>NC_138972.1:72667500-73257500 GCF_055761805.1 Camellia sinensis | reverse complement strand
TTTAGCGAGAGGATATGGATACACTGGTAGGTCATTTTGTATACCAAAAATAAATCCTTACTAAGACCTTAATTCAATAGAATAGTGGTTTAGTTTGGGTATCGATCCGCAGGGGACTAAAAAGCTAAGTTGTTTAAATTTCAGATTAATTCTTAAATCAATTCAAAAGTAGAAAAGAAGAATTTTGTATGAGCTTAATTAAATTAAACAAATAAATATAATTGAACTAGTATCAATCAAATAGAAGAGACTCGGGGTTTCGAATCCACCATAACCATGTAATCAATGAACTGTAACAGTTTGCAGATTTATTATTCAACTCAACTATGATCCGTTAATGACTACAAGTCCCAACAGTATCATCTAGAGGATAATTGGCAGTTTAACGATTAACATAGACTATCTAGTATTAGCACGAATTGTCTCTCCTAGCATAGACTATCTTAACCGAATAAGAGCAAATCAATGAAAGCTGATGTATAAGTATGCAATTAGAATCACAGAAACTAAGAACATGTGCTAGATAGAAGATTCAAAACAAAGTAATAATATAGAAAAGCCTTAATCTTATACAATTGTTGAATCAATAATAAAAACCCCAAACTAAATACAAAACATGGTTACTTGACTAGAGTTTCATCCAAACCTTAAGACGAGAGCTCCTTAGCCGCACATGTCTTCGTAGCCTCCGCCTTCTCTCTCTAAAATCAAGAACAACCCTAATAATGAATAGGGTTTTATATTTATAGACATTAGGAGCCTTCTAAGTAATACCCCAGAGGTTAGAATTTCCCAAAATGAAAGGAAAATTCGGATGTAATTATTCTCAGCTTTTTAGGCTCATCTTGTTGGCCTGTTTTGACCTATTAAAAGTCAGAATTTGAAAATTCCTATTTCGCACAAAACCGTAGCCCTTTGAGTAATCTTTCCGATGCTGCTTGAATCACTTAAATCTGATATCGGACGGGAGAGATACATTCAAAATACTGAAGGCTGTACAGAGTGACTTCTATAGCGGGATTGTAACAATTTTAACTTTTCTTTCTTCAAATCTCATGGGTTGGGCTTTTATTACTTGATTAAAATTATTTAGATTCTTCTAGGCGTTCAGAGCTGAGTTTGAGCTTGGTCTTAGATTTCAAATATGAAATTAAGTCCAATTTCTACTCATAAACTTGAATGACCTGCACATACACAAACATTAAAATCATCAAGTAACAATGATTAAAGGACCTAACAAGTATACTTTAAGGGGCCTAAATGTATACATAATGGCAACTGTCACACACCTATGGTTGTTGAGCTAATGATGCAAGGATGAAGTTCAATGTATTTGTAGACGGCTAAGTTGAGAGAATCATGTTTGTTCTTGAGCAAAGAAATGCAGCACCTATTCCTTACATATCGTTACATGAGTAGTATTACATCACCTATTTATATACTACAACTAATAAGCTATTTAACGAACACTCAGTCTATTTATTATACTACATCATATAGATTATATATATTCTAAACCCTACCCCACTTTTGAAGTATGAGAAATTTCTATTGTGCAACCCTTTAACTAAAACTCAACAAAATGATTTGATAAATGTTAACTCATCTAAAAGCTTAAACTATTGGAGAAAGTGGTGACTTCACTATTTATAAATTATATCCTCAACAAGCCCCTCACATATGGCCAAACTCTCCTCCAAAAGCAGGCCAAAGAGGTGCAAGTATTGTAATTATCGGGTAGGTGTTGAGGTTCAAAGACATGGTCTATTACATGCTCTAGTAACCATGATAAATTGTTGACAGGCAACGCTTCTTGTCCTTCAACATGATCCTTAAAGTTTTATGTTGTCGTAGCAACTTTTCTGGCTGCCACAATACTCATCGTCAGTAAAAGAGTGGAAAATAATCAAAGAAGAATACAGTTTCCCTGATATTAGAAAAAAAAGAAATGCGAGTACATGTGTTGCATGAAAAGAAACAATAAAACATTCCTAATTAAAGAAGAATACATTTGCATGTGTTGAATTACATTTGTTCGCAAGAACTAATTTAGCCCCTTGAACACACTCCATCTGTGCTTCTTGGACAAAAATAATCCCCCATAATAACCACTGAAGTCCAATAAAAAATTACCACAATATCCTCGTTCTCTTACATTACACCGGACAAAAGACAGAAGGAATAGAGACTTGAGACTCCAGCCTTGATACTATACCTTGAGGTATCTTACCTTATGTCTTCCACCCTATGAAGCGTGTGTACATGTACGAGTATGGGTATATCAATATGGTAAAATCTACAAAAATATAGCACGGGTATAACTAGGTACGTTAGTAAAAAAAGATTTATTTTTAATTTAGAGTTGTGCAAAAATTAGATAAATGGTTTAGTTGGTTAAGATACAACATACAATTTACATTTAATACCAAAAGTAAGCTATAAAGCAAAATTAAATGTCATTATATTAAATAACTAACAAACCAAAGCTTAATTTAAAAATCAATACATAAAAAATCCAGTGAAATTGAATTCACCTTTGTATAAAAGAAAATATTATTCCAGCTTCAGTATGGCTTCAGTATATACTAGGTACCTCTAGGGAATGACAAAAATTATGAAGAAAAATTTGGGTATGTGCTTTGTGTACCTGATATGTATGCAGAACAACAATGCAAAGTACCAGTACCCGATACGAGTATAGCATGTTTGTCGAAGTACCTGTACTTCATAGTTCCACCCAATGCTATGGAACTTACCTGCTCGTTGTCCATAAGAGAGACTTGCAAACCCTCTTTTGAACAATCAACTCTAATCATCTCCCACGCTTTGTATTATTCAGAGCTATTGTATTGCTCCACTCAGGTCTTGAAGCATCTCCCTCTTTTGTTCCTTCTTGAGCACACATTTCTTAGCAATCAGAGTTTAGCTTTCTGAGAACGAAGACCACCTCCTTTTCACAACCACCAAAGATGCCCCATAGAGCTGAAAAATGACCATATAACGAGCGGTGATCGTCTAGAAGAATAAGGCCCGACTCTTTTCACAAGGTCTATTAGGATAAAAAGAGTAAGCCCCCGAAAGCAAATAGACCAAAGCTGGATGTTACTAAGGACCATTTTGACAAAATGCAACTCTTATGTCTTCAACCATGAGTAGGGCTTGATTGTTGGGATAGTGTGTCATCCATTTTCCTTTCTATTCCTAGCTCGAATAAAACAAACCACTTTTTCTCATCCCATCAGGAACTAGCCTAGTACAATTTTCAAAAAATTATCCAAATCGTTCAACCCGAATGACCCGACTAGAGCATCATCGGAAGGTTTTGAAATCAGTTACGGTTTGTGGTGGGTGAAGTTCTTAATTTTTTCAATCAATTGGTTGGATGTCGGGTCTGCTGTCCAAAAATCTGCCACCCGAACCGACTAATGTATTTACTTAGCATATTGCATCTACATGTGTTACATTGGTATTGGCTCTTGAGTCACTTTCCTTATCATATTATCTTATCTCTGAAGACTGGACCTATCTAAAAAAAGACTAGACCTATGTACTACCCTTTGCCCTCTTACCTATAGTCATATCTCAGTCCTCTCTCTTATCATATCACTCAGAGTCACTTTTTTCTGTGTTTGTGTCTTTTGTTCTCTCCTTCGGAAGCCATGATCTGATGAATGAAGATCTATGAAGCAAGTGTACTCCAAAAATGGTGCCGTACAAGTATAGGGTACTTACCGGGTGCGGGTAAGTGTACCGGTATGATTGCATGTGTACCGGGTACGCTAAATACATGTTGGGTATAGCATATACGTTTGGGTATGTCGTGGGTACAGGCTGCGTATGTTTTGGGTGAGGCGTGGTATTTTTTTTTTGCAGCTGCAAAATTTGTTGCAGCCTTTATTATTCTTCTTTCAACTTTGAAAATTGCATGTGTACCGGGTACGCTAAATACATGTTGGGTACAACATATACGTTTGGGTACGTCGTGGGTACAGGCTGGGTATGTTTTGGGTAAGGCGTGGTATTTTTTTTTTTTTGCAGCTGCAAAATTTGTTGCAGCCTTTATTATTCTTCTTTCAACTTTGAAAATCATCAGGTAATTTGTTTCCAACATCCTTTACCAATGAGTCATGGGTATGATCTCTTTTGCATCTTGTTTTAGACATTAGACAAACTGTTCTTCTTTTAGTTTTGATATTGAAACTTTGATTTGTATGTTGGATGTTTAACTATAAATAATAAAAATAAAAAAAAATTGATGTACCCCAACCGTATCCTCATCCTACTTTTTAAGGAATTTGACGTAACGGCATACTCTTATCGTACCCGTATCCGTATCCGTATCCATACCCGCACCTGTGCTTCCTAGATGAAGATCATCGCTTTTAGGCTCTCAAAATCTTCTTACAATATGCAATCTCTCACGGTTTCTCTTCTCTCTGTCTTGTTGCATCATTAATACCAAACAACTGTAGGCCAAGTTGCTGCTGCAAGATGGAGGTAGTGGCAAGCTGTGATAAGATGGAGGCGGAGACGGTATTCACTCTTTTTCGTTGATCTGCCTTACCCTCAACCTGTCTATCACTCTTCAATCTCCCTCTAGTCTCCACTATCCAATCTTCACAGTCTCATCTCTCACCCCCTTTCCCTCTTCGGTCTTTGCCTTTACAATTGATTTTTTTCTTAGGGTCGTGGTTGATTGCAAGAAAAAAATAGACAAAAATGAACCACCCGAAAGACGCGCCCGAAAACGATTGCAATCCGAATGACACATTTGCTCCAGTTTTTTTCCTAGTGTTCGGTCGAAGGCAGATGCTTGTGCTTCCCACCTGAAAGGACCTGTTTGTGTGATGAGCCAATGGCAAACCTGAACCAATCCAACCCCTGAACACACTTACTGTTGTTGTAACCCAACAATTACTCGAGAGCTGAAATGGTTGGGATTTCCCAGACCCACTACCTTCTGCCTAGGCAGTGTGGCACATTTCTCTCCATGCACCTGTCCAATAGCTAGGGGACTTACCCAATGCACCCGACCAAACTAATCCGACCTGACCCGACATGCTATGGACGGTTTCGTGAAGTTGCATGGTTGGTAGTGGGTTGGAAGTGTAGATTTTTTTTATTTTTGGTTGGTTCTCGGAATGTGGAAAAAAACAATGATTGGACCCTGAACCGTCCAATATATGTGTATGTATACAGGGTATTCATCACATGTGCCATTGTGTCTTTGGGATTACACTTTTTGGCCCCGTTTGTTTTCGGAGGTAGAATGGAGGGGATTGATAGTGAGGGGATTAAGTAAAATTGTGTTTGTTTTGATGATAGTTGTTAGTGTAAGGATTGTTAAATTATTTTTATATAAAATAAATATAAAAGAATAAAACAAATAAAAAAAATACAAAAACATTAAACATTAATTTTTTAAAAAAATGCCCAACATGTAAAAAAAATTTAAAAAATAAAAATAAAATAAAAATTTTATAGAAAAAAATAAAACAAATAAAATAATGATTTTTACTTAACAAAAAATACAAAAAATTAAACATTAATGTTAAAAAAAAATGCCCGACATGTAAAAAATAAAGTAAAATAAAAAATAAATAAAAATAAAAAATTTCTAGTCCGCCGTACTATTTTTCTAATACCAAGTCTTGGATCCGAATCCCCTTGAGGAGGCCTATCCTAATCCGGACTCACTATCAATCCCCTCCCCATCTCTCAAAACAAATACAATATTAGTGGGTCCCACCTCACTACCAATCCCAATCCCCTCTCTAACTCTCCAAACAAACGGGGCCTTTATCTTTTTACTTCTCAATCTGACATCCATCTTATCTTCTTAATTTTTAAATACTATTTCATTCTCTTCATTCTTAAATGACTTTACTGTTTCTCTTTCTTCTCAATCAACTCATGTTTAAAACCTATCATTCTCTTTCTCTTCTTAAATGGTATTATTTAATTCTCTCTTTCTTTTCAAATGACTTGTAGTATTTGAAATCTCTCTGTGTGTCTCTCTCTCCCCTCTTAAATAGTGTTTTTTAATTTTTTCTCTTTCTTTTTCATTCTCTTTCTACATCTAACATATACACAATCTCTCTCTAACCTGCATCTCATCTCTCTCTCTCTCAACGATGCAATCAAAGGAAGAACCCAAATGTTGTACTTGTAGAAACTAAGGTATTGAAGCATATTGATTTGGTGTTCTTTGAATTATTTTTAAACCCTCCCTTTGAAATCCCCTACACTTAGATCTCCGTCACTGCTCTCCCTCTCTAATTTGTGATTTTTATGTATTCATCAAATGGTAGAGGCTGATTTGGGTCAGATCAAATAGTGCTACTGCTCAACTCTTTTTGTTTTTCTTAGATCTACATATGTTCGGAGAGAGTGTGCGGGTCTTGAAGCTGACCGAAACCAACATTTAAACTGGAGGCAGAAAATCGGTTGATTTTGAATGGAGATTTGGTCAAAATTGGATTGTCAGTTTTGGAATTTGAAATGGTCGGTGTATACACAAATTTCTTGTCTGCAAAAATAAAGACAGAAAAATTGAGTAACAAATATAAATTTATTAATTTAAAATAAAACGAGTACAATTTCTAATGAAATTTCTAATAAAAGAAAATTCTCTGATTCTTCTCTTCAATAAGTTGCTTTGAGGGCTTGATGGCTTGTTTCCGAATTGAGCAGCGAAATCTCCTCCAAGTAACGAGAAGAAGACTATGAGGGCTTGATAGGTTTTTCCCAAATCAGGTTTGTAGAATCCCCTCCAATTTTGTAGAAGACGACAATATGTTTGATGACAACCTTTGATTTGAATCTCCGAACTTTATGTTTTGTGGAGTTTGATTGGCTTTGGTGAAGAAACCTTGGGGCTTTAGGCTTGAATCCGATGGAGCTTTTTCTTGCTTGATGTAAATTTTTGTCTCTACAACTTGATTTATGTATGTAGAATTTGTATGAAAATTTTCGGTAGAGATCACACCAATTTATAGGAATGGATAGAGGAGAGTCTTAATAGACTTTAACTTTTTCGATAATTATGATTTATTTAGAGGTAAATACCAAAATATCACTTTAATGGTGTGCCATATTTTATATTGGCTTGACCACCTCAATGTGACAAGTGACTTAAGTTGATTAGTCAAAAACTTATTTGTTGCATCACTAATTTGACTAGTCAAAGGCTTACTGCATCATTTTAACACATGAGAATATTTAATTTGACCACCATGTAATCTTGATTTGAGACCAATTAGACACGTGGAAAGATTTGATTTGCCAATAATTGTGCCATATTTTGTAGGCCTTTGTAGTACATGGCAATTTGTGATTGGCTAAAATTTCCCAGGCTTACAGTTGGTTTAGGTGACGGGTTATGGACAAACCTAGGGCGAATCGACCCGTGAACACCCTTACCTATAGCACTTTCTTCTCCTTTTGTCTATTCATATTTGCACTAGATGACAATTGTTATGCACTAACAATGCATGCCTTTTTGCCAAGCAAACCCATGTATTGACCATGTGTGACCCTCCATTATCCTCCTTGTTCAGTCAACGCTATCACCTCCACTCATTGTATGGTACGTAGACCTTCGACTATCATGCACTTGAAGACCCCAATTCCGTCCAAAGAGGGATCTCAAAAGCCAAGGATTTACCTCCACTATTACAATCATCAGAAATTGTATTGTGTAATCTTCAACAAGAAGCCTAGTCCAACGATATTGACATCTTTGCTTGTGTCTTTGTCAACCCTTAGAACACTTCCACAAACACCTTAACAACCTCCTCATTCTATAGGTGTAGTGGCAGCCTAGGAAGCGAACCCAAATGGCCTTTGGATCACCATTTCCATGACAACACTCTCCCACTAGAGACCACTAGTCAGAAGAACTCAACTTTTTTCATTCAAAACCCCTTTTCGCCTCCTCTTTTGATGGCAACAAAATAAATAAAAAAAGTTCTTTAACATCAAACCCAACTCTGGTCGAGACCTTCCAAAGGTGATCAGCATATTTGTTGTAGATGGGATGCCCCTATATTAGTCCACTTCCCTCCCCATCAAGCCTCTTTCCAAGAAATGTACGGTTTCCTTGGCATCAATAGAATTCACTACTCTCTTTTTCCCTTGTAACCTTAGTCTAGAAGGGCTTTGATTTGGTGGCCAATACACCATTTCAGGCACCTACATAAAGGATCAACTTCTTTCACATTGGCTGGTTCCTTCTACACCTTGAGTTTCGACAACTTCTTAGCCACATCCCTCAAAGAGGGCATCCTTTATTCTTTGGAAAGAAGACCACCATTTCCTACCTTTACCAACCAAAATGCAAAGGAATCTCCCCCTTCAGTATTAAGGAACTGACATCCATACGACTACCTTGTCACAAAATCCTTCTGTAAAATCCTTCTCACCTTTGCTAACCATTAGTTGGTTAAGGACTTCACACAACCAATCTAACTTCTCATGCTTCAGTCTGACCTAGTGATTCAAGTTCCGCTTTCTCTCTCTGAGCGTCAGGAAGTCATCATCTACATCTCTATCATCTTCCTCTTCAAGGACAATCTTAGACCATCCCAACTAAAGAGCTACGTTACATAGACTCTTTGTATTTTGAGAGGTACCCATGTCGACACAACACGACACGAGTACGGGTGGGGAATACAGCTAAATACAAACGGATACAGTTGATTTTCTTTTCTATTTTTCACGGCAGCAACAAAAGAGGAGGAGAGAAACATGGCTCAGGACCTCATCATCGTTGTCGTTCATCATGTTCGTCTTCTGTATTCATCTTCGTTGATGGTTGCTAGGGGTATATTAAAGGGTTTGGTGCATTTGGGCTTATATAGGATGCACTTTGGTCTGTTAATAAAATGGGCCTTATAATAAAAATTATAAGGTTATTGGGCTGGCTGGCTTTTACATGAGCTTCTCATGTTTGGGCCTAATACTAATTAAGTTGGGATTTAACTTATATCCGTGGAAAACCAATTATTCATTTTTTAAAAATAATGTTATATATATATATATATTTTTTTATTCAATATTTTTTAACTACAAATGTGTAGCATCATCATAAAAATATGTAGTCATTCTGAGCCATAAATTATTGTAACTTTATCAGAAAAATACATAATATTTTTTTTACACATCCATGTTTGGCTGTATCCGCGTACCCGTGTCTAATTTTTGGATACTTTTTAGATGTACCCGTGTATCCCTCATTTAGAGGTTTGGGGAGTCCAACCCCTAGATACATATCTACACCCGACACTTGTACCCGAGTTCATGTAACATAGCTAAAGAGTGGCTCTCCTTATTATCTCCGTGTTAGCCCACTTACATCTATTAAAAATTTCATCATTTTTTTGGCCAATTTTGAAAGCATTTATTTATTTTCTTCTACTACAACTTGAATCCCATTTTTATTGTTTTTCGAAAAGGAAAAACGGTGCATATGGCATGTGCTCAAAATTTCAGTCTCAAGGATTCATAACCAAAAACACCACAAAGCCTCGTAACCTAGGCCACTTCTGTTCATAGCCACAAAGCCTGATAACCAAGTTCATGACCAATCACCCCAAGTTTGACCACCACAAAGCCTCACAAGTAATTACATGATTCATAATCAAGACCAAATGCCTTCATAACTGCAAGACCATAGAATTAGCGTTTTTTTTATTACAGATTCAATTTTCAACTATGTCCTTTATTTGTTTAAACTATTTACCTTGTTTGGTTACAGGTTTCTATTTTTGTACTACTTGGGATTGTTGTTGCAGGAGCTGCCCTAGGGTATTGGATGGTGCGGAAATTTGTTATTGCAGAAGATGGAAGTGTGGATGTTGGCGTAGCTCAATTTGTGAAATGGGCCATGCGCGTCATTGCAGCCACATTTATCTTCCAGGTGGCTATTGTGTTCATGTTAATAAATAGTGTGATAATGCTCCACTTGCGTATCTCTGGACCAAACGGAAATCTGTGTGCAATTTGCCTTGCATTCCTGCAATTTCTTCCTACTCTCAGAATTGTATTATTTTCAATTTTTTATTCTTATTTTCTGTCAGAGTACTCTTGATACTCCTTTGGCAATGGGGGCATTGGCTTCTTGTTTGTCAATCTGCTTTCTTATCACTTCCTTCAAGTGGAATGGTCCAGAGTAAGTTACTTGCACCATTTTTTCCCTACTCTCCCCTTGCATCATGCTGGCGGACTGGTAATTATTGTACCAAATAAATGTTCATATAATTGATGCTTAACTCAATTTATTCAACTTGCTAAATCCAAAACAAATAGATCTTATTAGCTTTTTGAGTTTTATCTGTTGGGATGTTGAAATCGATTTTGGATTAGTCAAAATGGGTGGTATGCTTGATTTAATATATGAATGGTCATGAATATTGATTGAAGAGAGATCTGCTTAGTTGATAGAACAGATTTAAAAAATCTTTCGTTTGCTTGGTTTAACAACTTAACTAATTATTTGTATGTAGTTCTACCATTACTTTTGGGAATTCAATTTATTCTGCAAATGGGAATCCTTGGCGGGGTAGAGGACGAGCAAATGTAAAACAAAATCGTGCTGAATTTCTCAGCAGGTCAGGGGATGGTGGCTTCACGGGGAACACTGTGGAACAGCCCAAGGAGATCTTCTGGTTGGTCTGACTCTCCTGTTAAAGGTACACACTT
Source organism: Camellia sinensis (assembly GCF_055761805.1). Taxonomy (NCBI): domain Eukaryota; kingdom Viridiplantae; phylum Streptophyta; class Magnoliopsida; order Ericales; family Theaceae; genus Camellia; species Camellia sinensis. The sequence continues at coordinate 73,246,799 of NC_138972.1, read as the reverse complement.
TTGTTAAACTCTGCATTTTCTCTCCCTAATATTTGTTTTATCTGTTGAAACATTTTTTCTAAAAAGATTTAAGCTTCTGCAGAGCATTTTATTTCCCTCTTCTTTTCCTTTGACATGATGGATCACTTCCATAGTTACCACGTAAAACTCCCCATCAGATCTCTTATGAACATGAACATGCAAGGGCTAGGATGTTTTCTGTAAGCAACATGTTTTGAAAAATAGGCAAGGATCACTACATCGGCGCCTTAGTGCAATGAAAAATAGGAAAAGGTCCTTATGTTTTCTTGGAAGAGCACCTGTAAAGAAATTAGCCCAAGATTGTTGGTTTACATTAGCAACTTGGAAAAGGGAACACTGACAGATAAAACTATGGAATTAGTAGATTCAATGATAAGAAGGAAAGTATAACATGCTTACAAGAAACTAAGTGAGTAGCTGAGAAAGTAAACGAAATAGAAAAAACTCGGTACAACATTTTGTATGCTGGAAATATTGGTTAGTAGATAGATTTTTGTGAGTCTTGTGTGGTTGGGTGTTAGGGCGTGTGGATCCTGATTTGTTTACCTTTTTTGACTTCCTTGATGACGTATATAGTGATCCCAGGTTTACCCTTGTTATACCGTGATCCGGACATGTGTCCGTGGATGTTGGTAGTTGTTTATTGTTTTGTTTACATCCTTTTACTTCGTATTTGAGTTATAGGATGTGTTGGCGGATTTGTTTCAGGTTGGTTGAGTTTAGAAACCAAAACTAGTTGCCCAGATTTTTGGCCTGTACGCTCGAGCGGAGGTGTTGGCGCTCGAGCGGGTAATACACCCATCCAGTATTTGTTGTGCAGCGTTGTACGCTCGAGCGTGGTATTGGCCGCTTGAGCGGGGTTGTCTGAGTGCCGCTCGAGCGTAGGGTTGGGAGCTCGAGCGGAGGCCTGGTTCTGCAAAAGTGCTGGGCGAGTGCATTCTGCGCTCGAGCGGAAGTCTGTGAGTGGACGCTCGAGCGGGGTGTTTTACGCTCGAGCGGAGACCTGGGTTAAAGTCCCGAAATTGTGACTTTTCAAATCACTTTTTCACTTTCTCTTCTCTCTCTTACTTTTCCAAAATCACCATTGTTGAGCCTCTCACTCTAGACTCTACCTTCTCTTTAGGTTTTGATCTAGTAGGAGTGATTTACTCACCTTTGGCCTTTACAAAAAAGTTGTTGATCGTCGAGGGTTTCATTTTAATCTGAAAATCTCGGGTTTTGGAGCACGTTGGGTTTTGTCGTCTTCTCCTTTGGGACTCCGAATTTGAGGTAGGGATATCCTACTCCTCTCTATGGGTTTTGTCTTTAAATTTTGGTATTTTGAGATGTTGGGCTTGGTTTGGTAATTTTGTGAAAGTTTTGGACTTTTGTGTAATTTTACAAAAGTTGGGGTTTTATTCATAATAAACCTAGATGCATGTTTGGCATGAAAAGAATGGAATGATTGTTGAATCATTGATGAAAATGGGACCTAAGGGTTGAAATGTTAATTATGGGAATTGCCCTAACTACATTGTTTAATTAATTGGGATAATTAATTGAGAAGAATGAAGAAATGAAATGTTGATTGAATATCCATTTGTGCATTTATTTTCTGTTTTAGAAATAACTGCTTTGAGCTATCGGTGGAGGATAGTCGTGATTGTTGTAGACAATGCATGATGATTAGGTAAACTGAAACTAATCAATGAAATGTGTCATGGAACTTGACGGTTGATAGAATACATTATTTGTATGTATTGGGTGATTGTATATAGAACCATTGTGTTTGTATACGTTATGTGTAGAGGAGGAGATATGGGATGTACTCCGCGGTTTAGGGGAAGATAGGGGATGTACCTCTAAACCGGATAGGTATTGGGAGGAGATAGGGGATGAACTCCGTAGACACAGCTCATATGCTTGTCTAGAGAAGTGAAGATAGAGCTCATATGCTTATCTTTGTGAAGTGTGGATACAGCTTGTATGCTTATCTGTGGATATTGTTGTTATACATATCTGTTGAGAATGTGGATATAGTTTTTATGCTTATCTGAATGTGAGATATAGTTTTTATACATATCTGTAGAAATGATGATAGAGCTAGTATGCTTATCTGTTGTTAAAGGGAAAATGAAAAGTAATTGGGACTTGTAAGTCGTTGACATAAATATATTATTTATGTGATTGTATCAGTGTTGACCAACTATCAATTGCTAATGTTTTAGTCATTGTCCATGGTTGGTTTAGTGCATTTCTACTGGGCAGTGGCTCACCCTATATGGGAATATCATTTTCAGGTACAGGAAGCATGCCACCTCCAAGGACTTAGCTGGGAGGCTAGTGGCGGACATACTTTTGTCGCTTAACTTTTGATGTATTACATGTAACTTCAAGCCCAGGGCTTAATGTGTAATCGAGTTAGTACTCTTTTGTTGTAACCAAGTGTTAACTTGGAAAGCTGTAAGCCCGTAGGGCATTTTGTTATGATGTTAACATGTAATACTTATGTAATGAAGCTCTAGTGAATAAAAGAGTGTGGTTAGTTTATATGTAAATGCATGTCTTATCTGATGGGTTTATTGTTGTTATTTTGAGGGCGTTACAACTTGGTATCAGAGCGTACCGAGTTCGAATACTTTGGGTACGTGGGAAGTGATTAGGATCACAATGGGTTTGTCTCGCTTGATATAGACTTAGATGTGGTATCATATGCTATGGGCTTAAGTGATAACATGCTTATGTGACTATGTGGGTATGAGATTTAATTTCTGGGATATTGATTGGATCCTTGAGTTTCTGGTAGTCTTGTTGGAAAAGCACTTGATCAATGCTGTTTCTAACCGGAACTCTAGTAACGCCTCGGGACTATCATTATCCGGAAATGAAATTCGTAAGTGCTTATGTGTTTATGTGGAGTGAATTACAGTTGTCCATGTATTAGGACGTGAGTGTTTAGTTTTGGCACATTTATGAATGTGCTAATGTTCTGTGTTGCCTTTATTAGGATGTCAGGACGAGGAAGAGGTGCTAGGCGTGGTAGACCTGCGAGGCAGGAAGTACCGTTACCTGGTGAGATTCCGGCACTACAGGAGGGGGTTGGGCAGGCCACTGTGGCCGAGCCAGTAGGTCAGCAGGCTATGGGTGCCTTGGCCAGAGAGATAGCGGGAGCTTTGGGTATTCTTAGAGCTGGGAATCAAGCAGTTGAGACAGGGCCTTCCTTCTTGAAGAGGGAGTTCTTTCGGTGTAATCCGGACGAGTTTATCGGGGATCCTAAAGAGCCGCTTAAGGCAGATGAATGGCTCGAACAGACAACGAAGACGTTTGAGATGCTTGGCATCGAGGACGGAGCACTGAAAGTGACCTTGGCATCCTTCCAACTGAAGGGAGATGCGGGTCAATGGTGGAAGTACGAGAAAGCTCGTGTGGGTGGTACTTGAGAGGCGTTTGTGAATGCTTTTCAGGAGAGGTTTTTATCAGCAGCAGCTAGGGAGAAGCTGAGGGATCAGTTTAGCCGGCTTAATCAGCAGGGCTTGTCAGTGGCCGAGTTTGAGGCTACTTTTACCAGTCTGTCTAGGTTTGCACCTGAACTGGTGGCGTCTGAGGAACGCCGTTGCTATGAGTTTGAGCGGAAGTTGAGGCGGGGCCTCAAGTTGAGAATTGGTGGGTCTTATATTCGAGAGTATAGACACCTAGTGGACGCTGCAGCTCATATGGAGCTTATGATGCAGGAGGAGGATGAGGGTCAGAGAGGCTCCAAGAGGAGCCAGGATAGTCAGGGTGATGGCAGGAGACAGAAGGGTTATAACCCTCAGCAGTCTCAGGGTGCAGTCTGTAGATCGACCTTTCCAGTGCCGAGTGTAGGCTCGGGGAGAGGCAGTCAGGGGGAATTCACTTGTTACAAGTGTGGCCAGCTGGGTCACAAGGTTTCTGTTTGCCCGCAGAAGGGTGGGGGTCAGAAAGCTGCTTCTTCTTCAGCTAGACCGCAGAGTCAGAGTTTGGGCAGGGGGCAGCTCTTGACTTGTTATCAGTGTGGACAACCTGGGCACATGAAGAGGTTTTGCCCACAGTTGAGTGCCACTTCGGGAGCGTCTGGTTCTAGGCAGACGCAGGGTTTTCAGCCAGCTCAGTCTGTGCAGGCCTCGAGGGCCAATCCGGGAGTTTCGTCATCCCAGTCTGTGCAGCAGTCTTTTGCTCCGAGAGGTGAGCAGGTAGACCAGGGGCCTACGGGGCGCGTGTATGCTGTTACCGCGCAGGATTTAGTACCGGCTCCATCAGTAGTGAGAGGTACTTTTCTGTTTTGCAACTCAGTTGCTAATGTGTTGATAGACACGGGTGCATCTCATTCTTTTGTATCTGCTGCATTTGCATCTGTTTTGGAATTGGAGTTAGCACAGTTAGCATCTCCTATTTGTGTGGTATCGCCTTTGGGTGGTGAGTTGATCCTGAAACAGGGTGTTAGAGGATGTGATATAGAGGTCGCCGATTATAGGCTTCCTTTTCCGTTTGTTGTCATGCCCATGAAGGGTTTTGATGTTATTTTGGGTATGGACTGGCTATCGTCATACCGGGCTGTTATTGATTGCTACCGCCAGAGGGTCACGTTATGTACCTTGAGCGGGGAGTGGTTCCATTTCTTGGGAGACCGGGTTGGTAGTGTTTTGCCACCGGGGTATGATTCGCGAGGGCGAAGTGAGCTTAGTAGTCTACTTGCCAGCTTTGAGAGTGGTGAGAGTGGTGAGACCCAGGTTGTATTGCCAAGGGTGGTTTATGAGTATTCGGATGTCTTTCCCGAAGATCTTGTTAGTTTGCCACCTCACCGAGAGATAGAGTTCTCTATTGATTTAGTGCCTGGTACGGCGCCGATTTCTATGGCAACTTACCGTTTTGCTCTAGCAGAGTTGGTTGAGTTGAAAGTTCAGCTCCAGGAATTGCTCGATAAGGGTTTTGTTCGCCCTAGTGTTTCACCGTGGGGAGCACCGGCACTCTTTGTTAAAAAGAAAGATGGTGCCTTGAGATTGTGTATAGACTACCGGAAGTTGAATCGGGGTACGGTTAAGAATAAGTATCCTATGCCCCGTATAGATGATTTGTTTGACCAGTTGAAGGGTTTCCGTTGTTTCTCTAAGATAGATTTGAGATCGGGTTACCATCAGTTGAGGGTCAGGGAGGAAGATATTCCTAAGACGGCATTCCGTACGCGGTATGGCCATTATGAGTTTTTGGTGATGCCATTCGGGCTTACCAATGCACCGGCAGTCTTATGGACTTGATGAACCGGATTTTTCGGGAGTTCTTAGACCGATTTGTGGTTGTTTTCGTGGACGACATCCTTATCTATTCGTCTTCTGAGGAGGAGCACGAGGCACACTTGAGGGTGGTGCTTGAGTTACTTAGAGCCCATAGGCTGTATGCCAAGTTTGGGAAGTGTGAGTTCTGGTTGAGGGAAGTCAAATTCTTAGGCCACGTGGTATCCGGGGAAGGGGTGTCTGTTGATACATCCAAGGTTGAGGCAGTGCAAGATTGGGCACAGCCTAAGAGTGTGTTTGAGATCCGCAGTTTTCTGGGATTAGCTGGATATTACCGTCGGTTTGTGAAAGATTTCTCCAGGTTGGCGTCACCGTTGACTAGGCTGACTCGGAAGGGAGTCAAGTTTGTGTGGAGTGAGACTTGTGAAAAGTCGTTCCAAGAGCTGAAAGTTAGATTGACCACCGCTCCGGTGTTGATTATTTCGGAGAGAGGGTTGGGTTATGCGGTTTATTGTGATGCCTCACGAGAGGGTTTGGGTTGTGTGTTGATGCAAGAGGGGAAAGTGGTAGCTTATGGCTCACGTCAGTTGAAAATACACGAGAAGAATTACCCCACACACGACCTAGAGTTAGCAGCTGTGATCTTTGCCTTGAAAATCTGGAGGCACTACCTTTATGGTTTGAGGTTCGAGGTATTCTCGGATCATAAGAGTTTGAAGTATCTGTTTACACAGAGAGACTTGAATTTGAGGCAGAGGAGATGGATGGAGTTCATCGAGGATTATGATTTTGAGTTGCATTATCATCCGGGAAAGGCCAATGTTGTGGCCGATGCCCTTAGTAGGAAGACCATTAGTGATGTTGCTAGTATAGCCATCCGGGAATGGGAGATGTTGGGAGCACTTGGCGAGTTTGATTTGCTACTGAGCGAATCTGTCGAGGCTGCGGCCTTGTTTTCTGTTGTTGCGCAGCCTACACTTGTGATTAGAGTGTTAGAGGCACAGAGAGGTGACCTTGAGGTAGAATCCCTCCGAGAGAAGATCTCCAGTGGGAAAGTTGAGAAGGGTTTGACGGTGTATCCGGACCTGAGTGTGAGATACCGAGACCGTTTGTTTGTACCGGAGTCATGCCGAGAGGAAGTACTCCGAGAGTTTCATCATTCGCGCCTTGCGGTGCATCCGGGAGGTACTAAGATGTATCAGGATTTGGGTCGCCAGTTTTGGTGGCGGGGTATGAAGAGGGATGTGGCTGTTTTCGTATCGAAGTGCCTTACTTGCCAGCAAGTGAAGGCCGAGCATCAGAGGCCAGCGGGTTTGTTGCAACCCTTGCCTATTGCCGAGTGGAAGTGGGAGCATGTCACTATGGACTTCGTTGTAGGTCTTCCGAGGACTCAGCGGGGTAGTGATGCTATTTGGGTGGTTGTAGACCGGTTGACTAAGTCGGCGCACTTTATTCCTATGCGCGTGAGAGATTCGGTAGATCATCTTGCCGACCTGTATATTCGGGACGTAGTGAGATTGCACGGGGTCCCAGTGGCGATCATCTCAGATAGAGATCCTCGTTTTACTGCTAGGTTGTGGCAGAGTTTGCAGAGTGCCTTGGGCACTAAGTTGACCTTTAGTACGGCTTATCATCCTCAGACTGACGGGCAGTCCGAGCGTACTATTCAGATCCTCGAGGATATGCTTCGGGGTTGTGTCCTGGACTTCAGTGGGACGTGGGAGAGGCACTTGCCATTGGTAGAGTTTGCCTACAACAACAGTTTTCAGTCTAGCATCGGTATGGCACCGTTTGAGGCCTTGTATGGCCGACCGTGTAGGTCTCCAGTGTGTTGGGCCAAGGTGGGTGATGCACCTTTGTTGGGTCCAGAGTTAGTTAGGGAGACGACAGAGAAAGTTGAGCTTATCCGTAAGAAGCTTGTTACAGCCCAGAGTCGACAAAAGAGTTATGCCGACCGTAGGAGGAGGCCTTTGGCGTTTGAGGTAGGTGATCATGTCTTTCTGAAGATATCACCTAGACGAGGCCTGATGAGGTTTGGGAAGAGTGGGAAGTTATCCCCTCGGTTTATTGGTCCTTTTGAGATCCTTGAGAGGATTGGTGAGGTTGCTTATCGATTAGCCTTACCACCGCAGTTGTCCGGAGTGCATGACGTGTTTCATGTGAGTATGCTTCGGAAGTATGAGCCAGATCCATCACATGTGTTGGATTGGACTGATTTAGAGGTAGATGAGGATGCCTCGTATGAGGAGAGACCGGCACGGGTCTTGGATAGGCGGGATCAGGTCCTGCGTGGCAAGACCATTCCTTTGGTGAAAGTCTTGTGGAAACATCACGGAGTGGAGGAAGCCACTTGGGAACGTGAGTCGGGAGTCCGTGAGAAATATCCGGACTTGTTTGTTGATATGTAATCTTGTATTTAAATTTTACTTTTTGTTGAACTTAAGAGCTTTTATATATGTCTTAAGTTGTGAAACATTGAAAATGTTTTGATTATTGGAAGTATGTTTGGAACTTGCCTCATATGGAAACTGAATGTGACACTATATGTGTTGAATATATTGTTGAAATTGGAAAGATAGTGCATAATGTTAATGCATGTTGAAAATACATATGTTGTTTACATATTGTGATATGTCTCTTGTTAAAGGGATGGGATGACCGGTAATGGGTCGAATTGTTGAATGTTAAATTGTAACATTGTCTAAAATGAAGGAAAACTTGTTTTGAAAACTTGTGCTTAATTTCGGGGGCGAAATTCTTTAAGGGGGGGAGGTTATAGTGATCCCAGGTTTACCCTTGTTATACCGTGATCCGGACATGTGTCCGTGGATGTTGGTAGTTGTTTATTGTTTTGTTTACATCCTTTTACTTCGTATTTGAGTTATAGGATGTGTTGGGCGGATTTGTTTCAGGTTGGTTGAGTTTAGAAACTAAAACTAGTTGCCCAGATTTTTGGCCTGTACGCTCGAGCGGAGGTGTTGGCGCTCGAGCAGGTAATACACCCATCCAGTATTTGTTGTGCAGCGTTGTACGCTCGAGCGTGGTATTGGCCGCTCGAGCGGGGTTGTCTGAGTGCCGCTCGAGCGTAGGGTTGGGAGCTCGAGCGGAGGCCTGGTTCTGCAAAAGTGCTGGGCGAGTGCATTCTGCGCTCGAGCGGGAGGTTGGCCGCTCGAGCGGAAGTCTGTGAGTGGACGCTCGAGCGGGGTGTTTTACGCTCGAGCGGAGACCTGGGTTAAAGTCCCGAAATTGTGACTTTTCAAATCACTTTTTCACTTTCTCTTCTCTCTCTTACTTTTCCAAAATCACCATTGTTGAGCCTCTCACTCTAGACTCTACCTTCTCTCTAGGTTTTGATCTAGTAGGAGTGATTTACTCACCTTTGGCCTTTACAAAAAAGTTGTTGATCGTCGAGGGCTTCATTTTAATCTGAAAATCTCGAGTTTTGGAGCACGTTGGGTTTTGTCGTCTTCTCCTTTGGGACTCCGAATTTGAGGTAGGGATATCCTACTCCTCTCTATGGGTTTTGTCTTTAAATTTTGGTATTTTGAGATGTTGGGCTTGGTTTGGTAATTTTGTGAAAGTTTGGGACTTTTGTGTAATTTTACAAAAGTTGGGGTTTTATTCATAATAAACCTAGATGCATATTTGGCATGAAAAGAATGGAATGATTGTTGAATCATTGATGAAAATGGGACCTAAGGGTTGAAATGTTAATTATGGGAATTGCCCTAACTACATTGTTTAATTAATTGGGATAATTAATTGAGAAGAATGAAGAAATGAAATGTTGATTGAATATCCATTTGTGCATTTATTTTCTGTTTTAGAAATAACTGCTTTGGGCTATCGGTGGAGGATAGTCGTGATTGTTGTAGACAATGCATGATGATTAGGTAAACTGAAACTAATCAATGAAATGTGTCATGGAACTTGACGGTTGATAGAATACATTATTTGTATGTATTGGGTGATTGTATATAGAACCATTGTGTTTGTATACGTTATGTGTAGAGGAGGAGATATGGGATGTACTCCGCGGTTTAGGGGAAGATAGGGGATGTACCTCTAAACCGGATAGGTATTGGGAGGAGATAGGGGATGAACTCCGTAGACACAGCTCATATGCTTGTCTAGAGAAGTGAAGATAGAGCTCATATGCTTATCTTTGTGAAGTGTGGATACAGCTTGTATGCTTATCTGTGGATATTGTTGTTATACATATCTGTTGAGAATGTGGATATAGTTTTTATGCTTATCTGAATGTGAGATATAGTTTTTATACATATCTGTGGAAATGATGATAGAGCTAGTATGCTTATCTGTTGTTAAAGGGAAAATGAAAAGTAATTGGGACTTGTAAGTCGTTGACATAAATATGTTATTTATGTGATTGTATCAGTGTTGACCATCTATCAATTGCTAATATTTTAGTCATTGTCCATAGTTGGTTTAGTGTATTTCTACTGGGCTGTGGCTCACCCTATATGAGAATATCATTTTCAGGTGCAGGAAGCATGCCACCTCCAAGGACTTAGCTGGGAGGCTAGTGGCGGACATACTTTTGTCGCTTAACTTTTGATGTATTACATGTAACTTCAAGCCCAGGGCTTAATGTGTAATCGAGTTAGTACTCTTTTGTTGTAACCAAGTGTTAACTTGGAAAGCTGTAACCCCGTAGGGCATTTTGTTATGATGTTAACATGTAATACTTATGTAATGGTAGTTGTTTATTGTTTTGTTTACATCTTTTTACTTCGTATTTGAGTTATAGGATGTGTTGGGCGGATTTGTTTCAGGTTGGTTGAGTTTAGAAACCAAAACTAGTTGCCCAGATTTTTGGCCTGTACGCTCGAGCGGAGGTGTTGGCGCTCGAGCGGGTAATACACCCATCCAGTATTTGTTGTGCAGCGTTGTACGCTCGAGCGTGGTATTGGCCGCTTGAGCGGGGTTGTCTGAGTGCCGCTCGAGCGTAGGGTTGGGAGCTCGAGCGGAGGCCTGGTTCTGCAAAAGTGCTGGGCGAGTGCATTCTGCGCTCGAGCGGGAGGTTGGCCGCTCGAGCGGAAGTCTGTGAGTGGACGCTCGAGCGGGGTGTTTTACGCTCGAGCGGAGACCTGGGTTAAAGTCCCGAAATTGTGACTTTTCAAATCACTTTTTCACTTTCTCTTCTCTCTCTTACTTTTCCAAAATCACCATTGTTGAGCCTCTCACTCTAGACTCTACCTTCTCTCTAGGTTTTGATCTAGTAGGAGTGATTTACTCACCTTTGGCCTTTACAAAAAAGTTGTTGATCGTCGAGGGCTTCATTTTAATCTGAAAATCTCGGGTTTTGGAGCACGTTGGGTTTTGTCGTCTTCTCCTTTGGGACTCCGAATTTGAGGTAGGGATATCCTACTCCTCTCTATGGGTTTTGTCTTTAAATTTTGGTATTTTGAGATGTTGGGCTTGGTTTGGTAATTTTGTGAAAGTTTGGGACTTTTGTGTAATTTTACAAAAGTTGGGGTTTTATTCATAATAAACCTACATGCATGTTTGGCATGAAAAGAATGGAATGATTGTTGAATCATTGATGAAAATGGGACCTAAGGGTTGAAATGTTAATTATGGGAATTGCCCTAACTACATTGTTTAATTAATTGGGATAATTAATTGAGAAGAATGAAGAAATGAAATGTTGATTGAATATCCATTTGTGCATTTATTTTCTGTTTTAGAAATAACTGCTTTGGGCTATCGGTGGAGGATAGTCGTGATTGTTGTAGACAATGCATGATGATTAGGTAAACTGAAACTAATCAATGAAATGTGTCATGGAACTTGACGGTTGATAGAATACATTATTTGTATGTATTGGGTGATTGTATATAGAACCATTGTGTTTGTATACGTTATGTGTAGAGGAGGAGATATGGGATGTACTCCGCGGTTTAGGGGAAGATAGGGGATGTACCTCTAAACCGGATAGGTATTGGGAGGAGATAGGGGATGAACTCCGTAGACACAGCTCATATGCTTGTCTAGAGAAGTGAAGATAGAGCTCATATGCTTATCTTTGTGAAGTGTGGATACAGCTTGTATGCTTATCTGTGGATATTGTTGTTATACATATCTGTTGAGAATGTGGATATAGTTTTTATGCTTATCTGAATGTGAGATATAGTTTTTATACATATCTGTAGAAATGATGATAGAGCTAGTATGCTTATCTGTTGTTAAAGGGAAAATGAAAAGTAATTGGGACTTGTAAGTCGTTGACATAAATATATTATTTATGTGATTGTATCAGTGTTGACCAACTATCAATTGCTAATGTTTTAGTCATTGTCCATGGTTGGTTTAGTGCATTTCTACTGGGCAGTGGCTCACCCTATATGGGAATATCATTTTCAGGTACAGGAAGCATGCCACCTCCAAGGACTTAGCTGGGAGGCTAGTGGCGGACATACTTTTGTCGCTTAACTTTTGATGTATTACATGTAACTTCAAGCCCAGGGCTTAATGTGTAATCGAGTTAGTACTCTTTTGTTGTAACCAAGGGTTAACTTGGAAAGCTGTAAGCCCGTAGGGCATTTTGTTATGATGTTAACATGTAATACTTATGTAATGAAGCTCTAATGAATAAAAGAGTGTGGTTAGTTTATATGTAAATGCATGTCTTATCTGATGGGTTTATTGTTGTTATTTTGAGGGCGTTACAACGTAATTGGCTGGCGCTCCTTTTTATGGGGACCTTTTTGTATTTTTATCATCTTCTTGACGCTCTTCTCCAATAAAATCTATTTATCAAAAAAAAAAAAAAAAAAAAAAAAAAATGAAAGATGTAGAAATGGTGTAGCTAAGGGTATGTTTGGTAACGTTTATGTTTTCAGTTTATATTTACAAAAATTTTATAAATTGATTTTTGTTTATTTTTTGTTTATTTTTAGAAAAACATAAACTACAAACGCGTTTGGTAATTGACGAAATGTTTAAAAAAATTTAAAATATAAAAGAGTGAGAAATGGCAAGTGGCAGCAGAAGACGATGGTGAAAAGTGGTGACGGTAGGTGGTGGGTAGCTGGTGGTGTTGGGTAGTGGTGGGTGGGTGGGTGGGTGGTAGTGAGTGGGTGGTGGTGGTGGCGGCGGGTGGTGGTGGCAGGTGGGTGGCAGATGGCAGGTGGTGGCAAGTGGGTGGTGGTGGTGGGTAGGTGGAGGGTGGTGGTGGTGGTGGTGGTTGGTGGGTGGGTGGGTGACGGCGGCGGGTGGTCGCGAGTGGGTGGTGGCGGCGGCGGTGGCGGGTAGTAAGTGATGGTGGTAGGTGGGTGACGGATGGCAGGTGGTGATGGGTAGTGACGATGGGTGGGTGGGTGACGATGGCTGGTGGTGGGTGGTAGCGAGTGGGTGGTGGTAGTGGTGGTAGTGGTAGCGGGTGGTGGTGGCAGGTGGGTGGCGGAAGGCGGGTGATGGCAGCAGGTGGGTGGTAGATGGCGGGTAGGTGGTAGTGGTGGTGGTGGTGGTGGGTGGGTAACGATGGCGGGTGGTAAGTGGTAGCGAGTGGGTGGTGGTGGTGGGTGGTAGGTAGTGGTGGCGGGTGGGTGGCAAGTGGCTGGTGGTGGTGAGTGGTGAATGGTGGTGGCGGGTGGTGGTGGCGGGCGGTGGATGGTAGTGGCAGGTAATGGGTGGTGGCGGGTGGATGGCAGATGGGTGGTGAGGGGTGGATGGTGGTGGTAGGTGGGTGGTGAGTGGTGGTGGGGGTGGGTGGTGGTGGGGGGTGGGTGGTGGCGGCGGAAAACGGTGGTGGAAAATGATGGCAGCTGGTGACTAGTGTTGGGTGGTAAAAAAAAAAAAAAACTGAAAACTCAAAATGGAAACACATTTTTTGTGTTTTCATTTTTTGGCTAAATTTATAAACTGAGACCACTGATTTATAAATCAAAAATTTTACCAAACAATTTTTTATTTGAGTTTTTAAAATTTTTGTAAATATAAATTGAAAACTGAAAACGTAAGTGTTACCAAACGGCACCTAAGCATTTGAAAAATAAGGTAGTAATAGTTATGAGAATAAGTTACATAATAATATTAATTAATATTGTAACTGGAGAGTATAATTAGCGCCTATGCACCCCAAATAGGATTGGAGAAACATACTAAAAGGAAATTTTGGAATCAACTGGATGAGTTAATACAACAAATATTTGTAGAGGAGAGAATAATTATAGGTGGTGATTTCAATGGTTATGTCCGAAAATATAAGCAAGTGCATGAGAGGATACATGGTGGATATGGTTTTGGTGATCGAAATGAGGGCAAAGAGAACATCTTAGATTTCGCAGTAGCATTTAATCATGTAGTAACCAACAACTTTTTAAAAAAGGAGGGTTAAGCACATAACTTTTAAAAATGGGTCAAATAAGAGTTGGATAGATCATTTTCTTGTAAGAAAAATTGACCGCTGACTATGTAAAGGTTTCTAGGTTATTTCCAAAGGAAGTTAATGGCACAAAGTAGGCTAGCAGTATTCAATATATAGTACTATATTCAATATATAGTATTATATGCAATAATAAAGAACAAAATCAAAGCGGGAAATATATTAAAAACTCATGAATTAGATGTGAAATCTAAAAATTGAGAAATTGAGGATGAAGTGTTTAAAGAAGTAATGCGGGGTTTGAAAGGTGTTACTAATAACATGTGGAATACAATAGCCTAATGCATTGAAAGAATATCAAAAGTAGTGCCATGGAGAGTCAAAGGAAAAAGCTCCTATATCTAAATATACTTGGTGGTTAAATAGTGAGATATAAGCCATAGTAAAAGAGGATAAAGATGGGAATAATTTTAAGACATAAGTTGACCAATAAGGAGGTCGGATGAGAAGATTAAGAAAAAGTGTGAATGATATTTTGAGAAATTGTTAAAGTGAAAATCATTTTAAAAACTTGGAAGGAGAGGAACATGATAGCCTTGATGGAACTAGAGAATATAAGTTTTATCATTGAACTAAGACAGTTCGAAGTGGAGTTTGCATTAAAAAAAGATGAAATAAGGCAAGGATTAGATTTATCAAAAAAAAAAAAAAATAAATAAATAAATAAGGCAAGGCATTAGGACTAGATTGTATCCCTATTGAGGCTTGGAAATGCTTAGGTAAGTAGTTGTCTGGCTAACAAAATTCTTTAATAAGATTCTAATGACTAGGAAAATGGCTGACGAGTAGAGAGAGTATTTTAAAACCTATATATAGAAATAAATGAGATATCCAAAATTGCAACAATTATAGAGACATTAAGTTGATAAGTCAATACAATAAAATTGTTGGTAAGAATGATTGAGCATCGCTTGAGAGTTATAACAATAGTGTTAGAGAATCTGTTTGGATTTATGTTTGGTAGATCAAATATGGAAACACTATTTTTACTAAGAAGATTAATAGAGAAGTACAAAGAGAAGATGAAGGATCTAAATATGGTTTTTATAAATTTTCAAAAAAAAAAAAAAAAAAAAAAAACCTTGCGATAGGGTTCCTAGAGATATAATCCAGGAAGCATGGATATGGATACGAGATATGGATATGGTGATACGACAAAACCGAAAAGGTAGGATACGGGTACGGCTACGGCTACGGGTAGAATATGTTTGTAAAAAATATATTTTGAAAAAAATTTATTAGTAGCAGTGGAGTTACACATAAGCTCAAGAATGTTGAGAGATCACATTGTAATTTTATAATGCAAAACACTAATCTTTAAAAATTAGGTATTAATTTTAGACAATTGCTTGTTTACGTTTTAAATTTTCAATAGGTCTTGCAAATATTTCATTTTTATATCAAGTTTAATATGTTTATATTACAATAATAGAGCAATCCACAACTTGTTTCTATGCATTCTCCTTTGGCACTAGTAAAAATATTGTATTCAAGTTTACTTGCTTATTTATTTGTTAATTTATTAATTTTACTATTGTTATATTCTCTTGTTAATCTTTACTATCTATATAGTTATAGAGGACATGTATAAAACAATATGGATACATAAATTTGACAAATTTTATTACTTGAACTCTCACTATGATTTTTCAAATAGCTAAATAAAGTATTGGGAATAATATGTGACTTGGAGTATCCGATACTTCAAAATTAAGTGTCTGATGCTCCAAAATTAATGAAAAAATAATTAAGAAATATCCAATACTTTTAATAAGTATTTGATACGTAACCGTGAGTATCCAAAGAGTATCGGTATCGAATACGTATACAATATGGATACGTCTCCCTTTTTGAAGTATCCGTGCTTCATAGGATATAAGATGGTGAGTGTTGGCGAAAAAGGGTGTGACGAAAAGGTATATGCATGCAATAAAACGCATGTATAATGGGGTATTGACCACAATTAGATCATTTGTAGGAGAAACTAGTAAATTCTCAATCACTATTGTATTGCATCATGGGCCAACTTTGAGTCCTTACCTATTTGCCATGGTCATGAATGAATTAACTAAACACATTTAGGATGATAGTTCGCAGATGATATTGTTCTAGATGAAACTAAGGAAGAAATCAACACTGAACTACATATATGGAGAGAATCACTCAAGTTAAAAGGGTTTAAAATTAGTAAAAATAAAACTGAATATACAAAGTGTGACTTAGCAACAATAGAAATAGAAATGATAGAGAAGTGAAGATTGAAAATCAGAAATAACAAAGTGAAGTTTTTCATTATCTAGGTTTGATTATTAATAAGGATAGTGAGGTTGAAAATGACGTGATTCATAGAATTAAAGTAGGTTGGCTCAAGTGTGCGAGTGCATTTGACATGTTATGTGATTGACGAATTCTAACAAAATTGAAAGAAGAATTTTATAGAACAACTATAAGGCTAATGATGCTTTATGGGAAAAAATATTAGGCAACTAAAATACTTGTCAATAGAATGAGTGTAGCTGAGTTGAAGATGCTTAGATGGATATGTAGTAAGACTACGAAAGATAGAATTAGAAATAAATATATTCTTGAAATGGTAGGAGTAACACCGACTGAAAGATAAGTTGAGAGAGAATAGGTTAAGATGGTTTGATCATTTACAACGAAGAAATGTAGATGCAACAGCAAGGATGAGTGATATGATTTCCATAAATAAAAAGTTGGGGGAAGGGGAGGACTTAAAGTAACATGGGATATAGTCGTAAAAAAAGATATGAATGTATTTCATTTATTTGAACTTGTAGCCATC
Organism: Camellia sinensis; assembly: GCF_055761805.1. NCBI lineage: Eukaryota > Viridiplantae > Streptophyta > Magnoliopsida > Ericales > Theaceae > Camellia > Camellia sinensis. Next base: position 73,230,334 of record NC_138972.1, on the reverse strand, counting down.
GATAGAGCAAAATGGCAAAAAATGATTGACGTAGATTGGGAAACAATGCTTAGATTGGATTGGATTGGAAGCGGGAAACGGAAACTGAAACTTCATCCAAAAACATTATGGAAAATGTGAAACATTAGGTGATGTAAAGATTGAATAGGTTGAATAACAAAAAGAGTAAAGTTTGAATAGGATATTTGTAAGAAAAATTTATCAAGAAACTTAAAAATAGCAATGTAAATTATTTTTATATTTTCGTGATCAATTAAAATACTACTACTACTACTGCTACTACTACTACCCAATATCTATGGAAACTTGTTAAAACCTATCACCTACTTCACCCACTTCACCTACTCCACCACCTACTACACCTACTCCACCCACTTCACCTACTACATCTCCTATATATACACCTACTCCACCCACTTCACCTACTACATCTCCTATATAAAGAGCACCTCACCATTTGTAATTAACAACATACATTAATCAATAATACATCATTTTTAACATGGTATCAGAGCAAGGTTAAGCACTTAGTATTTTTCGCTTCACCGGCGGGCGGCAACCTCGCCTTGGCCGCCCGCCGGACCTCAACCTAGTCCGCTAGAATTGTCTACACATACCTTCTTCACTATCTCTTCTTTGATGATTGCTTCACAAACAACTGATTTTCCACGCCCTCCAATCCAGTTCACTGCTGCTGGCTTCTTATCCGAGCAAAAGTTTCCAGAGATGCCAATGACATCCATGTCTGGGAAATCCTTCTTGAGTTACTACCAGCCATGAATGGCATCTTAATCCCTACTCTCTCTCATGCTCATGCCCATACTTCTCTTTCGTCTTCCACACTGCTTCTCTTTGTTTTCTCTCTCTAACTCTTCACTACCCAATTCCCATTTCCTTGGCCGAAAAATCGCCCTCAAAGTCGATTCTTTCGGGCATTGCGAACACCAAGTCTTGGTTCCAGTTCTATGGCCGCGGCTTTGCCATTCGCGTTCCTCCTCAGTTCGAGGACATCATGGAGCCCGAGGATTATAATGCTGGATTATCTCTTTATGGAGATAAGGCTAAGCCAAAGACCTTTGCAGCACGGTTTGCATCTTCAGATGGATCTGAAGTTTTAAGTGTTGTCATTCGCCCATCCAATCAACTCAAGATTACCTTTTTAGAGGCTAAAGATATAACAGATTTGGGTTCATTGAAGGATGCAGAAAAAATATTTGTTCCAGGTGGGTCAACTCTATACTCTGCTCGCTCAATAAAAATTAAAGAAGACGAAGGTTTCAGGACTTACTACTTTTATGAGTTTGGTCGAGATCAACAACTTGTTGCATTAGTAGCTACTGTCAACAGTGGAAAGGTATTTATTGCTGGAGCTCCTGGCCCAAGAGAGAGCACATGCATATGTGTGTTGTTTTTCTCTCTCCCATGTGACCCACTCTTCAACCTATACTTTTTATTTTTTATTCTTTCCCCACACTCCTGTTTCCCACGTTGTTCAGATTCTCCACCCTATATGTTTTCTTTTTCATTACACTCTTGTTCCCCACTCCACTTTCTTTTCTTTTTTATATTTATTTTCCTCCATCTTTTGAAAAGACACCGAAACATCAACTGGTTTGCACACCGATCATCTTACTTTTCCATTAGTGGTAGGACCCAACCAAACAAATTTGAATCTCACATTTCCTTTTTTATTTATTTCTTATTCCTTTCACATTCACACATTTCTCTTCAATTTTATTCACATACTTCTCTTCAAATTTATTTTCTTTTATCTTCAAAAATTTAAACATATAAACACATACTCGAATCAAGTCCACAAAGATAGCCACTCATCCCGGAACTCTCAAGGAATTCCTATCAGAAACCACGTTGATCAGGCGTGTTTCCGAAAGGACCTCAAAGCAAGTTCACCGGTTATGAATACTATCCGAGAGACTAAATCCCATGCTCACATAAATGCAACACATAAATCCTAACTTTCATGATATCTATATGCAACGTCCTCACTATACGTAATAAACCCACTGTGGTAAAAACCACTTCCCACGAGCCCAAAGTATTCAAACCCGGCTCGCTCTGATACCAAGTTGTCACGCCCCATTTTTCTATTACTCGGAGTCATTACCAAATTCTTTAACTTAATTCAATTTCAGAGATAACATGCGGAAATAAACTCATACATTCAATCCGTAGAAGTGATTAACAATACTCTCATTCGTATGCAAAGTAAATATTACATGAACTAACTTAATAAATTGCCCTTGGGCTTACATCATTAAAAGTACAAGAAGAAGGGTGTAACCCTTTACAACAATGGCATTCCGCCAACATAACTGAGGCCCCGTGGCCAACAAATAAGAAGATCCAAATCTTGTAGCACACCCTGCTAAACACCTGAAAAAGATTCAACAACATGGGATGAACATATAGTCCAGTAGGGAACTCAACATGCTCCTTAACAATAACAACATTACAGATAGCTATGATCATGAACACCCATTCTCATACTAGAATAATAATGTGACAGTTTATACAATATATATATATATGAATATATATATGAACTTTTCTTGAAAACAATCATTTAATTCACCGCTATAAGCGATTTATCCTTCCTTTTTCCTTCCATTAACCCCCGTTCCCAATCTTTTATAACATTAACAACTACTTAGAAAAATAGATTCACTAAGCCCATTACTCTTCCATTTGCCACACATACAACAGATGTGCCTTTTCAAAACATATTTGGCATTTCAATGCAATTCCAATTATATCATAATTATCCATGCACACCTCTATAAAAAAAGATAACAACTCAACTACATACATAAAATCAATCAATGAGTCAACTCGTCCCTCCAACACTGTAACAAATACAATCCACAATGTTTCCAGATACACTGAAACAATAACAAAACAACACTGCACTACTAGCTATATGCGTAGTAAGCCAAAGATACACTTCTCACCACAATCTACCAGTTTACCAGGCGCTAGCTGGAAGGGTATGGTACCTTAGATTATCAGCGCGTCAGTTCTCCAGGCGCTAGCTGGAAGGGTATGATACCTTTGATTATAAGCGCTGAACACATAAGTGTGTGGAGTCCATCCCCTATCTTCTCACACACACTGGAGTACAACCCCTCTCTTCTCCCAAACCAGTATACAAATATAATGTAATTCAGCATTTCATTACATATAATGTTCAATCAACAATGGTGTATTACATACACAGCAATTCCACACAACCACGTCATCCTCCACCGATGACCAAGGATAAAACCTCTAGATGCAAATATTTAGTACACCTATTAAAGACTCAATTACTATGAGATCACAAACCCGACAACAACATTAACATGGTAGTTCAAGATACAATTCCACACATGTGTGTGTTCAACACTCATGAAACAATAATCCAATTTTCATACGTATTTCAAAACACTTTTCCCATTTCACAAAACAAGTTCCACTTCCCTCTTTGTTTTAACAAAACCAACTCCGTCTCTTTAGTTGTCACAAAACCAAACCCATTCCTTTTGTTTTACAAAAACCGATTTCTACCAATAAGGAAGCCATAACTCACATTAGTACACTACATACATTTCAAACCCATTCCCAAGCCAAAGTTAACCCCTTAGGCATTAACACCTTCACCCACTCACATCAACAATAGAGAGTTACAATTTAGGTTCATTATTCTCCATTTTAATTTATCAATCAAAATATGATTTAGGCCTTTTTCCTTTATCAACTACAACATGCTAATTTACACTCCAATTAGCCCAAAACAACCCTCAATGATAACATAACCATTTTCATATACCCAACCCTAGGTTCCTTCTCATGATTTCAAACAAATCCAACATGGATATGATTTTTATGCAATACAAAATTACCACATGTCTATCTATAGATGAGGTATTGAAAAAGAACAAGGAGAATCCCTACCTCAAATGGAGAACTCAAATGGAGAAGATGAGAAAAACTCGGAAGTGCTCCAAATCCCAAATTTCTTGGATCACAACGAAGCCCTCGACGATCAACACACTTTTTACAAAGGCCCAAGATGAGGAAAACACTCTAGCTAGATCAATCCTAAGAGAGAAGTTAGGTTTTAGAGTGAGGTGCTCTCCAATAGAAGTTTTGAAAAAGTAAGAGAGAGAAAGGAAATCAAAAAGTGAACAAAAAAGTGATTTCACGGACTGATATAATAACAGGTCCGCTCGAGCGTACAACACCCCGCTCGAGCGTCAGACACAGGTTCACGCTCGAGCGTCCAAAGATCCGCTCGAGCGCCGGATGCACTCTCCCAGAACCTTCTGCAGACGTCCAAAATGCTGAGAGACGAAAATTCACGCTCGAGCGTCCAAACTTCCGCTCGAGCGGAAAGACAACAACAAAAGCCCACTCGAGCGTCAAACCGCCGCTCGAGCGGAGAGACCAAAACCTGGGCAAAAATTTCTAAGTTTTAAAACACAACCAACTTATTCCCAACCTGCCCAATACGACCCAAAACTCTAACACAAAGAGTAAGGGATAGAAATGAAGATAAAACAACAACGAATCTACGGAACCGAGTCCGGATTACAGTTAAACAATAACAGGGAATACCGGGATCGCTATAGAAACTAACTTCCATTTATATTGTTATACATTATACACACACACACACACATATATATAACAATATATTGTATTAGTGAGTCAGAGTATATAGGATAAGATTGTTGCATCTCTATGAAACAGAAAAATTACACAAGTTTCTTCCACATGTCGTCGTTCATTGGAGATTACAAACCAATACTTGCATTGGCAAAAGAAGACATAGTGACAGAATTGCAGTATAGCTTTACCTTGCATTGCGGCCTTAAAATACTTCTCCAATTTATTAGAATACACAATATATTTACTACAAACAATTTATAATTGACTTCGTATGAGCTATCTTCTTCCAAACCTTCTTTGATCTCTTCCCATGTTGACGCATTTTTACACCAAAAATCCTCACTAGCCATTCTTCTTTCCTTCGAATAATGTAACTTCCAATCAACAAACCAAGCAATACTCCACACCCATATCCCATCAACACAGCTTCCCAACCAAAGCCATCAAATTTGAACTTAAAATTGTGGCTAAATGAGGATGGTAAAGTTGGTGATTCTCCTATCTGGACATTCCCACAATTCTTTGACAATGGAAACCCGCACAAGCCTAGATTCCCCTCATACGAAGTGTTTGAAAATGTTTCAAACTGCTGGCCTTGTGGTATAATCCCAGTTAGATTATTTTGCGAGACATCAAAAACTTCAAGGAATGTCAAGCTTGTTAGTTTTTGAGGTATCTCACCAGAGAGCTTGTTTTGGGATAGATCCAAGGACTCAAGCTTAGTTAGATTGACCAAGGACAATGGAATCGGACCTGTGAAGCCATTTCTTGAAAAATTTAGGACAGGGAGGGCTTTGAGTCTTCCAATAGATATGGGAATCTTTCCATCAAACTTGTTGTGCGAGAAATCAACAGCTTTGAAGATGGTGATGATCCTTACGAGTGTCATTTCCAGTCCTTTATTCATTATGGTTACCGAATAATAATTACCATAATAATCGCCCATATAATTTAAGGAGGATTTGTCTTCATCATCCATCATCATTGAATGCATGCTCTCAAAGTGTTCTGATGGCAAAGTGCCTGTAAATTCATTGTGAGACATGTCAATGATATGTAAATTGGTGAAGGCTAATCTCTTCCTTGGTATGGGACCATGGAATTTATTATCTCGCAAGACAATAACCTTCAATCGGGGCAGGTTCTCCAACCAAAATGGAAAAGCATCTTCTATGAAATTATGACCAAGATTCAAAATTTCTAGGTTCGTGCAATTCGCCAATGATCTTGGAAGCACCCCTTGCAATCCATTGTGGCTAATGTCAAGTTCCTGTAACATGCTTGCGTATCCAAATGTTTGAGGGATGCTACCATGGAAATTGTTTCTTTGCAAATTTAACAAGGTTAAATTTCGTTTGAAGTTCCCCAAACAGGTAGGAATTAATCCGGCAAATTGGTTATTGGACAGATCGAGATATACAAGAGAATGAAGATTGCAGACTGGATTGAGTTCTTCATTTAGGTGGTTGTTTGAAAGGTCTAGCGCCTCCAACAATTCCATTCGAGTTTTCAGAAATTCAGGAATTTTATTTATGTTGCAAGACGACAATCGTAATCTCCTAATGTTTCGGAAAGAGGAAGGAGTGGAATTGGTGGTGGTCAATGATAGACCACTGTTTGAAAGATCCAAATCAGCCAAATTTTCAAGCTTCGCAAATGTGTCCAGCTCAACAGTGTCGCTTAAATTATTTGACGAAAGATCAAGAGAGGTAAGGTTCACAAGATGAAACAAGGAAGGAGGCATTGTCCCATTGATTGAGTTACTGCCTAAATATAGAGACCATAGATTTGTAAGGCCAGTTGTTGATGATGGAATGGGACCTGTTAGTTTATTGTTTGAGAAATCTATATATTGAAGTTGCGAGAAGTTGGAAAAAAATTGAGGAATTGGGCCTTCAAAATTGTTGTATGAAAGATCAAGCCAAGTTAATGGCGTGAGGTTTGTAAGCGATCTCGGAATCGTACCAGAGAAATTGCAGTCATTGAGGTCTAGCTCCACCAAGTTTTTAAGATGGCCGATTGAAGATGGGAATTGACCATTGATCAATTTATTCCATCCAAGATCAAGCCAAATTAATTGTGTGAGGTTTCCAAGCGATGTCGGAATGGTACCGAAGAGATTGCAGTCACTGAGGTGTAGCTCCTCCAAGTACACAAGTTGGCCGATGGAATTAGGTAGCTCTCCGGTCAAATCTATTTCAGAGAGATCCAACGACCTAAGGTGCCTAAGGTGCCGGAGAGTTCCATTAATAAAACTTGGAAGTTTACCTGTGAGTTCTCTGTTACGGCCTAACCGCAGCTCCTGCAGTTTCTGTAAGTGGAAAATGCTATTGGAGAAGTTATTCCCTTGCCAAACTGCTTCTGATGATGATTGTATTGGGCCAGAGAGATAGGATTGAGAGAGGTCAAGATAGGTCAAATTTGTGAAACGGCCAAATGAAGGTAAAATTTGAGAGTGATTGAAGTTGTTGAAAACAAGGTCGAGGTGTTGAAGGTGAACAAGATTGAAGAGGCTGCTGTTTGGATGGATGGTACCATATAGGCAGTTACAACTGAGGTCGAGCCCAATGACATGAGCAGTGGTGTCATCACATGTGACCCCATCCCATGCACAACAATCTGTACCCTCTTTCCAATTATCAGTATCATATGGAACAGAAAGATCCCTGTAGCAACGGGTAGCAGAGCAATTGAAGGAAAAGAGTTGCTTAAATTGGAGCAAAGCAGTGCTCTCGTCATTATGGCAAAGATGTGCAGAAGAAGAGAAGCAGAAAATTAGGGAATACAGGAGGATACATATTGTGAGTTGATAATTGGATAGTAAGAAACCCATTCTTACACCAGTATTGGGTGGGGTGGTAGAGAGGGAATTGGATATGATGCTTCTTCTATATGCACTCTCCTATTTATAACTTAATAATAATTCAATAATAAAAAAATATAAACTGAAAATTGTCATTGTATAGTCTCACATATTATTATTATTATTATTATTTTTTGAGAACGATAGTCTCACATATTACCATTGTATTAATTTAATGGACTCTATCACTCGGTCAATTTTATTACTAACATAAAGATAATATATAAGATGATAAATTACTTTTAGTAAATAAATGTAATTAGTATTCAACAAAGCATTATTAAAAGTATTGAGTCCCAACATTGGTTAATTTTTATTACTAGTAATATAATGCTAACATTTGAGGTGATATATAATTTTTAGTAAATAAATGTAATCATCATTATATTATGAATAAAATTGTATTTGAATCATGAATTGGTAAAAGGATTTGAAAAAAGAAAGACAAATATAAGAGAAATACAAATAAAATATAAGCTAAATTTTTTATCCACATTCTCACATTTTCGTTTTCTTTTTCAAATTAATATTAAATTCATAACCAAACATGATTTAAAAATATTTTTATTTTATTTTCTTTGTTTTTTATAAATGATTTGGCCATTTTCCAAACAGTGCCTAAATAAAGGACTCACAATACTGTTCTAATTTGGTGCTTTATGTCAATAGCAAGCTTGACTAAATAAAAAAATCCGCGTTGATTCTTCAGCACGATGGGCTTCGGATCTCCTGTACCCATCTTCTGTCTCGTTCATCTTAGGCTACCATGTCGTCAATCTTGAAATCATAAATGGGACAAAAAATGTGTACAAAAAATGGGTATAGGTGATCCGAAGCCAGTACTTTGGACTTGGAATTATTAGATTGTCCTAATTATATTAATATACACACACTACTGACATCAAAGAGTAAAATATATAACTAAGGCCCTGTTTGATTAACATATATAATGTCATGTTTGTTTTTAACGATGAAAGGCTGGCTTAGATTAGTAGTAAGAAAAGGTTTATAAAATTATTTTTATTTTGAGAAATTGTGAAATGAAGAAATAATCTAATGTATATAAAATAATTAATAATTTAATTTACTATTGAGAGTTTTAGATATTTCAAGTGCTAGTAAATCATTCTTACTCATCATGAGTGATTCCTCATTTTCCATTTAATTTTCATAGGGTTTTTTGATTTTCTAAATAAATAGATTTAATATTATTACCCATAATAACACACTCACAAAATGATATTCTGGATCAAATTTCTTAACGGATCGAGCCTTCTTCAAACAAAAAATAACAAACTATATAAGCTTTAACTATATTATTAAAAACAAAAAATTATTCAAAACCATAATTTTTATAAATAAAGCTAATAAATAATATAATATGATATTTTTGCAATTATAAATTACCATTAGGTGTTTTTTTGCTTGAAACAAAGGACTGAAAAATGACATATTATGTCGTATGAATTTTTTCAATAAAAATTATATATATATATATATATATATAACATTATATTTTGTGAAAATCTTTAAAATTTTGTACATCTTTATTGAAGAAAGGGATGGAAAAATGTGTACTCGGAGAATTGAAGAAGAAAGTTTCTTACAAGATGTTCATTGGTGCAAATCCTCTCCACTCAACCAATATAATAAATAAAGTAACAGGTTGGATTCTCTCAAGTTGGCGAGAGTAGTTGCGCTTAATGAGATCGTTTTGGGGTTAATCTCGATAATTTAAATTGTTAATTTTTTAAAATTTATTGAGTAAATATTCATATAAAAAATCAAAATAATTAGACATTGGTAGTTAATAGTTATATATTTGAATTACATTTATCTTAAAAAAATAGACAACAAATATAATTTCAAGAATAATCATCAATTTTTTTTGTAATGTAAATATTATTCAAATATATAGCTATTGATGTGCAATCACTGTAATGAATTTTGCATTCAACGAATCTTCAAAAGTGAGCGGTTTGAATATATTATCAAGATCAATCTCAAAGGGGATGCACCAAACCCGAATTATTCTATTAAGTTAGACGACTAACTTGAGGAAATTCAAATCGAAAATTAATAATTGTAAAGCAACCAAAAGAAAAATTGAAAGCTTTTGTCACTGTATTTGTCCTGTAATTTTTAACTAACGTTTGGTTCTTTGAAATTTCATCTCATATTTAGTGGATGATTTGGTCCTCAAATATTGTTTGTATTGATCTAGATTTCATTTCACAAATTAGTGGAAATATGTTGGAATTTAATTGGAAGCTTCACAAATTAGAAATTTTTTTTTTGGGGTCATAAATCATTGAGTAATATTACTAACTTGATTTTATTAATAAAACTTAGGAGTCTACCTTGATATTATCTATAAGCTTTAAATTAATCTTTAATAATCTTGATTGGATAACCATAAAATTATATTTTTCTATAAGTTTGATTTTTCAGTAAAATTAATTTAGAAGTCTACTATAAGGCTTAAGTAAGTCTTTAGTAATCCTCACATCATAACGATAAAATTAAATAGAACCCCGTATTACACTTTTATTAAACTGGACTACAAGCCTTGAATGGTTACAAATTGATGAGGCTTGGTAAATGTTTTATTGTTGTTGTTGTTTTTTTTTTTTTTTTTTTTTTTTTTTGATATTTTTTTGACTTTAGGTGATTTTTTTTTTCTCCTGAAGATGCTTTTGGTAAATTTCTTTTTTACTTATTTGGTGCAGCCTATCTAAGCTGCTTATAATTTTTTTTATTCTAGAAGACTATATGTGCCAGACTATTTATTACATCTTCTGCTTATGTTTGGTATGACTTTTTCTTATAATTTATTAGAAAGAAATAATTTAAATAAGTTAAAAAAAAAATAATTTCTAAAAGTTGGATGACGATTGATTTTGGCTTCTATTTTCAAATTACTAGTTTTTAATTTATAATAAATTGTACTAAACAACACTACAACTACTGTTATTATTATTATTATTATTAGTATTAGTATTATTATTATTATTATTATAATAAAAATATTATCAAATTGATTTCTTAGATTTTGATTTTGGGAAAATTATTTATAAGTCCTATTAGGGAGACTTACGCTACATATGGTCTTACTAAAAAACTTATGTTCTCATAACTTCTGTGGGAAGTTTGTTGACACATTTACCCTCAATATTAATTGTTAATATCATAAATAACAGTAAAACCATATATAGGAAATTGAATGTTACCATAGATCATATCTATATAAACATAACGTAACGTGACACCTACATAAACGTAATGTGACACCTATGATCTATGGCAACATTTATAGATCATATCTACATAAACGTAATGTAACGTGACACCTACATAAACGTAACGTGACACCTATGATCTATGGCAACATTCAATTTCCTATATAGGAAATTGAATTTTACCATAGATCATATTTATATGAAACGTAACGTGACACCAACATAAACCAGCAACATTTTCACATTCAATTTAAAAAAATAAAAACTCATTAAGTTTGCGAAACGTAACGTGACACGATACGTTACGTTTATGTAGGAGTCACGTTACGTATAGGTGTCACGTTACGTTTATATAGGTGTCACGTTACGTTACATTTATGTAGGTGTCACGTTACGTTACGTTACGTTTATGTAGGATCTTGTGGAATACATTCCTATTTAAATAGGACTTGAGACTCTATAAGAAATTACACATGACTTAACCTAACATAAGTGTCTGAAAAAGGACTTATAAATTAATCTCCCTTTGATTTTTTAACATAAAGAAGAAGAAAGAAACCAACAAATTTATTTTTAATATTTTTTTTGATTGGGCCAAATAAGAATCATTACTGACTGTAATTACAAGTCTTTGTTTGTGGAAAAATTTGGATTGTTGAAAAGTTTAGAGGGATTCTTGTAAACGAAATTTAGTTATGTGAAAAAAGAAATGCATGACTGAGTCATAAAAAAATTGGAATTTAATTAAAAGTATCAAAAATTAAAATTTTTGTGACATAAGTCTTTCAATATTTAAAAACCGACCCCACATGCCTTTGATTTGTCACTAACTTTAATAAAAGTCTTCACAAATTTTGACTAAAAGTTTTAAGCAAGTCTTCTTTCATCTTAACTTGAGATCTTCAATGATAATAAAGTTATGCATCTAAAATTTTTATATAGATTTTTTTTAATGTGTAATTTAAATTTAAATTTTATATTGTAGGGGAACGAATTGAAATAAAAATTACGTTTTTTAGGTATTTTTTTTTTATGACATTCAGCCTTATTAAATTGCTATATATCTGTAATGCCCCAAAATATTCCAACATTCATTAAAGAACAATAGCAACTCTCCAACCTTTACATCATTAATCGACAAGGTTTGTACAAAATAGTCCCACATGCGAATTATACATTCAATGATATCAAATACATGAATCTATAGCATGTAGAACATCAAGTCCCAAAAATAAATAAAATGCCCTTAAGGGCTTACATATTCCAAGGTTGAAACCCGGTTACACAAAATATGGTTTCACGAACTCATACATTTATAGCCCTTGGCTAGCAAAATAAACCACAACAAAATTAGAGTTGTTTACTCTCCACAAAACATGTCCATTCCCTTAACTCGGCAGGATCACCACATCTTTTCCTGCACGAAAATCCCATAGGGGTGAGCTTAAAGCCCAGTAGAGAATTCTTAACAAAGTATATACATTTTATACAAGTCCAAAGAAATGAAATGCGTATGTCATGCTATGCTCTTTTGAAAGAAAATCACATTCTTCTCATCTTTTGAAAACCATCATGCTCAATGATATTATGATATCTTCAACAAATTTAAAGTTTATCAATTTAATACAAGGGGCGGTAAATACGACTCATGTAATCCCTAGATTGGTGTCTGCAAGTAGGCATAACTAGCACTACCAAAAACCCCACTTTACCGGTTATTAACCGGAAGGAAAGTGGTACCTCCTCTGCGCGTATTTTCGGTCTTTTACCCTGGGCACTCAGGCCAACTTAATCAATTCCATCTACACCTTCTATCCAAACTTACCAACGTATTTACTCCAAAACATTTCAATAAATTTCATTTCTCAACATTTTTTTCTCAATGCAAGTTTCAAATCCCAAATTCAATGTTTAAAATTAGCAAGGTATTTAAGGTGTTCATGCAACAATTATCCATGCAATGAAATGATCAATCGAGTAATGAGGTGATTATCCATACGATGCATCGTCCTACCATTTAGAAACTTTCTCACAAACTCTTCGTTTGTGATCACAATTTCCACTTTTCTTTCCAATACATTTCCACATATATAACATATGTATTTATATAGCTATCAAAATGTAGCAACAATCCCACGTCTTATGTATTCTCAACCTATTGTTATTTCATGATTATGTACATATATACTTAAACAATAGATTCCAAAGAAAATCCACTAATTCACATATACTATAGCGATCCCGGTTTTCCTTTTACTATTTAATCGTATCTTGGACTCGGTTCCGTTGAGTTGGTTATTGTGTAAGTCTTGTTGTCATCGTTTAATTCCATATATTTGAGTTTTAGGATGTGTTGGCCAGGGTTGTTACAGGTTGGTTGAGTTTAAGTCTCAAATCTTGTTGCCCAGTTTTTAGGTGATCTGCTCGATCGGGTCTTCTTGTGCTCGAGCAGGGTTTACACACTTCCAGCATTTTGTGCCTCTGCAAAAATTCTGCAGTTGTTTTTTTCACGCTTGAGCGGATTTCCTTACGCTCAAGCGGGTCGCACTCGAGCGAGTAGTCCACCTCTGTAAAAAATACTGGGGGGGTGTAATCTACACTCGAGCGGCTTTCCCTTTTGCGCTCGAGTGGGGGGTGTTTTGCAGTTGTGTCTTGGCGCTCAAGCCGGTCCTTTTGCACTTGAACGGGTCCAGTTTTTGTGTTTGATACTCGAGCGTCCTATTCTCCGCTCGAGTGAACTTGTTTGCATATCACTTCGGGATCTCACCTTTTTGGATCACTTTTTGATTTCCTTTCTCTCTCTTAATTTTTCAAAACTCTATTGGAGAGCTTCTCTCTCTAAAAACACAACTTCTCTCTAGGGATTGATCTAGTAGGAGTGATCCTTTACCCTTTGGCCTTTGTAAAAAGTGTGGGGATCGTCGAGGGCTACATTTTGATCCAAAGATCTTGAAGTTTGGAGCATTTTCGTTTTCCTTCATCTTCTTCCTTGGGTTCATCTCTTGAGGTAGGGATTCCTACTCATTTTTATGTGCTTTAACATAGATGTTGAGCATTTTGTATAAATGGTTTGATTTGGGAAAGTTAGGGTTTGAGTTGTGTTATATTGAAAAGAGGGGTTTTATCCTTTTTACTCAAATATGTATATTTTGGGTCTTAAAAAGTGATTATTGATTTTGTTGGTAATATTTGAACCTTTGGGTCAATGTTGGGAAAAAGGGGGAAAATGCCATGTTTTGGTATAATTGGGTCATTAGTGTAATTAATGACATTTATCATGGAATTATGAAATTGAGTTGGAAATAATGAAATTGGCTCATTATATGATGAAATGGTGGAGTTGAATTTATTAATCACTCATTTTTGAAAATGTTGATAATTTATCTGTTGATGCATTTATTATCTATTTAGAAATAAATTGATTTGGGCTATCGGTGGAGGATAGTCTTGATTATTGTAGACAATGCATGATGATTAGGCGAACTAAAACTAATCAATTGAAAATGTCATCGAATATGACGGTTGGAATAATACATCAAATCTATGTATTGATTGATTATGTATATAACATGTGTTTGTATACAATGTGTTGTGTGGGAGGTATAGCGATCTCGGATTTACCCTTGTTGAACAGTGATCCGGACATGTGTCCGTGGATGTGGGTAGTTGTTGTTTATCTTGGTTGCATTTTCTTTTACTTTGTATTTGAGTTATAGGATGTGTTGGGCAGGTTTGTTGCAAGTTGGTTAAGTCTAGAAACCAAAACTAGTTGCCCAGATTTTGGCCTGTCCGCTCGAGCGGGGGTTCTGGCGCTCGAGCGGAGAATACACCAATCCAGTATTTCCTGTGTAGTGTTGGACGCTCGAGCGTGGGATTGACCGCTCGAGCGGGAGTGTTGTGTGTGACGCTCGAGCGGGGGAGTTGGAGCTCGAGCGGAGACCTGATTCTGTAAAAGTGCTGGGAGTGTGTATCCGGCGCTCGAGCTGGAGTTTGGTCGCTCGAGCGGAAGTCTGTGAGTGACGCTCGAGCGGGGGTTTTGACGCTCGAGCGGAGAGACTTTTATATAGATCCGAGATCTGACTTTTGGATCACTTTTTCAAGATCTTTTCTCTCTCTTATTTTCCAAAAGTCATTTTCAGAGCTTCTCACTCTAAACCGGCCCTTCTTTCTTAGATTTGATCTAGTAGGGGTAGTTTGCTCGCCTTTGGTCTTCACGAAAGTTGTGTTGATCGTCGAGGGCTTCCTTTTAATCTGAAAATTTCGAGTTTTGGAGCACGTTGGGTTTTGTCATCTTCTCCTTTGGGACTCCGAATTTGAGGTAGGGATAACCTACTCCTCTCTATGGGTGTTGTCTTTAAATTTTGGTATTTTGAGATGTTGGGCTTGGTTTGGTAATTTTGTGAAAGTTTGGGGCTTTTGTGTAATTTTTACAAAAGTTGGGGTTTTATTCATAATAAACCTAGATGCATGTTTGGCATGAAAAGAATGGAATGATTGTTGAATCATTGATGAAAATGGGACCTAAGGGTTGAAATGTTAATTATGGGAATTGCCCTAACTACATTGTTTAATTAATTGGGATAATTAATTGAGAAGAATGAAGAAATGAAATGTTGATTGAATATCCATTTGTGCATTTATTTTCTGTTTTAGAAATAACTGCTTGGGCTATCGGTGGAGGATAGTCGAGATTGTTGTAGACAATGCATGATGATTAGGTAAACGGAAACTAATCAATGGAATGTGTCATGGAACTTGACGGTTGATAGAATACATTAATTGTGTGTATTGTGTGATTGTATATAGAACCAATGTGTTTATATACGTTATGTGTAGAGGAGGAGATAGGGGATGTACTCCGCGGTTTAGGGGAAGATAGGGGATGTACCTCTAAACCGGATAGGTATTGGGAGGAGATAGGGGATGAACTCCGTAGACAGAGCTCATATGCTTGTCTAGAGAAGTGAAGATAGAGCTCATATGCTTATCTTTGTGAAGTGTGGATACAGCTTGTATGCTTATCTGTGGATATTGTTGATATACATATCTGTTGTAGAGTGTGGATACAGCTTGTATGCTTATCTGTGGATATTGTTGATATACATATCTGTTGAGAATGTGAATATAGCTTTTATGCTTATCTGAATGTGAGATATAGTTTTTATACATATCTGTGGAAATGATGATAGAGCTAGCATGCTTATCTGTTGAAAAAGGGAAAATGAAAAGTAATTGGGACTTGTAAGTCGTTGACATAAATATGTAATTTATGTGATTGTATCAGTGTTGACCAACTATCAATTGCTAATGTTTTAGTCATTGTCCATGGTTGGTTTAGTGTATTTCTACTGGGCTGTGGCTCACCCTATATGGGAATATCATTTTCAGGTACAGGAAGCATGCCACCTCCAAGGACATAGCTGGGAGGCTAGTGGCGGCATAGTTTTGTCGTTTTACTTTTGATGTATTACATGTAACTTCAAGCCAAGGGCTTAATGTGTAAACGAGTTAGAACTCTTTGTTGTAACCAAGTGTTAACTTGGCAAGATGTAAGCCTGTAGGGCATTTTGTTATGCTGTTAACATGTAATACTTATGTAATGAAACTCAATGCAATAAAGAAATGTGGTTAGTTTAATGTTATTATTTTGAGGGCGTTACAACTTGGTATCAGAGCGTACCGGGTTCGAATACTTTGGGTACGTGGGAAGTGATTAGTATCACAATGGGTTTGTCTCGCTTGATAGAGACTTAGATGTAGTATCATATGCTATGTGCTTAATTGATAACATGCTTATGTGACTATGTGGGTATGGGATTTAATTTCTAGGATGTTGATTGGATCCTTGAGTTTCTGGGAGTCTTGTTGGAAAAGCACTTGATCAACGCTGTTTCTAACCGGAACTCTAGTAACGCCTCGGGACTATCATTATCCGGAAATGAAATTCGTAAGTGCTTATGTGTTTATGTGCTTATGTGGAGTGAATTACAGTTGTCCAGGCATTAGGACGTGAGTGTTTAGTTTCGGCACATTTATGAATGTGCTAACGTTCTGTGTTGCCTTTATTAGGATGTCAGGACGAGGAAGAGGTGCTAGGCGTGGTAGACCTGCGAGGCAGGAAGTACCGTTACAGGGTGAGATTCCGGCAGTGCAGGAGGGAGTTGGGCAGGCCAATGTGGCCGAGCCAGTAGGTCAACAGGCTATGGGTGCCTTGGCCAGAGAGATAGCAGGAGCTTTGGGAATTCTTAGAGCTGGGAATCAGGCAGCTGAGACAGGGCCTTCCTTCTTGAAGAGGGAGTTCTTCCGGTGTAATCCGGACGAGTTTATCGGGGATCCTAAAGAGCCGCTTAAGGCAGATGAATGGCTCGAACAGACAACGAAGACGTTTGAGATGCTTGGCATCGAGGACGGAGCACTGAAAGTGACCTTGGCATCCTTCCAACTGAAGGGAGATGCGGGTCAATGGTGGAAGTACGAGAAAGCTCGTGTTGGTGGTACTTGGGAGGCGTTTGTGAATGCTTTTCAGGAGAGGTTTTTATCAGCAGCAGCTAGGGAAAAGCTGAGGGATCAGTTTAGCCGGCTTAATCAGCAGGGCTTGTCAGTGGCCGAGTTTGAGGCTACTTTTAGCAGTCTGTCTAGGTTTGCACCTGAACTGGTGGCGTCTGAGGAACGCCGTTGCTATGAGTTTGAGTGGAAGTTGAGGCGGGGCCTCAAGTTGAGAATTGGTGGGTCTTATATTCGAGAGTATAGACACCTAGTGGACGCTGCAGCTCATATGGAGCTTATGATGCAGGAGGAGGATGAGGGCCAGAGAGGCTCCAAGAGGAGCCAGGATAGTCAGGGTGATGGCAGGAGGCAGAGGGGTTCTAACCCTCAGCAGTCGCAGGGTGGTGTTGCTAGATCGACCTTCCCAGTGCCGAGTGCAGGCTCCGGGAGAGGTGGTCAGGGGGAATTCACTTGTTACAAGTGTGGCCAGCTGGGTCACAAGGTTTCTGTTTGCCCGCAGAAGGGTGGGGGTCAGAAAGCTGCTTCTTCTTCAGCTAGACCGCAGAGTCAGAGTTTGGGCAGGGGGCAGCTCTTGACTTGTTATCAGTGTGGACAACCTGGGCACATGAAGAGGTTTTGCCCACAGTTGAGTGTCACTTCGGGAGCGTCTGGTTCTAGGCAGACGCAGGGTTTTCAGCCAGCTCAGTCTGTGCAGGCCTCGAGGGCCAATCCAGGAGCTTCGTCATCCCAGTCTGTGCAGCAGTCTTTTGCTCCGAGAGGTGAGCAGGTAGACCAGGGGCCTACGGGGCGCGTGTATGCTGTTACCGCGCAGGACTTAGTACCGGTTCCATCAGTAGTGAGAGGTACTTTTCTGTTTTGCAACTCAGTTGCTAATGTGTTGATAGACACGGGTGCATCTCATTCTTTTGTATCTGCTGCATTTGCATCTGTTTTGGAATTGGAGTTAGCACAGTTAGCATCTCCTATTTGTGTGGTATCGCCTTTGGGTGGTGAGTTGATTCTGAAACAGGGTGTTAGAGGATGTGATATAGAGGTCGCCGACTATAGGCTTCCTTTTCCGTTTGTTGTCATGCCCATGAAGGGTTTTGACGTTATTTTGGGTATGGACTGGCTATCGTCATACCGGGCTGTTATCGATTGCTACCGCCAGAGGGTCACGTTATGTACCTTAAGCGGTGAGTGGTTCCATTTCTTGGGAGACCGGGTTGGTTGTGTATTGCCACCGGGGTATGATTCGCGAGGGCGAAGTGAGCTTAGTAGTCTATTTGCTAGCTTTGAGAGTGGTGAGAGTGGTGAGACCCAGGTTGTGTTACCGAGGGTGGTTTGTGAGTATTCGGATGTCTTTCCCGAAGATCTTGTTAGTTTGCCACCTCACCGAGAGATAGAGTTCTCTATTGATTTAGTGCCTGGTACGGCGCCGATTTCTATGGAACCTTACCGTTTTGCTCCAGCAGAGTTGGTTGAGTTGAAAGTTCAGCTCCAGGAATTGCTCGATAAGGGCTTTGTTCGCCCTAGTGTTTCACCGTGGGGAGCACCGGCACTCTTTGTTAAAAAGAAAGATGGTGCCTTGAGATTGTGTATTGACTATAGGAAGTTGAATCGGGCTACGGTTAAGAATAAGTACCCTATGCCCTGTATAGATGATTTGTTCGACCAGTTGAAGGGTTCCCGTTGTTTCTCTAAGATAGACTTGAGATCGGGTTACCATCAGTTGAGGGTCAGGGAGGAAGATGTTCCGAAGACGGCATTCCGTACGCGGTATGGCCATTACGAGTTTTTGGTGATGCCATTCGGACTTACCAATGCACCGGCAGTCTTTATGGACTTGATGAACCGGATTTTCCGGGAGTTCTTAGACCGATTTGTGGTCGTCTTCGTGGACGACATTCTTATTTATTCGCCTACTGAGGAGGAGCATGAGGCACACTTGAGAGTGGTGCTTGAGTTACTTAGAGCCCATAGGCTGTATGCCAAGTTTGGGAAGTGTGAGTTTTGGCTGGGGGAAGTCAAATTCTTAGGCCACGTGGTATCCGGGGAAGGGGTGTCTGTTGATACATCCAAGGTTGAGGCAGTGCAAGATTGGGCACAGCCTAAGAGTGTGTTTGAGATCCGCAGTTTTCTGGGATTGGCTGGGTATTACCGTCGGTTTGTGAAAGATTTCTCCAGGTTAGCGTCACCGTTGACTAGGCTGACTCAGAAAGGAGTCAAGTTTGTGTGGAGTGAGACTTGTGAAAAGTCGTTCCAAGAGTTGAAAATTAGATTGACCACTGCTCCGGTGTTGATTATTCCGGAGAGAGGGTTGGGTTATGCGGTTTATTGTGATGCTTCACGAGAGGGTTTGGGTTGTGTGTTGATGCAAGAGGGAAAAGTGGTAGCTTATGGCTCACGTCAGTTGAAAATACACGAGAAGAATTACCCCACACACGACCTAGAGTTAGCAGCTGTGATCTTTGCCTTGAAAATCTGGAGGCACTACCTTTATGGTGAGAGGTTCGAGGTATTCTCGGATCACAAGAGTTTGAAGTATCTGTTTACACAGAGAGACTTGAATCTGAGGCAGAGGAGATGGTGGAGTTCATCGAGGATTATGATTTTGAGTTGCATTATCATCCGGGAAAGGCCAATATTGTGGCCGATGCCCTTAGTAGGAAATCCATTAGTGATGTAGCTTGTATAGCCATCCGGGAATGGGTGATGTTGGGAGCACTTGGCGAGTTTGATTTGCTACTGGGCGAATCTGTTGAGGCTGCGGCCTTGTTTTCTGTCGTGGTGCAGCCTACACTTGTGACTAGAGTGTTAGAGGCACAGCGAGGTGACCTTGAGGTAGAATCTCTCAGAGAGAAGATCTCCAGTGGGAGAGTTGAGAAGGGTTTGACGGTGTATCCCGACCAGAGTGTGAGATACCGAGACCGTTTGTTTGTACCGGAGCCTTGCCGAGAGGAAGTACTCCGAGAGTTTCACCATTCGCGCCTTGCGGTGCATCCGGGAGGTACTAAGATGTATCAGGATTTGGGTCGCCAGTTTTGGTGGCGGGGTATGAAGAGAGATGTGGCTGTTTTCGTATCGAAGTGCCTTACTTGCCAGCAAGTGAAGGCCGAGCATCAGAGGCCAGCGGGTTTGTTGCAACCTTTGCCTATTGCCGAGTGGAAGTGGGAGCATGTCACTATGGACTTCGTTGTAGGTCTTCCGAGGACTCAGCGGGGTAGTGATGCTATTTGGGTGGTTGTAGACCGGTTGACTAAGTCGGCGCACTTTATTCCTATGCGCGTGAGAGATTCGGTAGATCATCTTGCCGATTTGTATATTCGGGACGTAGTGAGATTGCACGGGGTCCCAGTGACGATCGTCTTAGATAGAGATCCTCGTTTTACTGCTAGGTTGTGGCAGAGTTTGCAGAGTGCCTTGGGCACTAAGTTGACCTTTAGTACGGCTTATCATCCTCAGACTGACGGGCAGTCCGAGCGTACTATTCAGATCCTCGAGGATATGCTTCGGGGTTGTGTCCTGGATTTCAGTGGGACGTGGGAGAGGCACTTGCCATTGGTAGAGTTTGCCTACAACAATAGTTTTCAGTCTAGCATCGGTATGGCACCGTTTGAGGCCTTGTATGGCCGACCGTGTAGGTCTCCAGTTTGTTGGGCCGAGGTGGGTGATGCACCTTTGTTGGGTCCGGAGTTGGTTAGGGAGACGACGGAGAAAGTTGGGCTTATCCGTAAGAGGCTTGTTACAGCCCAGAGTCGACAAAAGAGTTATGCCGACCGTAGGAGGAGACCTTTGGCGTTTGAGGTAGGTGATCATGTCTTTCTGAAGATATCACCTAGGCGAGGCCTGATGAGGTTTGGGAAGAGTGGGAAGTTATCCCCTCGGTTTATTGGTCCTTTTGAGATCCTTGAAAGGATAGGTGAGGTTGCTTATCGGTTAGCCTTACCGCCGCAGTTGTCCGGAGTGCATGACGTGTTTCATGTGAGTATGCTTCGGAAGTATGAGCCAGATCCATCACATGTGTTGGATTGGACTGATTTAGAGGTAGATGAGGATGCCTCGTATGAGGAGAGACCGATTCAGGTCTTGGATAGGCGGGATCAGGTCCTGCGTGGTAAGACCATTCCTTTGGTGAAAGTCTTGTGGAAACATCACGGAGTGGAGGAAGCCACTTGGGAACGTGAGTTGGAAGTCCGTGAAAGATATCCGGACTTGTTTGTTGATATGTAATGTTATGTTTAAATTTTGAACTGTTATTGACTTAAGAGCTTTTCTATATGTCTTAAGTTGTGAAACATTGAAAATGTTTTGTTTATTGGGAGTATGTTTTGTAACTTGCCTTATATGGAAGTTGGAAGTGACACTATATGTGTTGAATGTATTGTTGAAATTGGAAAGATAATGCATAATGTTAATGCATGTGAAAGTACATATGCTGTTTACATATTGTGAAATGCCTCTTGTTAAATGGAGGGGATGACCGGTAGTGGGTCGAATTGTTGAATGTTAACATATAACATTGTTTAAAATGGAAGGAAACTTGTTTTTGAAAACTTGTGCTTAATTTCGGGGACGAAATTCTTTAAGGGGGGGAGGTTATAGCGATCCCGGATTTACCCTTGTTGAACAGTGATCCGGACATGTGTCCGTGGATGTGGGTAGTTGTTGTTTATCTTGGTTGCATTTTCTTTTACTTTGTATTTGAGTTATAGGATGTGTTGGGCAGGTTTGTTGCAAGTTGGTTAAGTCTAGAAACCAAAACTAGTTGCCCAGATTTTGGCCTGTCCGCTCGAGCGGGGGTTCTGGCGCTCGAGCGGAGAATACACCAATCCAGTATTTCCTGTGTAGTGTTGGACGCTCGAGCGTGGGATTGACCGCTCGAGCGGGAGTGTTGTGTGTGACGCTCGAGCGGGGGAGTTGGAGCTCGAGCGGAGACCTGATTCTGTAAAAGTGCTGGGAGTGTGTATCCGGCGCTCGAGCTGGAGTTTGGTCGCTCGAGCGGAAGTCTGTGAGTGACGCTCGAGCGGGGGTTTTGACGCTCGAGCGGAGAGACTTTTATATAGATCCGAGATCTGACTTTTGGATCACTTTTTCAAGATCTTTTCTCTCTCTTATTTTCCAAAAGTCATTTTCAGAGCTTCTCACTCTAAACCGGCCCTTCTTTCTTAGATTTGATCTAGTAGGGGTAGTTTGCTCGCCTTTGGTCTTCACGAAAGTTGTGTTGATCGTCGAGGGCTTCCTTTTAATCTGAAAATTTCGAGTTTTGGAGCACGTTGGGTTTTGTCATCTTCTCCTTTGGGACTCCGAATTTGAGGTAGGGATAACCTACTCCTCTCTATGGGTGTTGTCTTTAAATTTTGGTATTTTGAGATGTTGGGCTTGGTTTGGTAATTTTGTGAAAGTTTGGGGCTTTTGTGTAATTTTTACAAAAGTTGGGGTTTTATTCATAATAAACCTAGATGCATGTTTGGCATGAAAAGAATGGAATGATTGTTGAATCATTGATGAAAATGGGACCTAAGGGTTGAAATGTTAATTATGGGAATTGCCCTAACTACATTGTTTAATTAATTGGGATAATTAATTGAGAAGAATGAAGAAATGAAATGTTGATTGAATATCCATTTGTGCATTTATTTTCTGTTTTAGAAATAACTGCTTGGGCTATCGGTGGAGGATAGTCGAGATTGTTGTAGACAATGCATGATGATTAGGTAAACGGAAACTAATCAATGGAATGTGTCATGGAACTTGACGGTTGATAGAATACATTAATTGTGTGTATTGTGTGATTGTATATAGAACCAATGTGTTTATATACGTTATGTGTAGAGGAGGAGATAGGGGATGTACTCCGCGGTTTAGGGGAAGATAGGGGATGTACCTCTAAACCGGATAGGTATTGGGAGGAGATAGGGGATGAACTCCGTAGACAGAGCTCATATGCTTGTCTAGAGAAGTGAAGATAGAGCTCATATGCTTATCTTTGTGAAGTGTGGATACAGCTTGTATGCTTATCTGTGGATATTGTTGATATACATATCTGTTGTAGAGTGTGGATACAGCTTGTATGCTTATCTGTGGATATTGTTGATATACATATCTGTTGAGAATGTGAATATAGCTTTTATGCTTATCTGAATGTGAGATACAGTTTTTATACATATCTGTGGAAATGATGATAGAGCTAGCATGCTTATCTGTTGAAAAAGGGAAAATGAAAAGTAATTGGACTTGTAAGTCGTTGACATAAATATGTAATTTATGTGATTGTATCAGTGTTGACCAACTATCAATTGCTAATGTTTTAGTCATTGTCCATGGTTGGTTTAGTGTATTTCTACTGGGCTGTGGCTCACCCTATATGGGAATATCATTTTCAGGTACAGGAAGCATGCCACCTCCAAGGACATAGCTGGGAGGCTAGTGGCGGCATAGTTTTGTCGTTTTACTTTTGATGTATTACATGTAACTTCAAGCCAAGGGCTTAATGTGTAAACGAGTTAGAACTCTTTGTTGTAACCAAGTGTTAACTTGGCAAGCTGTAAGCCTGTAGGGCATTTTGTTATGCTGTTAACATGTAATACTTATGTAATGAAACTCAATGCAATAAAGAAATGTGGTTAGTTTAATGTTATTATTTTGAGGGCGTTACAGGAGGAGATAGGGGATGTACTCCACGGTTTAGGGAAAGATAGGGGATGGACTCCTAAACCGGATATTGTTTGGGAGGAGATAGGGGATGGATTCCATTGATACAGCAAATATGTGTATCTATTGAATTCTTGATACAGCAAATATGTGTATCTATTGTGAAGTATGGAAGTGTTGTAATGAGGTATTGATACAGCAAATATGTGTATCTAATGTGAAGCATGGAAGTATTGTTGATATGAGCTGTGGTCTCATGGTAATTGTTTGGCCAGGTTCTGAGCCATGTTTATGGATTGAAAATCGGTTAAGTAAAGGTTAGAGAAATGAAACATGGACATATTTGTCATGTAATTGAAATAGATTATGGATTGATTTATGTGAGTCAAACATTTATCGAATACTAATGTCTTAGTTATTGCTCATATTATGTTTAGCATATCTCTACTGGGCGTTGGCTCACCCTATATGGAACATCATTTTCAGGTACAGGTAGCATGCCACCTCCAAGAACGTAGCTTGGGAGGCTTGAGGCTGTTGGACTCTTTTTGTTGATTTTATTGTGTTACATGTATATCAAGCCAAGGGCTTACTTTGTGTAGAGTTAGTACTCTCTTTTTGTAACCAAGTGTTGACTTGGAAAGTTGTAAGCCAATAGAGCATTTACTTTTGATGTCAACATGTAATACATTTTGTAAGGAATACTCTGATGAAATATAATTATGTTTTATTCTCTTATGTCTAAGCATGTCAAGAATGTATGATTATTGGGTTTATTTTGAGGGCGTTACATATACTAAGAAAATTGACATTTTGCATCCAATATCATGAAATTTCCACTTGAACATTTATTTAACACAAATAAATCCAAGTTTCTCAACATCCACCAAAACCCCCAAATTTCTAGGTTTTTCACCCAAACGATGCATTTCTTTATTTCTTGGTATAATCTCACCAAAAACATCATTCTTAAATTAACGTGATTCAACTTCTTAAGAACATCTTTTAAAGACAGCAAGAGATAAACCCCTTTTTCAAAACCACTAATTTCTTGAGCCAAAAACAAATTTTTTAAATCAAACAAGGAGGAAAGTCCCGAAATTGACCAAAACTTGCAAAAATGTATATATAACTCCAAGAAAAATCCTTACCTCAAGTTTGAAGGAGATTGAGAAGAAAGCCCCAAGATCAACGGTGATGAAACCTGATCTTCACCATACACAATGAAGCTCTAGCTTAGCTCTCCAACTTTAATCAAGGAACTAACGTCAAAATGTTTATGGATTTGGAGAAATTAAAGATTGAGTGGGTGTTGATGTAGGAAATAGAGAGAAGGAGGAGAAAAGGCTTTTTAGAGAGAGAGTGACATACAAACAATGAGATACACACAACCTAAGGAAAGAAGAAAAGCTGAGTTTCAGACTCAGCCCGTCCCATACGTGCGGCACTTGCCCCCGTACGTGCGGAGCGTGTTTCTCGCACGTGCGGCACTGATCCCTATATGTGTGACACTCTCCCGCACCTCCCATTCACACCTGCCTTTTAAGTAGAATGCAACCCAAAATTTTCCCTATTTCCCGCACGTGCGACCCTGGTCCTTCAATCCCGAGCTTCCTCAGCTCGATTCCAGACACTTCGGGCTCGACCATGAACTCTCCGTAACAAGTGAAATCAAACCCGAAATAAACAAGGACTAGAATTTTGAGAAAAACCTCCGAACGCAACAAACCCAAAGAAAACAAGGTTCTAAGTCAAACCGACATTCCAACAAAATAAACCCAAGGTTAAACGAGGGAAAAAATAGAACGAGTAGCGCACCCGGTCATCACATTATCTTTCCATTCATCTAATATTAATGAGACATGGTATTATAATTAACTTACGTGTCGAATGGATCAGAGAAGGTAGGGTTCCCCTACAAACCATTCGAGTTAAAATTGATTATTGTT
The DNA here is from genome assembly GCF_055761805.1 of Camellia sinensis. Taxonomy (NCBI): domain Eukaryota; kingdom Viridiplantae; phylum Streptophyta; class Magnoliopsida; order Ericales; family Theaceae; genus Camellia; species Camellia sinensis. Next base: position 73,204,475 of record NC_138972.1, on the reverse strand, counting down.
TCTATACAGTTCAAACTATTATGGAGTATTAAGTATCAAAATTTGAATATTTATAGAAGAGAAATAAGAAACCTTTTCTTGTCTTTTCTTTCTACCACAGTAATGGAATAAACAAATTAAAAACTTGTTCATTTTTTTCTCTTCAATTTCTATAAGGTTGAATGAAAATTCTAATGAAAAAAAACTTTGATAACGAGGTGGAAAGCTTATCTATTGATGATGAGCTCTATAGCGATGAAGAAAAAAAAAATATATTGAAACTTATGAGGAGGTTGATAATGGTGTTCCCCGTTGTAACATTAGGACACAATTAGAAGTGAAATGTTTAAAATAAGTTTTTTGGTGAAAAGGTAGACGTTTGACAAGAAAAATATAGCTCATATGTCAATTTTTGTCAATTTCATTAATGTCAATGGATGAAAATTTAACTTAAAGTTTAAAAATCTGCGTGTTACAATTGAAAGTGAAAGAACTAGGTGCAAATGTATTGTGTATGCAGCGGAAAATATAACATAAGGCTAGAAGAACCTTGAATATACAAGGTTGACATGAAATTTGGAAGGATTCCAAGCTTGTCACTAAAGTTACGTTTTTACTCTCAATTTGTCTTTTTCTTTACCTTTTACTCATCCAATTATTTCAAAAATTCTTTAACTACTTGTTCTACATTAATAATTAACCCTCCACTAAAACTATTTGATGAGTCTTTTGTGATCCTGATTACAAGTCCCCTAACCCAATACTCACTGGTCATATAGACATAATAAAATTTAAGGGTTTCAGGCCATAAATTCATTTATGAATCTTTTAGGTCATTAGGCCCAATTTCTAATTTGTTGAAATCAACTTATCTGTCTATCTGTTAAAATCAACCTATCTTTTGAAATCAATCTATTTGCTTATCTGTTGAAATTCACCAAACTAACTATCTGTTAAATGTGACACATGTCATCCATTCAACAACCTATCTGTTGAATATCACACATTTCTCTACCTTACCACTACCATCTACTACTACCGATCACCGGTGCCGGCTGCCGACAACAGCGACTTTTCCGACCAATTTTGTAACGCCTCTAAAATTGTAACGCCCTCAAAATAATAACATTAAACCCATCCATATAGAGACATGCATTGATACATAAAAGGTCCACATTCATCTATTCATCAAAGTATTTCATTACAACAATATTACATGTTTACAACACAAAAGCAAATGCCCTACGGGCTTACAGCTTTCCAAGTTAACACTTGGTTACAAAAGAGAGTGCTAACTCAATTACACCTTAAGCCCTTGGCTTGAATCTATATGTAATACAATCAAGGAAAATAAGACAGCCAAAGTATGTCCGCCTCTAGCCTCCCAAGCTATGTCCTTAGAGGTGGCATGCTACCTGTACCTGAAAATGATGTCCCCATATAGGGTGAGCCACAGCCCAGTAGAAATATACTAAACCAACTGTGAACAATGACTAAGAGATTAGCAACTGGTAGATGGTCAACACTTACACTTCCATTTACATCTTATTACAATTCCATGACGGTTAAGTCTATGTTACAATTCACCTTCCATTTCTTATTCAACTTTGAGTTTGAAAACAAGGCTCAGTACTTTGGCCAAAACATTTGATGAGATTATAGTTCATCACTAGAACACTTTCGAAATTCAAGGTGGATACACATTTTGGTGTTGTATCAATAACACATAAACTACTTCCATACTTCACAAACGATGATGATATACATTTTAGTGCTATATCAAATCAAACAAACTTTTCAATAGATAAGCATATGAGCTATATCACTACTACAACAGATAAGCATATGAGCTATATCAATATTACAATAGATAAGCATATGAGCTGTATCAACATTCCAATAGATAAGCATATGAGCTGTATCAACACTTCAACAGATAAGCATATGAGCTGTATCAACACTTCAACAGATAAGCATATGAGCTATATCAATATTACAACAGATAAGCATATGAGCTGTATCAACATTCCAATAGATAAGCATATGAGCTATATCAACACTTCAATGGGAGAGCATATGAGCTACATTCCTAGGTCCATCCCCTATCTTCCCTTAACCATTAACCGGTTTAGAGGTATATCCCCCATCTTCCCCTAAACCGTGGAGTACATCCCCCATCTCCTCCCATACACAAGTAATGCATATAAACACAGAATCACATACGCAATCAATCAATACATAAAGTTAATGTATTCTATCAACTGTCTACATATAATGCATATAAACACATTGGTCATATGCACAATCAACCAATACATAAAGTTAATGTATTCTATCAACCGTCATACTCTATGACACATCCAATTGATTAGTTTTAGTTTGCCTAATCATTATGCATTGTCTACAACAATCAACACTACCCTCCACCGGTAGCCCAAAGCAATTATTTCTAAGCAGGAAATAAATTCACAAGTGGATAATATATCAACATTTCAACTAGATGAGCAATAAAAGATTCAACTACACTCATTAGTCCCATACATTCCCAATTTCAACATTCTCAATTCAATTCCTCGTTTTCTTCAATTAATTATATGCATTAATTAATTAAACCAATTAGGGCAAATTACCATAATTCACAAAACAACCCTAAGGTTCCATTTCCATCAATGTCCCAACATTAATCTCATTTCTCTATGCCTAACATGCATATAGGTTTATATATTTTAAAATCCCAACTTGTGTAAAATTACACAACGGCCCAAACTTTCTCAAATTACCCAACAACCCCAACATATCAAAATGCTAAAATTCAAAGACAAAGCTCATAAGATGGAGTAGGTTATCCCTACCTCGAATGACGGGACTCAACGAAGGAGATGAAGAAACGGAAATGCTCCAAATCCCGAAATTTTCAGATTAAAAGATAGCTCTCGACGATCAACACAACTTTTGTAAAGGCCCAAGGTGAGAAAACAACTCCTACTAGATCAATCCTAAGAGAGAAGTTAGGGTTTTAGTGAGAGGAACTCTCAAAATAGCTTTTTGGAAAAGTAAGAGAGAGAAAGGATGTTGAAAAGTGAACAAAAAGGTCGGATCTCAGCTTTATATAAAAGTCGCCCCGCTCAAGCGGCAAAAGCCCCGCTCGAGCGTCACTCACAGATCCCCGCTCGAGCGTCCAATCCCCGCTCGAGCGGCGGATGCACGCTCCCAGAACTTTTACAGACATGATGCCTGCTCGAGCGTCAAACTCCCCGCTCGAGCGTTAGACACAAACTCCCTCTCGAGCATCCAATCCCCCGCTCGAGCGTCTACCACTGCAGACGAAATACTGGATGGTTGATTTCCCCGCTCGAGCACCAACACCCCCGCTCGAGCGGACAAGCAACAACAGAGTCCTGCTTGAGCGTCAAAAGCGCCGCTCGAGCAGAGAGACCAAAAACTGGGCAAAGATTTTACGTTTTAAAACACAACCAACTTATTCCCAACTTGCCCAACACAACCCAAAACTCGAACACAAAGAGAAAGGGATAGAAAGAGGATAAGACAACAGCACCCTTACGAAACTGAGTCTGGATTACAGTTAAGCACAAAAGGGAAAACCGGGATCGCTATAAAAATATTCCAACATGAACTACCCACATTAATAAACATTCACTAGAACAATGACAATAATCCTCCCATTTCATATCTTTAATAAATAAGTTTAATACAAAAGTTCTACTTGCAGCATACACTCACAACATAAATGAATACATGAATCTACAGCACGTGGAACATCTAATCTCAAAAAAACAAATAAATGCCCTTAAGGGCTTACATCTTCCAAGGCAATAGTCCGGTTGCACAAAATGGTCTCTCGGACCCATACACATTAACCCTTGGCTTTACAAAATCCACAACAAAATAAAAGAGCTATTTACCCTTCACAAGAATATCCACGCCCTCAGTTCGGCAGGATCACCATATCTTTATCTGCACTAAAATCCCATAGGGGTGAGCATAAAGCCCAGTAGAGATATCCTTAACAAAGTAAATGTATTTATGTAAGATATCCAATATAAATGCAAATGCCATACAATGCCATTTCAAAATTTTCACATGCCACGCTTTTCTTGAAAATCAACATGTTTCATCAACATATTTACAATCTCATCAATTTCCAAACTTCCAATTTTTATTTATTTATTTTTTATTTTTTATCACAAGGGGCGGTAAATGTGACACTGGTAATTCATAGGTTGGTGTCTGCAAGTAGACTCTGCAAGTACTACCAAACTGTCATTTTTAATGGTATTAACCGGAAGGCTCAACACCTATCCACGCGGTTTTCTGGTCTTTCACCATGGATACTCAGGCCAACTTATCAAATTCATCTACACCCCCTAACTGGACTTACCACCGTATTTACCCCATAACACAACTCATAGTTCTCATTACAACATCATTTTGTTTCATGAAATAAATATCTTCAATTGAAAGTTACAATGCAAAAGCAATAATTGAATGAATATGCAATGTCATGATCTTTCCATATTTTCAGTCACAATGACTCATTCTCAATGAAGTTTCAAGTTTCTTTTCAAAAACAATTTCCATGATATGCACAACTTAGGTAATGCCAATACAATACTTACCCACATAACTGCATGTCTCTCTACATGTTCCATAACTACTACTAACCTTCCACAGAGGTTCAAAGTTTACATTTTCCCACTTTCCATGCCATTCCATCAATAGCCAAACAATCATTAACAAAAACCACATTTCATGCTCTTTCAACAATTTAACCATTTCAAACTATAACAATGTAGAAACATCACCCTCATTTTTCCAAAATCTTTCATATATAGTAAAGAAATTCTCCATCAACATTTATGTGCATAGTTGTGTAAATAAACATTTCTCATTCTCTTGCCTAACATGGCACCAACAACACAAATAAAGACATGCATATATAGTTGTATATATATGTATAATCTCAACATAGGTCCTCAACCCGTTTCTTTTAAGAAATCCCCAAATTTCTAGGGTTTTTACCAAAAATCCAAACACTTCCTCATCTCCATTTTGAAACCACACACATACATCAATCTTTACTCATATGGCTCAACATTTTCACAATTTTTTTTAAAAGAGATTAGGATGAGTTTTCCTTCAAATAAAATCAACAACTTCTTGAGCCATAGAACCCATTTTCAAAATACAAGGAGGAGTTCACAAAATCAACTAAAACTTACATAAACACACATATAACTCAAAGGAAAAACCCTACCTCAAGCTTGTTGATGAAAGATGAGATGAAACCCTAAACTTTGAAGATGTTGATGCAGATCTACACCACTCCAAGGTAGTTCTAAAGATGTATTACAATGTTGATGAAGACACCATGGATAAATCTTTGATGGATGATGAAGAATCAAGAGTTTAACTCTTGTTCTGGGGTAGAGATATAGAGAGAAGGGAGAGAGATATATTTTAGAGAGAGAGAGGTGATGAAAATGATATACAAACAGCCCCAAAAGAAAATGAAAACAAAGCCTCGGATCTGGGCTCTCCTGCACGTGCGGAGCCTACTCTAGCATGTGTGGCGTGTGCCTCCTGCACGTGCGGCTTCCCCTTCCCGCATGTGTGGCACCTCCCCACACCTCCTCACGCACGTACATTTTTAGCAGTATGCACTGCCCAGCCTCCCCTGCTTCCCGCACGTGCGGCTTGTCCTCCAGCACGTGCGGCCCAACCCCGCACGTGCGGCCCTGACCCAGCAGCCCAGAAAAGTCCCAATTTAACTCCCGGGCACTCCGAACCCAACCGAGCACTACCCAGAACAAGTGAAATTCCACACTGAACAAGACAAGAGTAAGGACTAAATTTTGAGAATTATTTCCGAATGTTTCAAACCCAAAGAGAGCGAGAAGAGAATGGAGTGAAAACGAAAGAAAAAGAAAGAAAACAAGACCCGGTCATCACAAATTTTATGGCAATTTTTTTTAGTGTGTTCTTATCACCAAATAAAATTTTATCTTGGATCTAATGTCTTATATCCCTTTGGGATAGGCTTTTCACCAATTTTCTCTAAAATTTATTTTAAAAAAATGATGCGTAATCTAATGTTTATTATAAAAGCATAATTTTAAGTAAGTTACTATTTAGAAAATAATTACTTAAATTACTTGGAAGTAGTTTATTTATTTATTTTTTTTAAGTTATAAACATTATTTTGTAACCTAGGTTTTTCGTAAACAAAGAAAAGTGTCATGCCACAAAGTAATGCTATATAACCACTAGGCCAAATAAAAAGTAACCAAAAGAAAAATTAAAAGCTCTTGTAACTGTATTGATCATGGTGAAAATTCTTGAGTAACAAAAACAAAATTTCAGATGGGAAAATAGAAAAATAATTTTTAAAACAATCATTAGTGGGGCAATTGAATTGTCAACAAATCATTTTTTTTTTCTTTCTTCTTCTTCTTTTTTTTGATGACCAGGTGTCTGGGTTAGTTTACTCGCACTTCGACTAATTTCGAGACCTATGTGTAAATCTCAAGTAGTGCCCACGGGCATGGCCCCAAATAGTTGATAGCACCTAATGGGAGTTGAACCTGAGATTTGGAGGTAGCACACCTCCAGGCCACAAGCTGCACCCACTAGCCAACCCCCTAGGGTTGTCAACACGTACCTTGATCATTGTTTGATTGATGAAATTTGTATTAAGATGTTGTCGATTGAAGCCTAACATAAAAGTTTGCTAACACTACCCCAATCCAACAATCAACATAGTAACCACACCTTATCCAACAATCACATAATACAACCCTCACAATGAGAGAAAAATAAAATGTGTTAAATTTCTCCTTATAGGATTTAAACCCATACCCTTCGACCACTACATAACCATTAGGCCAAATGAAAAGCAACCAAAAGAAAAATTGAAAGCTCTTCTCAATGTATTAATCTTAGAATTTTCTACTAATAATGATTGGTTCTTGGAAATTTCCTCACATATTTAGCTTAAATAAAGGATCCGCATAGGAGCTTTTGTGGATGATTTGTGTTATGATAATAGAAAGAGAGAAAGAGAGAAAACTTTGTATTATATTAAATGAATAATATGAGTGAATACAAAGCTCTTTTATATAGGAGAAGAAGAAGCTAAGTATAGAAACTCTATCAATAGTAATACACAATATGGTAATATAAATATATACAGCTAACAACCCACCTCAAGCTCAAGGTGGTAATGTAGATATCAACTTGAGCTTGGAAAGTAAGGCAAAAAAGCGTCTTAGAGAATGAACCTTAGGGAAGATGTTGGCTATTTGATCGGCAAAGATAACAAAGATAAGACGAACAGTACCAATAGTAACGTGCTACCATATGAAGTAATAGTCAACCTTAATATGCTTAGTGCGATCATGGAAAACATCATTATGAGCAATCTGAATAGCACTCTGATTGTTACAATAGAGGTTAATAGCAGCAGAATGAGAAACCCTCATACCAGAAAGCAGCCAATGAAGCTAACAAACTCCTGAGTAGTATAAAAAAGAGACAATACTCAGCCTCAGTACTAGAATGAGCAATAAGAGTTTGCTTCTTGCTACACCAGGAAATGAGGGAGTTACCCAAGAAGAAGCAAAATCCTGTAGCAGAACGGTGGTCAGTAGGATCCCCTGCCCAAATTGCATAAAAAAAGGCATGTAACTATAGAGAAAAGTGTGTTGAGTAGTGAAGACTATGAAACATAATTCCTTTGAGATAGCGCTAAATGTGAACCAGAGCATCATAGTGCAAAAAGCGAGGTGTAGCCATGAACTGACTAACAATGTGAATAGTATAGGCAATGTCTGGATGAGTAACCATGAGATAGACAAGACTATCAACTTGCTGGGGATATAAAGCAGCATCCGACAATAGGTGACCATCAAGAGGTGTGAGACAAGTCTGAGAATCAACTGGGGTAAGAGCAGTCTTACAATCGGTAAGACCAGCACCGGCCAAAAGATCAGAGGTATACTTGGTCTGCGTGAGAAAGTAACTAGAAAGATCATGAGAAATTTCCAAGCCGAAGAAGTAGCTAAGCAAACACAAATATTTCATCTCAAACTGGCGACTACGGAACTATCTGAGACTAGTGATATCTACTGTATCATCCACATAGAGAAAAAGAAGAATAATACCACACTCTATCTTACGTATAAATAGAGCATAATCATAGGCACTAGAGGAGAATCCAAAGTCACGAATGGTAGAACTGAACTTGGCAAACCAGTCACGAGGAGCTTGTTTCAAGCCATACACATTACGGTGAAGTTTACAGACTTTGGTGGACAAAACTAAGGAACTGAGATGAGTCTCCATATAAACTTCCTCAGTGAGATCACAATTGAGAAAGGCGTTCTTGATATCTATCTAACAAAGACTCCAATGGAAGTAGCAACGGCAAGTAGGTTGCGAACTGAAGTAAGATGAGCAATAGGAGCAAATGTTTCCTCATAATCAATTACATATTTTTTAGTAAACCCCCGGGCAACAAGTCAAGCTTTGTAATGCTCAATGGAACCATCAGAATGTGTTTTGATCTCGTAAACCCATTTGCAACTAACAACACTCTTTCCAGGTATGAGTTTTATCTAGAGCCTACATTTCATCAATCATAGCTTGTTGCCAAAGAAGGTTAGAGCAAGCCTCTTAATCAAAAGTTAGTTCATGAGAAGAAAAAGCAGTAGAACCAACAATGAAATCATGAAGGACAGAAGGTTATGTTACCCAAGTGGAATGACTAAGAGGTACCTCTGGTACAGAAGATGTAACACCCCGAAATAATTCTACATGAACTACCTATATCAATAAACATTCGCTACACAATGATAATAATCCTTCCATCTTCACATATATAATAAATGGGTTTAACACAAAAGTTCCACATGCGGTATACATTCACAACATCATAGAATACATGAATCTATAGCATGTAAAACATCTAATCTCAAAGCGATAAAATGCCCTTAAGGGCTTACATCTTCCAAGGCAATGGCCCGGTCACACAAAATGGTCTCTCGGACCCAAACACATTAGCCCTTGGCTTACAAAAACATCACAACAAAAGTAAGATCTATGTACTATTTACAATTATCCGCACCCTCAACTTGGCGGGATCACCACGTCTTTATCTGCACCAAAGTCCATAGGGGTGAGCATAAAGCCCAGTAGAGAATTCTAACAAAGTATATACAGTTATGCAATTCTCAATAAAGATACAAATGTCAATGCCATGCCATGCTCTTTTAAAGAAATTTCATTTCATGCTCTTCTTGAAGATTTCGATTTTTCTAATAAAAGCTTGTAAACTCAACACATTTCAAACTTCCAATTTTAATCAATAGGGGTGGTAAATACAACACTGGTAATCCCTAGGCTGGTGTCTGCAAGTAGACTCTACGAGTACTACCGAACTGTCATTTTTACCAGTATTAACCGGAAGGCTCGACACCTATCTGCGCGATTTTCTAGTCTTTCACCAAGACACTCAGGCCAACTTATCAAATTCATCTACACCCCCTAACCGGACTTACAACCGTATTTACCCATACACAGTTCCATAGTTCTTATCACAACGTTATTTTCTTTCATGACATAAATATCTTCAATCAAAATTTACAATGCAAAAATAATAATTGAATGAATATGCAATGCAATGATTTTCCATATATATAACATTTCCCCATTTTCAAAGTCTCTACAATAATGTCCATAATCACATCTTCCATTACCTCTTTTCAATGCTCTTCCCCAAGATAACCATATGTTATCTACACTTAGCCACAATTCACCTTTCACAATTCTTAGCAATATAGTCTCATCATGACTACATGTAATGTTTTTCAAACATTAATTCTCACAATCCATAACGCACAACAATTATCATCTTCCACTTAAATATTTCTATACATTCAACAATAGTTTAAAAAATTAAGTCCTCCACTCTTTTATATCAAGGAAACTATCATTTCATTACATCACATGGTGAAATCCACACTCATTTACTTATTTAAACACAATGTTTTCAAAAACTCCCCAATTTCTAGGGTTTTCATCAAAACCCGACAATCCTCCCATTCCATGGTGAAACCCATTCAAAACCATATTTTTCTTAAATTTAGCACAAAGAACATTCTCATGGATAAAAAGGAAGTTGAGATTTAAGACCCCACTTTCAAAACTCCCTTTCTCTCTCTTCATTTAGTGCAAGATTAAAGTTAACACAACAACCTCATAGAAGGTTTAAAATCAACATTTATGAAGCAAAACATGTATATATGACTCAAGAATTCCCTACCTCAAGCTTGATGAAGGAGATGATGAAACCCTAGCTTCAATATGGAGTATTCTTCAATTCCTCCTACACCAAGAGAAGTCCAAGCTAGATCTTCAAGATTAAGGAGAGATGATGATGTTCAAGATCCAAGGATTTGCAAGGGATCAAGGTGATTAAATGTTTTGGTTAGGGTTTTCTAGAGAGAAGGAGGAGAGAAATGAAGTATAGAGTGAGAGAAAAAGCCCCAAAATGTTATACAACTTCGGCTAAAAGGGTAAAAAAAATAGAGATTCGGACTGCCCGTCTACCGCACATGCGGCGCCCCTCCCTGCACGTGCAGAGCGCCCCTTCTAACACGTGCGACCTTCATCTCCACACATGCAGGGCTCCTCTCCCGTACCTCTCTCCACTCGTGCATTTTAGATAGAATGCAGCTTAAGCTTCCCCTGAGTTCCGCACGTGCGGCCTTACTTCCCGCATGTGCGGGCCCCACACCGCACGTGGGGCCCAACAGCCCAGAAAAATCTGTTCTGGTCTCCGGGCACTCCGGACTCGACCTCACGCTCTCCGGGACTAACGAAAATTGACACCAAACCAAACAAGAGAAAGAACTCTAATCTAGAGAACCATTTTTCGGACGTTTCAAGTCAAACGAAGATAAAATGAGAGTGAAGGAAGAAAGAAAATAAAGGAAACAAGGACCCAGTCATCACAGAAGATGATGTAGTGGAATCAAAGGATGCACGAGGCTCATTGTAAGAGGGAATAAAGATATGACTATAAGGTGGAGCAGAAGCAGAACCAGGATCAGGGAGTGGAGCAGCAGGACCAGGAGGCGGAGCAAAATCCTCATGATGGGCTAGAGTCATCACGTCGGAAGTGGTGTCTGTATCAAGCTCATCAAACAAAAGAGAAGGATCTATTAAGAATGGTGTAGTAGGAGGAGTGGACAAATGAAACTCAGATATAGAGAAGAACATCTTGTGTGTGACGTCCCGATATTTTTAACCCATTTTATAATTACCAATCCTTTAATTAAGTTCCACTTCCATGATATGAAGCAAGAGTTAAAAGAAAATTAATTAAAGCATAGCCATTCCCAAGTCCAATGTTTATCTCTTCTCATTTGATTTTTCAAAGAGGTTACATTTCAACTTTACAACATTAGTGTTCAAATTAATAATACATGATAATTTAAGAAATAAAATAAATACAACAAAATGCCCAAAGAGGGCTTTACACCTTTCAAGGCTAGGACCTTGATTACACACAAATGGAATTCTATCCCAAACACATAAGCTCAATGGCTGTAAACACATAGAATATCAAAATGAGCTTTCGTGCTCCATTCAAAACATTTCCACAACTTTGACACTTGGGCGGAGTCACACCATCAAGTCTTGAAAAAATGTTGATTTAGGGTGAGCTAATGCCCAGTAGGAATACTATTAACAGGGTATGTAAATGATTGAAATGCATATGATCATGCCATGCACATCCATGATAAAATTCATGTTTATCTCTTTTTAAAGTCAATGATATCCAATGCACAATTTCCATTCAAAACTTGTCATAAAAAATGAGGCGGTAAATACGCAATGACGTCCCAAGCAAGAGCCGCAAAATCATACATATATATAGATTTTTGTACTAAAAATATCCCTATATTTGCCGGCTATTAATACGGCAGGGCGATGGGCACCCAAAATCATTCATTTTTTCACTCTTACTGGCTATTAACACGGTAGGACCAGTGGACACCCAAAAATTTTTTCCTACATTTGTCCTACGATAAGCTCAAGATAGGACAATTGGGCACCTTGACCCCTCGTGTGGGTACCAATACAATACTCATTACATTTCCAAAACCCGACTTAACTACCCGGACTCATACGCTATTTACTATGTAACCAAATTCATGAATAATGGAATATGATGCATGAGTATGTAAATATCTCAATTTACCTATGGTTCATTCAATGCTTCAATAAGGAATTAACATAACCAAAGGGTAAATTACACTTTGCACTCTTGCACTTTGCACCAAATCTCACTTTGGCCCCTACACATGAAATCATGACAGTCAACCCCTGCACTTCTAGTGAAATCCCACTTTGGTCCCCATACATGAAGTTGTGTCAGTCAACCCACTGTACTTTTGGTAAAATCTCACTTTGGTCCCTACACAAGTGTCAATATCCCATTTTTGTTGCTCAATTGTTTAAATCTTTAATAGAATCTAGTCATGTGATTAGAATGTGACTACGATACGAGGGTAAGGAAAATCATCTACATTTTCTATCAATACACACTTTTCCCAAAATTTATATTAAAATATGATTGTATTAGGCTAAAACAAACCGGAGATTGTGAACAATTAAGAAGATGAACTAGGGTTTTGCATAAATTATAATCACAAAACTCTATTTTTCACAGTAACATAGTTTTCTATCTATTCATCTTTCTTTCTCATTGATTTCTTTGTCGCATTTTTTTTTTAATTTCAAAATCTCCACTTTCTTACATTTTCGTCCCAATTTTTACCATACAAATATATATATATATATATATATACTGTATTATATAAGCTCTCATGTGCTTATCATGTAGGACAAAGTGTATTGGTGGGAAACATGGATGATTAAATTTTTGTCACATGATAAGCACATGAGAGTTATATAATACAATATATATATATATATATATATATATATATATATATATATATTTATATGGTAAAAAATGCGGTGAAAAGGCAAGAAAGTAGAGCTTTTGAAATATAAAAAAAAAATGCAACAAAGAAATCAAAGAGAAAAAAAGATGAATAGATGAAAGATTGTATTACCATAAAAAAAAGAGTTTTGTGATTCCAATTTATGCAAAATCCTAGTTCATCTTCCTCATTTTTCACAATCTGCGTTTTGTTTTAACCTAATACAGTCATATTTTGATGTAAATTTTGGGATAAAATGTGTATTGGTGAAAATATAGATAATTTTCCTTTCTTACCCTCTTATCGTAGTCACATTCTTATCACATAACTAAATTCTGTTAAAGATTTAAATAATTGAGTAACAGAAAGGAGACATTGACACTTGCATAGGGATCAAAGTAAAATTTGAACAAAAGTACAGGGGATTGACTGCCACAATTTTATGTACAGGGACCAAAGTAGGATTTGACCAAAAGTACAGAGGGTTGACTGTCATAATTTCATATGTAAGGGCCACAGTAAGATTTGCTACAAAGTGCATAGATGCAAAGTGTAATTTATCCAAATATAAGGACACAAAGAGTGATTTACCCTTTATTCTAATAAAATTGACAACGGTCTTAAATGTAAAAGTCTTACTATTTCGCTTGTTGAGGGAGGCCATATAGCGATCCCGGGTTTACCCTTGTTGTACAGTGATCCGGACATGTGTCCGTGGATGTTGGTAGTTGTTTATTATCTTGTTTACATCCTTTCTTACTTTGTATTTGAGTTATAGGATGTGTTGGGCGGGTTGGTTACAGGTTGGTTGAGTTTAGAAACCAAAACTAGTTGCCCAGATTTTTGGCCTGTCCGCTCGAGCGGAGGTGTTGGCGCTCGAGCGGGGAATACATCCATCCAGTATCTTGTTGTGCAGTGTTGTGAGCTCGAGCGTAGGGTTGGGAGCTCGAGCGGAGGCCTGGTTCTGCAAATGTGCTGAGCGAGTGCATTCTGCGCTCGAGCGGGAGGTTGGCCGCTCGAGCGGAAGTCTGTGAGTGGCCGCTCGAGCGGGGTGTTTTACGCTCGAGCGGAGACCTGGGTTAAAGTCCCGAATTTGTGACTCTTTAAATCACTTTTTCACTTTCTCTTCTCTCTCTTACTTTTCCAAAATCACCATTGTTGAGCCTCTCACTCTAGATACTACCTTCTCTCTAGGTTTTGATCTAGTAAGAGTGATTTACTCACCTTTGGCCTTTACAAAAAAGTTGTTGATCGTCGAGGGCTTCATTTTAATCTGAAAATCTCGGGTTTTGGAGCACGTTGGGTTTTGTCGTCTTCTCCTTTGGGACTCCGAATTTGAGGTAGGGATAACCTACTCCTCTCTATGGGTTTTGTCTTTAAATTTTGGTAATTTGAGATGTTGGGTTTGGTTTGGTAATTTGGTGAAAGTTTGGGACTTTTGCGTAATTTTACAAAAGTTGGGGTTTTATTCATAATAAACCTAGATGCATGTTTGGCATGGAAAATGGAATTAATGTTGAATCATTGATGAAAATGGGACCTAAGGGTTGAAATGTTAATTATGGGAATTGACCTAATTATATTGTTTAATTAATTGGGATAATTAATTGAGAGGAATGAAGGAATGAAATGTTGATTGAATATCCATTGTGCATTTATTTTCTGTTTAGAAATAACTGCTTTGGGCTATCGGTGGAGGATAGTCGTGATTGTTGTAGACAATGCTTGATGATTAAGTAAACTGAAACTAATCAATGGAATGTGTCATGGAACTTGACGGTTGATAGAATACATTAAATGTGTGTATTGTGTGATTGTATATAGAACCAATGTGTTTATATGCGTTATGTGTAGAGGAGGAGATAGGGGATGTACTCCGCGGTTTAGGGGAAGATAGGGGATGTACCTCTAAACCGGATAGGTATTTGGAGGAGATAGGGGATGTACTCCGTAGACAGAGCTCATATGCTTGTCTAGAGAAGTGAAGATAGAGCTCATATGCTTATCTTTGTGAAGTGAAGTGTGGATACAGCTTGTATGCTTATCTGTGGATATTGTTGATATACATATCTGTTGTAGAGTGTGGATACAGCTTGTATGCTTATATGTGGATATTGTTGATATACATATCTGTTGAGAATGTGGATATAGCTTTTATGCTTATCTGAATGTGAGATATAGTTTTTATACATGTCTGTGGAAATGATGATAGAGCTAGCATGCTTATCTGTTGAAAAAGGGAAAATGAAAAGTAATTGGGAATTGTAAGTCGTTGACATAAATATGTAATTTATGTGATTGTATCAGTGTTGACCAACTATCAATTGCTAATGTTTTAGTCATTGTCCATGGTTGGTTTAGTGTATTTCTACTGGGCTGTGGCTCACCCTATATGGGAATATCATTTTCAGGTGCAGGAAGCATGCCACCTCCAAGGACATAGCTGGGAGGCTAGTGGCGGACATAGTTTTGTTGTTGTACTTTTGATGTATTACATGTAATTGCAAGCCAAGGGCTTAATGTGTAAACGAGTTAGAACTCTTTGTTGTAACCAAGTGTTAACTTGGAAAGCTGTAAGCCCGTAGGGCATTTTGTTATGAGATTAACATGTAATACTTATGTAATGGAATTCTAATGAATGATAGAAGGTGGTTAGTTTATCTATCAACGCTCGTCTTATTTGTTGGGTTTAATGTTATTATTTTGAGGGCGTTACAACTTGGTATCAGAGCGTACCGGGTTCGAATACTTTGGGTACGTGGGAAGTGATTAGGATCACAATGGGTTTGTCTCGCTTGATAGAGACTTAGATGTAGTATCATATGCTATGTGCTCAATTGATAACATGCTTATGTGACTATGTGGGTATGGGATTTAATTTCTAGGATGTTGATTGGATCCTTGAGTTTCTGGGAGTCTTGTTGGAAAAGCACTTGATCAATGCTGTTTCTAACCGGAACTCTAGTAACGCCTCGGGACTATCATTATCCGGAAATGAAGTTCGTAAGTGCTTATGTGTTTATGTGCTTATGTGGAGTGAATTACAGTTGTCCATGCATTAGGACGTGAGTGTTTAGTTTCGGCACACTTATGAATGTGCTAACGTTCTGTGTTGCCTTTATTAGGATGTCAGGACGAGGAAGAGGTGCTAGGCGTGGTAGACCTGCAAGGCAGGAAGTACCATCACAGGGTGAGATCCCGGTAGTGCAGGAGGGAGTTGGGCAGGCCAATGTGGCCGAGCCAGTGGGTCAGCAGGCTATGGGTGCCTTGGCCAGAGAGATAGCAGGAGCTTTGGGTATTCTTAGGGCTGAGAATCAGGCAGTTGAGGCAGGGCCTTCCTTCTTGAAGAGGGAGTTCTTTCGGTGTAATCCGGACGAGTTTATCGGGGATCCTAAAGAGCCGCTTAAGGCAGATGAATGGCTCGAACAGACAACGAAGACGTTTGAGATGCTTGGCATCGAGGACGGAGCACTGAAAGTGACCTTGGCATCCTTCCAGCTGAAGGGAGATGCGGGTCAATGGTGGAAATACGAGAAGGCTCGTGTTGGTGGTACTTGGGAGGCGTTTATAAATGCTTTTCAGGAAAGGTTTTTATCAGCAGCAGCTAGGGAGAAGTTGAGGGATCAGTTTAGCCGGCTTAATCAGCAGGGCTTGTCAGTGGCCGAGTTTGAGGCTACTTTTACCAGTCTGTCTAGGTTTGCACCTGAACTGGTGGCGTCTGAGGAACGCCGTTGCTATGAGTTTGAGCGGAAGTTGAGGCGGGGCCTCAAGTTGAGAGTTGGTGGGTCTTATATTCGAGAGTATAGACACCTAGTGGATGCTGCAGCTCATATGGAGCTTATGATGCAGGAGGAGGATGAGGGTCAGAGAGGCTCCAAGAGGAGCCAGGATAGTTAGAGTGATGGCAGGAGGCAGAGGGGTTCTAACCCTCAGCAGTCTCAGGGTGCAGTCTCTAGATCGACCTTTCCAGTGCCTAGTGTAGGCTCGGGGAGAGGCAGTCAGGGAGAATTCACTTGTTACAAGTGTGGCCAGCTGGGTCACAAGGTTTCTGTTTGCCCGCAGAAGGGTGGGGGTCAGAAAGCTGCTTCTTCTTCAGCTAGACCGCCGAGTCAGAGTTTGGGCAGGGGGCAGCTCTTGATTTGTTATCAGTGTGGACAACCTGGGCACATGAAGAGGTTTTGCCCACAGTTGAGTGCCACTTCGGGAGCGTCTGGTTCTAGGCAGACGCAGGGTTTTCAGCCAGCTCAGTCTGTGCAGGCCTCGAGGGCCAATCCGGGAGCTTCGTCATCCCAGTCTGTGCAGCAGTCTTTTGCTCCGAGAGGTGAGCAGGTAGACCAGGGGCCTACGGGGCGCGTGTATGCTGTTACCGCGCAGGATTTAGTACCAGCTCCATCAGTAGTGAGAGGTACTTTTCTGTTTTGCAACTCGGTTGCTAATGTGTTGATAGACACGGGTGCATCTCATTCTTTTGTATCTGCTGCATTTGCATCTGTTTTGGAATTGGAGTTAGCACAGTTAGCATCTCCTATTTGTGTGGTATCGCCTTTGGGCGGTGAGTTGATCCTGAAACAGGGTGTTAGAGGATGTGATATTGAGGTCGCCGATTATAGGCTTCCTTTTCCGTTTGTTGTCATGCCCATGAAGGGTTTTGATGTTATTTTGGGTATGGACTGGTTATCGTCATACCGGGCTGTTATTGATTGCTACCGCCAGAGGGTTACATTGTGTACCTTGAGCGGGGAGTGGTTCCATTTCTTGGGAGACCGGGTTGGTAGTGTTTTGCCACCGGGGTATGATTCGCGAGGGCGAAGTGAGCTTAGTAGTCTACTTGCTAGCTTTGAGAGTGGTGAGAGTGGTGAGACCCAGCATGTATTGCCGAGGGTGGTTTGTGAGTATTCGGATGTCTTTCCCGAAGATCTTGTTAGTTTGCCACCCCACCGAGAGATAGAGTTCTCTATTGATTTAGTGCTTGGTACGGCGCCGATTTCTATGGCACCTTACCGTTTTGCTCCAGCAGAGTTGGTTGAGTTGAAAGTTCAGCTCCAGGAATTGCTCGATAAGGGCTTTGTTCGCCCTAGTGTTTCACCGTGGGGAGCACCGGCCCTCTTTGTTAAAAAGAAAGATGGTGCCTTGAGATTGTGTATAGACTACCGGAAGTTGAATCGGGCTACGGTTAAGAATAAGTACCCTATGCCCCGAATAGATGATTTGTTTGACCAGTTGAAGGGTTCCCGTTGTTTCTCTAAGATAGACTTGAGATCGGGTTACCATCAGTTGAGGGTCAGGGAGGAAGATATTCCGAAGACGGCATTCCGTACGCGGTATGGCCATTATGAGTTTTTGGTGATGCCATTCGGGCTTACCAATGCACCGGCAGTCTTTATGGACTTGATGAACCGGATTTTCCGGGAGTTCTTAGACCGCTTTGTGGTTGTTTTTGTGGACGATATCCTTATCTATTCGTCATCTAAGGAGGAGCACGAGGAACACTTGAGAGTGGTGCTTAAGTTACTTAGAGCCCATAGGCTGTATGCCAAGTTTGGGAAGTGTGAGTTCTGGCTGAGGGAAGTCAAATTCTTAGGCCACGTGGTATCCGGGGAAGGGGTGTCTGTTGATACATCCAAGGTTGAGGCAGTGCAAGATTGGGCACAGCCTAAGAGTGTGTTTGAGATCCGCAGTTTTCTGGGATTAGCTGGGTATTACCGTCGGTTTGTGAAAGATTTCTCCAGGTTAGCGTCACCGTTGACTAGACTGACTCGGAAGGGAGTCAAGTTTGTGTGGAGTGAGACTTGTGAAAATTCGTTCCAAGAGCTGAAAGTTAGATTGACCACCGCTCCGGTGTTGATTATTCCGGAGAGAGGGTTGGGTTATGCGGTTTATTGTGATGCCTCACGAGAGGGTTTGGGTTGTGTGTTGATGCAAGAAGGGAAAGTGGTAGCTTACGGCTCACGTCAGTTGAAAATACACGAGAAAAATTACCCCACACACGACCTAGAGTTAGCAGCTGTGATCTTTGCCTTGAAAATCTGGAGGCACTACCTTTATGGTGAGAGGTTCGAGGTATTCTCGGATCATAAGAGTTTGAAGTATCTGTTTACACAGAGAGACTTGAATCTGAGGCAGAGGAGATGGATGGAGTTCATCGAGGATTATGATTTTGAGTTGCATTATCATCCGGGAAAGGCCAATGTTGTGGCCGATGCCCTTAGTAGGAAGACCATTAGTGATGTTGCTAGTATAGCCATCCGGGAATGGGTGATGTTGGGAGCACTTGGCGAGTTTGATTTGCTACTGGGCGAATCTGTTGAGGATGCGGCCTTGTTTTCTGTTGTTGCGCAGCCTACACTTGTGGTTAGAGTGTTAGAGGCACAGAGAGGTGACCTTGAGGTAGAATCCCTCCGAGAGAAGATCTCTAGTGGGAAAGTCGAGAAGGGTTTGACGGTGTATCCCGACCTGAGTGTGAGATACCGAGACCGTTTGTTTGTACCGGAGTCTTGCCGAGAGGAAGTACTTCGAGAGTTTCACCATTCGCGCCTTGCGGTGCATCCGGGAGGTACTAAGATGTATCAGGATTTGGGTCGCCAATTTTGGTGGCGGGGTATGAAAAGAGATGTGGCTGTTTTCGTATCGAAGTGCCTTACTTGCCAGCAAGTGAAGGCCGAGCATCAGAGGCCAGCGGGTTTGTTGCAACCCTTGCCTATTGCCGAGTGGAAGTGGGAGCATGTCACTATGGACTTCGTTGTAGGTCTTCCGAGGACTCAGCGGGGTAGTGATGCTATTTGGGTGGTTGTAGACCGGTTGACTAAGTCGGCGCACTTTATCCCTATGCGCGTGAGAGATTCGGTAGATCATCTTGCCGATTTGTATATTCGGGACGTAGTGAGATTGCACGGGGTCCCAGTGACGATCGTCTCAGATAGAGATCCTCGTTTTACTGCTAGGTTGTGGCAGAGTTTGCAGAGTGCCTTGGGCACTAAGTTGACCTTTAGTACGGCTTATCATCCTCAGACTGACGGGCAGTCCGAGCGTACTATTCAGATCCTCGAGGATATGCTTCGGGGTTGTGTCCTGGACTTCAGTGGGACGTGGGAGAGGCACTTGCCATTGGTAGAGTTTGCCTACAACAACAGTTTTCAGTCTAGCATCGGTATGGCACCGTTTGAGGCCTTGTATGGCCGACCGTGTAGGTCTCCAGTTTGTTGGGCCGAGGTGGGTGACACACCTTTGTTGGGTCCGGAGTTGGTTAGGGAGACGACGGAGAAAGTTGAGCTTATCCGTAGGAGGCTTGTTACAGCCCAGAGTCGACAAAAGAGTTATGCCGACCATAGGAGGAGGCCTTTGGCGTTTGAGGTAGGTGATCATGTCTTTCTGAAGATATCACCTAGGCGAGGCTTGATGAGGTTTGGGAAGAGTGGAAAGTTATCCCCTCGGTTTATTGGTCCTTTTGAGAACCTTGAGAGGATAGGTGAGGTTGCTTATCGGTTAGCCTTACCGCCGCAGTTGTCCGGAGTGCATGACGTGTTTCATGTGAGTATGCTTCGGAAGTATGAGCCAGATCCATCACATGTGTTGGATTGGACTGATTTAGAGGTAGATGAGGATGCCTCGTATGAGGAGAGACCGGTTCGGGTCTTGGATATGCGGGATCAGGTCCTGCGTGGTAAGACCATTCCTTTGGTGAAAGTCTTATGGAAACATCACGGAGTGGAAGAAGCCACTTGGGAACGTGAGTTGGAAGTCCGCGAGAAATATCCGGACTTGTTTATTGATATGTAATCTTGTATTTAAATTTTACATTTTGTTGAACTTAAGAGCTTTTGTATATGTCTTAAGTTGTGAAACATTGAAAATGTTTTAGTTATTGGCAGTATGTTTTGGAACTTGCCTCATATGGAAGTTGAATGTAACATTATAGGTGTTAAGTATATTGTTGGCATTGGAAAGTTAGTGCATAATGTTGATGCATGTTGATAATACATATGTTGTTTACATATTGTGATAAGTCTCTTGTTAAAGGGATGGGATGACCGGTAATGGGTCGAATTGTTGAATGTTAAATTGTAACACTGTTTAAAATGGAGGAAAGCTTGTTTTGCAACTTGTGCTTAATTTCGGGGGCGAAATTCTTTAAGGGGGGGAGGTTATAGCGATCCCGGGTTTACCCTTGTTGTACAGTGATCCGGACATGTGTCCGTGGATGTTGGTAGTTGTTTATTATCTTGTTTACATCCTTTCTTACTTTGTATTTGAGTTATAGGATGTGTTGGGCGGGTTGGTTACAGGTTGGTTGAGTTTAGAAACCAAAACTAGTTGCCCAGATTTTTGGCCTGTCCGCTCGAGCGGAGGTGTTGGCGCTCGAGCGGGGAATACATCCATCCAGTATCTTGTTGTGCAGTGTTGTGAGCTCGAGCGTAGGGTTGGGAGCTCGAGCGGAGGCCTGGTTCTGCAAATGTGCTGAGCGAGTGCATTCTGCGCTCGAGCGGGAGGTTGGCCGCTCGAGCGGAAGTCTGTGAGTGGCCGCTCGAGCGGGGTGTTTTACGCTCGAGCGGAGACCTGGGTTAAAGTCCCGAATTTGTGACTCTTTAAATCACTTTTTCACTTTCTCTTCTCTCTCTTACTTTTCCAAAATCACCATTGTTGAGCCTCTCACTCTAGATACTACCTTCTCTCTAGGTTTTGATCTAGTAAGAGTGATTTACTCACCTTTGGCCTTTACAAAAAAGTTGTTGATCGTCGAGGGCTTCATTTTAATCTGAAAATCTCGGGTTTTGGAGCACGTTGGGTTTTGTCGTCTTCTCCTTTGGGACTCCGAATTTGAGGTAGGGATAACCTACTCCTCTCTATGGGTTTTGTCTTTAAATTTTGGTAATTTGAGATGTTGGGTTTGGTTTGGTAATTTGGTGAAAGTTTGGGACTTTTGCGTAATTTTACAAAAGTTGGGGTTTTATTCATAATAAACCTAGATGCATGTTTGGCATGGAAAATGGAATTAATGTTGAATCATTGATGAAAATGGGCCCTAAGGGTTGAAATGTTAATTATGGGAATTGACCTAATTATATTGTTTAATTAATTGGGATAATTAATTGAGAGGAATGAAGGAATGAAATGTTGATTGAATATCCATTGTGCATTTATTTTCTGTTTAGAAATAACTGCTTTGGGCTATCGGTGGAGGATAGTCGTGATTGTTGTAGACAATGCTTGATGATTAAGTAAACTGAAACTAATCAATGGAATGTGTCATGGAACTTGACGGTTGATAGAATACATTAAATGTGTGTATTGTGTGATTGTATATAGAACCAATGTGTTTATATGCGTTATGTGTAGAGGAGGAGATAGGGGATGTACTCCGCGGTTTAGGGGAAGATAGGGGATGTACCTCTAAACCGGATAGGTATTTGGAGGAGATAGGGGATGTACTCCGTAGACAGAGCTCATATGCTTGTCTAGAGAAGTGAAGATAGAGCTCATATGCTTATCTTTGTGAAGTGAAGTGTGGATACAGCTTGTATGCTTATCTGTGGATATTGTTGATATACATATCTGTTGTAGAGTGTGGATACAGCTTGTATGCTTATTTGTGGATATTGTTGATATACATATCTGTTGAGAATGTGGATATAGCTTTTATGCTTATCTGAATGTGAGATATAGTTTTTATACATGTCTGTGGAAATGATGATAGAGCTAGCATGCTTATCTGTTGAAAAAGGGAAAATGAAAAGTAATTGGGAATTGTAAGTCGTTGACATAAATATGTAATTTATGTGATTGTATCAGTGTTGACCAACTATCAATTGCTAATGTTTTAGTCATTGTCCATGGTTGGTTTAGTGTATTTCTACTGGGCTGTGGCTCACCCTATATGGGAATATCATTTTCAGGTGCAGGAAGCATGCCACCTCCAAGGACATAGCTGGGAGGCTAGTGGCGGACATAGTTTTGTTGTTGTACTTTTGATGTATTACATGTAATTGCAAGCCAAGGGCTTAATGTGTAAACGAGTTAGAACTCTTTGTTGTAACCAAGTGTTAACTTGGAAAGCTGTAAGCCCGTAGGGCATTTTGTTATGAGATTAACATGTAATACTTATGTAATGGAATTCTAATGAATGATAGAAGGTGGTTAGTTTATCTATCAACGCTCGTCTTATTTGTTGGGTTTAATGTTATTATTTTGAGGGCGTTACAGGCCATGATTTTATTGGCAAATTTGTTGCATACATTTGGATATATATTGTTCAACCTTTTTACATAATTAAATTTCAATTTAGTCTAGTTTGTCATGATATTGATATTTATACAATAATAATACATAATCAAATTTTTATTTTAAAAAATAATATGTAATTCAAATTTATAATAAATGTAACTCCAACTATAAGAATTGAATTAGAACTACATATTAAAATTTTAGACATAATTTTTTGGCACTTAGCTTTTTTAGTGCAAATTATTTACTACCCATTGAAAAAAAAAAAAAAAGAAGAAAAGAAGGTAATTATTCAAACTTTGAATTATGGACAAATATTTGATTTGATAGTAGCAGTTTATAGACTTACAAGTCTTTGTGATACTGTGTTAAGTCTTGGGTACCTATTGCCGTAGTCTTCCCGACTTAAAAAGTCTTGGGCAAGTCTTCGGTAATCTCCCTTCAAGTCTTTGGTAATCATACTTTTTATTTTCATAATTTAACTCAAATTTCATTTTAGATCTTATAATTTTAATTTGATCTTTATATTTTAAATCTAATTTTAATTTAATCATTCTGTTTAAATTTTTGTTAATTTTGTCTATGTTTATACCTTAGAAAATTGGCAAGTGTCTCAAAATTATTAATTTTAACTTTTAATTTAGACGGAAAAATCATATTGAAACTAGACTTAATGTGTAAGAGCATCTCCAATGATTTGTCATGGGAGCTACTGTTGCTATAATAAAACAGTAGCAGTGCTCCAATGGTGAATACATGACAGCTGACAAAAGTAGCAAATGTCAAAACTTGTGTCAAATTTGACACAAGCTTTAATAGCTGCCATATTCACCAATTCAGCCAAAACCAACCATTTCCCTCCCTCTCTCCCTTCCTCCTGCCCTCCCACCCAGCAGTTGGTCATCTCGAACACACCAGTTTCTGTGTTTGGTTCTGCCAAAACGACATCTAACCATTAAAACATCATTGCTATAATTCTACCATTTTCCACTATTTATTGTCAAATTATAGCAATGCCAATGGCGGTGTTTGGCAAGATTTTGGTTTGGGTTTTTTTTGATTTTTTCCACTAAAAAACAAAGTTTTTGCAAACCAAAAAAAACAAATCCAAACAAAATTTCACATTCAACCTTATAATCATTTCATTTTTTCTCTCACAAACATCCAACTGCAAAAAACCCAACTATCTTCCTAAACACCAAAAAAAATTTCTCCAATAATATCCTACAACTAAAAAAATCTACATAAAAACTCACTTCCCAAACACCCACATTATAGCATTTGTCATTGGAGGTGCTCTAAGGAACAAATTATTCAAACTAAATTTATAAGAATTAAAGTGAAATTTAAATCGAACTACATGAGTTAAAAAGTGTAATTAACCCAATCAATAATAATAAAATTTGACTAAATTATACTTCAGACTAAAAAATATTACTCAATTTTACTTTGATTAAAAGAATCTTAAATTATTGAATTTTTGTCAATGTGGTCTTATTGGAAGCTATTGTCAAATTCTAATAAGGGCTATCCCCCATTCCGGGAAATTGGGTAAAATTAACTAAAGTTAACTCTTGGGTGACGTTCTGCATATTCGTTTGGACGAATTATCTTATTAAATCTTATATTTAATTAGAATATTAAAAAATAGATAAATGTTTAAAAGATTATTTTGTCCTTTTGAATATTTTTACCAAGTAATAGTAATACTAAATAGGACTTATAAATTTTATTTTATTTTTTTGACTAAAACATATAAAAAAAAATTAAATAAATAGAAGGTTGAGACTTTTAAATTATATTTTATTTTACTAAGTGTAATATATAACATTAAAAAGAACATCAATAAAAATTACAAGTACTAAGCTAAATATGAAACAAAAAGTCAAGACTTCCGAAGACAATGAACGCATCAAAGACCAGTTGGAGAGCTAACCTTGTTTTATTAGTTTGATGTTTGCTACCAAGACATTTTCTTTATGCCCATCGATGGACCTCGACATATTAATCTACAAAAAACAATACGAGAAATTTAAAAAAAAAAAAAAAAACTCATATACAGAACGGGGCAACCCGTGAAAGTACATCTGTTGCTTACTTGGGCAAATGACCTATTTCTTGGTTAGTTGGGGCACTTTCAAATTCAAAAAACATTAACAAATATACTTTTAAGTTAAAATTTAGGGACAAATATATATGCACCTTTGGTTATAATTTTTGTGTCTTTAGTTGTGATTTATTGTGCTATTACTTATGCTACATTGTGATCTTGGTTATGTAATTAATTTAGTTGTGATTCAAGAATTGTTTGGTTACATACCTCATGTGATGTCACGCCCCACCTTTTATTACTCGGAGTCATTACCAAATTATTTAACTTAATTCAATTTCAGAGATAACATGCGGAAATAAACTCATACATTCAATCCGTAGAAGTGATTAACAATACTCTCATTCGTATGCAAAGTAAATATGACATGAACTAACTTAATAAATTGCCCTTGGGCTTACATCATTAAAAGTACAAGAAGAAGGGTGTAACCCTTTACAACAATGGCATTCCGCCAACATAACTGAGGCCCCGTGGCCAACAAATAAGAAGATCCAAATCTTGTTGCACACCCTGCTAAACACCTGAAAAAGATTCAACAACGTGGGATGAACATATAGTCCAGTAGGGAACTCAACATGCTCCTTAACAATAACAACATTACAGATAGCTATGATCATGAACACCCATTCTCATACTAGAATAATAATGTGACAGTTTATACAAAATATATATATGAATATACATATGAACTTTTCTTGAAAACAATCATTTAATTCACCGCTATAAGCGATTTATCCTTCCTTTTTCCTTTCATTAATCCCCCGTTCCCAATCTTTTATAGCATAAACAACTATTTAGAAAAATAGATTGACTAAGCCCATTACTCTTCCATTTGCCACACATACAACAGATGTGCCTTTTCAAAACATATTTGGCATTTCAATGCAATTCCCATTATATCATAATTATCCATACACACCTCTATAAAAAGATAACAACTCAACTACATACATAAAATCAATCAATGAGTCAACTCGTCCCTCCAACACTGTAACAAATACAATCCACAATGTTTCCAGATACACTGAAACAATAACAAAACAACAATGCACTACTAGCTATATGCGTAGTAAGCCAAAGATACACTTCTCACAACAATCTACCAGTTTACTAGGCGCTAGCTGGAAGGGTATGGTACCTTAGATTATCAGCGTGTCAGTTCTCCAGGCGCTAGCTGGAAGGGTACGATACCTCTGATTATAAGCGCTGAACACATAAGTGTGTGGAGTTCATCACCTATCTTCTCACACACACTGGAGTACAACCCCTCTCTTCTCCTCAACCAGTATACAAATATAATGTAGTTCAGCATTTCATTACATATGATGTTCAATCAACAATGGTGTAATACATACACAACAATTCAACACAACCTTATCATCCTCCACCGATGACCAAAATATCCAGATGCATGCATATTATACATCTATTAACAGACCCAACTAACATGAGAGTACAAAACTCAGCAACAACATGAACAAGGTAGTTAAAGCTATACCCCACACAAGTGTGTTCAACACTCAAGATACAACATTACAATTCTCTTATACTTGTTTCAAAATACCTTTCCCATTTCACAAAATGAATTCCACTTCCTTTGTTTTCACAAAAATCATTCCTATGGACAAAAGCCATACTTCGTTTAAATTCACTACATTCTTTTCAAAGCCATTTCAAACTAATTATGCACATTAAGTCATAAACAATAAATTAGGGTCTTTCATTTATCTTTCTCAATATTGACCAAAAAGGCCTAATTAACATCAACAAACAACAATAACCACAATTAAGACTCAAAATACCTAAGTATTTGCCCAAAGATCTAAACCCCTCAATTAATCTATTAAATCGAATAAGAAAATTTAGGGTTTCCTCTCCTTTCAACAACCACATGCTAATTAACACCCCAATTAGCCCAAATCATAACTAATGATAATAAACCCAAATTCAATAACCAACCCAAGGTTCAGTCCCATGATTTTCACAAATCCAACATGATACAATTTTTATGCAATACAAAAACTACCACATGTCTATCTATAGACGAAGTATTGAAAAGAAACAAGGAGAATCCCTACCTCGAACAAAGAACACAAATGGAGAAGATGACCCAAAATCCAAGTGCTCCAAATCCACTATTTTTCATATTAGAATGAAGCCCAAGCCGCCCTCTATCTTATTAACAAAGGACCTAGGATGGATTCATACTAGAAGTAGATGAAAACCTAGAAAGAAGATGAGTTTAGAGAGAGAGAAGTCGTACCTAGGGTTTGGAAACTAGAAGAGGATGAAAAGACTGATCAAAACCCGCTGCTGCCTATTTAAACTGGACAGGCTCGCTCGAGCGAAGACTTGGTCGCTCGAGCGACCAGACACAGGAAAGCCTCACTCGAGCGAAGAAAAGCTCGCTCGAGCCAAAAACTCGATGCTTCAGGTCTGCAACCCAGAAGCTCGCTCGATCGAAGAAACTCTCGCTCGAGCGAAGAAACACTGCTCACAGGTCTATACTAGACGCAAACACTTGCTCGAGCGAAGAAACCCTGGCTCGAGCCACCAGACACAAAACTCAACCCTCGCTCGAGCGACCAATCCAAATTCTGGACAGTAACCCCTGGTTTCAAAATCCAACCAAAACAAAACAAACCTGCCCAACACATCCGATAACTCAAAAGAGAAAATAAAGGATGACAACCACAATTATACATTGAGAGAACCCAAGGAACCTAAGCCCGGATACAACAACCAAAAGGAAAAAGACCGGGGTCGCTATATGTGATGTTTGCTATAATTTAATTTAATTTTTTTAATTTTAATTCTCATAGTATTGAGTTATACCATTTGTGATAATTAAACTCACAAATAACATAAATAACTTGCATATTGTAAATGGAGACAAATATGTCTATTTTTGTACTTTTAAATTACTTTTATATTAAAAATTTGGATAGATAGTTATATGCGTCTATCTGTCCACTTTCAAATTATAAAAATGAAAACAAATTTGTGTACTTACATATTTTTTTAATTTAAAAAATAGGAAAGTTAAGCTGGAAAAAAATTGACCCAAAAAAAAAATGAAAACAAAAGGAAAAAAAAAAGGGGGGGAGGAGGAAAGAAAAAAAGCAACAATCTCGTAGAACATGAAAGTGGGAGAAGTAGAAAACTATCCCATCCACAAAGGAACAAAGTGAAAGGTGTGTCTTTTGATGTTTCAATGTGCTGCACATTGGATTTGAAATTAATAATAAAAGAATTTAAAAAATGTATGACTTTGCAGAAAGTCTTTTTATAAATTTGCAATATTGTGGTGGGAATGGGTCTCTAGACCCGACATGTGGGTTGGTTGATGGAAATTGTCTGTCCCCATTTTCTACTTATTCACATAGACTTTATGTCACGACCCCAAACCGCCCCTAGTAGTTTGGTGCCGTAATGGCCAGTAATCCGTAATTACCGAAGGCCAACCTTTCAAACTTAACACAAACAGAGTACGAATATAGGGGGCTCACAAATGCGGAAGCGATAAATCAATTTCAAGCGGTCCATAAGAGCTGTGCGTAGATTAAAGCAGTGCCAAACATTTCCAATTAACTTCACAATTTAAATACAACAATGTACAAAAATACATGTTACATCTTGATCAAAAGGCTTCTCGAGCCGACATATACAAAATACAGCTAATACAAGTCAAGAAGCATGATTTTCAAGAATTCGCCGACATGCAAAACAGGGCATCGCCGACGTAAATACAAAGTCAGGCCGACAAATACACGAATCCAAAACAAGTATCCCAACGAACTAGGCGTCGCCGCCGTCCTGCTCATCACCTACATATATATAGAGGGGTGAGTACAAAACTCAGTGAATGGTACTAAAAATAAAGGTTTTACATGAATAAAGCCGAGGTCCTTCAAAACGAAACACACCAAAACTTTAGCAAGGCAAGTGATGAACCGTATTCATCGTCAAATATCGTAACATCGGCGAGACAAGGGATGAACCGTATTCATCATCAAAAATCGTAACATCGGCGAGACAAGGGATGAACCGTATTCATCATCAAGTATCATAACATCGGCAAAGCAAGGGATGAACCGTATTCATCATCAAGTATCATAACATGTACGATCCGTAATCGTTTGGTCAAAAGTATTGCGAAAGTTTAGAGTCCTCCAATACAAGGGACTTGTGCACTTGGTACCGCGAAAGTTTAGAGTCCTCCAGTACAAGGGACTTGTGTTACTTAGGCCCGTAGCCCGATTTAACAAGGACCGTATCCTTTACACGTAGTACTGCGAAAGTTTAGAGTCCTCCAGCACAAGGGACTTGTGTTACTTAGGCCCGTAGCCCGATTTAACAAGGACCGTATCCTTTCCAAAGATGGCATCAAAACAAGGAGTATACTTGACTCATCAAACAAGAGCTATTTATTCATGCTATCAAATACTTTCGTCAAACAAGCAAGCAAGATTTATCAAAACGAGTATAACATAGCTTTATCAATAATACCACTCACCTAGTTCTTCAGGTGTAGACTCGAAGCAAATATCAAGGACCTACAATCACATGGCAAGTCACATTCTCAAAGCAAGCTCCAAATACATGCAAATGATCTCGGCATTCTTGCCAGATCCAAGTCAAAGACAAAGCAAAACAAGCTGGGAGTTTAATCACTGCTCCCGCTCATAAAAACACACCGGGTACTGACCAGGATTAAGCCGAGGTCCCGTTAAACAAAGTCAGGAAAAATCTGGGTTTTCCTTTGAAGAATATGAAGAACACAATCATTGAAAGATGGATGCAAGCTCACAACTTGTTACAAAAATCTGAGTTTCATGCCGAGAGTTCAAAATAGGGACCTGGGTACCCGTTCAAGAAAGTCATGCAAGAACAACCACAAAACATGGTTTTCGTTCCAAACTCTTCGATCAAAATGGGACTTTGTTCAAGAACACATGAAAACCATTTTCTCTTTCTAAAACCAACTTCAAAACGATGCATGACATGCAAAACAGATCCGATCATGCAATGCAGCTAGATATTCAGCAAGAACAACCAAAGGAGATCAAGATTCTAACCTCAAAACTCGGATCTAACGGTTCAAGCCACAAAGATCAAGCTTGGAAGACTACTCTCACTCAAGAACTCTTCTTCCTCCTCTCTAGAGCTTCTCTCTCTAAAACAAAGATTTGAGACAAG
Organism: Camellia sinensis; assembly: GCF_055761805.1. Classification (NCBI taxonomy): domain Eukaryota; kingdom Viridiplantae; phylum Streptophyta; class Magnoliopsida; order Ericales; family Theaceae; genus Camellia; species Camellia sinensis. The sequence goes on along the minus strand of NC_138972.1, from coordinate 73,173,935 downwards.
AAATGATTTGTTTCAAGGTCTGTCGGCTGCCTTAACAAACAGCTCGGACACGTGGCATTACCGGGTTGGTTCAGCTCCAAAAAGGTGATTGATGGACAAGACAAGCCTCTGACAAAGCTTATGCAGCAAGCTCGGGTAAGACACATCGGCAACAAGATGACATCGGCTCAAAACAAGGACCCAACAACGGGATGGAAAAACAACATCGGTTAGGGAGGACGACGCTTGACTAAGCTGTGCCACACCTTGGCCGGGGTGCGCCACATCTCGGCCTAGGCCATACCTGCCTGCGGACAAGGTTCAAGTGCAAAACATCTCGGCAATGAATGCCCGAGGTGAAGATGGGGTTGAACAAGATCTCAAGATGGTTCTAAGTACAAAGGGTCAAAGGCGGACTAAGCTCAGGATGATCTCGGCTACACACACACACTAAGCAAGGAACAAAATCATGCAAACAACTTAAGCAAATCAAGCCAAGATAAAACCTTTAAATTAACATAAGCGGCAAGACCATGCAAGCATGTACGCAAATATGGCAAGAGCAAGGTGAGGGTTGTCACACTTTAGAAAGTAAAAAAAGCAGACAAAGAGTGTTCATACACTATTGTGAGACCTATTTCAAAATCAGTAGGAAAAGAAGGAAAGAATAACTGCTGGACTTTTACTTAAATGATGATTTCCTATTTGCTACGATTACTTGTATTTTTAAAAACAGAGAAAGAGTGTTTTATTTTCAATTTTATTGTAAAAAATATATAAATGACATTTTTTGTAACAAAAAAATTAGTCCTGAAAATATATTTTTTCTTCTAACTTTTTTTGTCTCAAACATTAATTTGTTGTAATTATGGATGAATTGTTCAAATTTTGAAATCACCTTTTCCACTATTTATGTATACCCTTTTTTTTTGTTGAATCTAAAGACATAATTGAAGAACATTTATCATCAACATAAAAACTTTGAAACATTCCACCCTTTTAACTAGTTTAGCAACCATAAAGCAAATTCCCCAATACATATCTTCATATCATTGAAACCAATCTCAAATCACCAACAACCAAACCTTCAAAATCATAAGGACAAATCCAAAAAATAGTATATTATACTGGAGATTTTTCTTATCTATTATGTAATACTTTAATTTAACCATGGAGTTTAGACCATATAATGGGCTGTGGGTTCCTATATTCTTTGCTACCTTTGTTTGTTTGGCTTTTGTGATGCTTTATGGAAGTTTAGGTGTTGTTGGGTTTGGTGTGTTTAGAGTGAACCTGATATATAGTTTTTTGGATTCCCTCAAGTGATTTATCTTATCTATACATATATTTGTTTGGATTCCCTCCATAATTTTACAATTTGGGAATACTGTTTGTTTTTGTAAAGAAGTTGGCTGGCTTATACTTTTTTTTTCCAAAACTTAAACTTCATGAAATTTGAAACCAATAAGAATTGAATTTGAAGGCCTTGGCATCTGAACTGATGGAGCATGCCCATAATGCGTGAAGCCTCTGTTGTGAAGTTGACTTGATAGTTTTTTTGTTTTAATGAAATAAAAGAAGTCTTTCTTTGGGCACAGAAGGCTTGGATCACTGTCACATATTGTACAATCCTATTTGACCAAGACAACTAAAAGATCTAAAGGAAAATACATGTATCTTTGCTTATTTATACATATAAGATGTAAATAAAATATGCTTGGTTCAATAAATTGTAAAATGTTTTTGGTTAATACATACATATGTACGTAGTCATGGATAAACTCACATCTTTTTTATTGGTATTCCTTGTGATTTTTCATAACTAATACTAACAAATATTGATTTATCTTCACTTTTGCATATTTTCTGCAACTTGGTTTTTGATTACTTGAAACAGCTGTTTGTCACATTATCTTGGTTCACAATGGATTTGCAGAATACATTTAATTTTTGTTAGTATTCCCAAATGATTGTTTGCTGGATTATGCATGCCTTGGTTGCTTGCTTACATGTTCTAAGCCCTTTAGATGTCTTCAGGCATATCTAATCTTAGAGATCAACTTGCAGTGCTTAAAGAACAATACCAAGAGCTCATGCAGAATTTTTTTTGCTGGGTTTAAAAGAAACAGAAAACAGAGGAATAAAATAGAGGGGTGGGTTTTATCATAATGCAGAATTATTTGTTTTTGCTGGTATGGGGCGGGTTTCTTTGCTACCTTTGTTTGTTTGGCTTTTGTGATGCTTTATGGAAGCTTAGGTGTTGTTGGGTTTGGTGTGTTTAGAGTGAACCTGGTATATATGGGGCTATTTCATTTGTGTGTAATTTCTTTGTATCTTTTTCTTTCCTTCCTCTTGTTGTGGTTGGTATCTCTTGCCAACCTTTTTTGTTTCTCTTGGTCGAGCTTGCACATGATACTTATGCTCATTCAATCATTTTTATTTCAGGAAATAAGACAATATGAAAGCATCAAACAATGGAGGTCATTTCTCGATTTGAACATTTTTCATGGAGGTCTTTATAAAATGGCGTCATGAGTAGTACTTTTGAGTACTATTGTCATGTGACAAGTTTATGTGTACCTTTTGGATGATGGTATGGCTATTAGTTTGCTAGAAATAATTGATCTATTTTGGTATGACAAGTTTATGTAATGAACCTTTTAATTAAGTTGTTTTGGATTTATTGGGATTATGAAAATGCAAACTCTTTTACTTTTTACAATCATTGAGTATTGAGCCATTAGAATAAAATAGTGCTTTTATAGATATATAATGTGAGTAGGGATAAGTGAGAGACAACAATTAATGGTTAGCAAACCATTGAAAATTTGAAACTATATATTATTGGCAATTGAATAGTAAACATAGCCTATAACCGCAATTAATAGCCATTGCCGCAAATAAAATTTAGAAAAAATCTATGGCTATAGCGACAGTGCAAAACTGATGGAATAGAGTCAAAATATAGCAGCGGTTCACAAAACGCCGCAAAAGCAAAGGATATAGCAGCAGTCAACCCGTCATTATAAAGTTATCAAGTAATGGTTAAATTTAAGATATAGCGACATTTATAACTGTCGCTACATCAACCGCTGCAATAAAAATAATTATACTAGCGTTTGTCGAAAACGTCACTATAAGGCTATGCCGACTGGGCTATTACGGCGGTTTGGCCGCCGATATTTCAACCACTGGTAAAGGTATTCTACTTTTTAGCGACTCTTTTTCCTGTTTTTAGTGGCAGTTTTGGCCGCTGCTATAAGTGAATTTTTTTATTGTTAGGGACAAATATATATGCACCTTTTGTTATAATTTCTATGTCTTTAGTTATAATCTATTGTGTTGTTACTCATGACACATTGTGATGTTGGTTATGTCATTATTTTGATTATGATTCAAGAGTTGTTTGGTTATATACCTCATGTGATGTTTGGCTATAATTTTTATTTTTATTTTTTAAATTATGATTCTCATAATATTGAGTTATGCCATTTCTGATAATTAAACTCACAAATGACATAAATAACTTGAAAATTGTAAATGGAGACAAATATTTCTATTTTTGTACTTTTATATTAAAATTTTGTATGGATAGATAGTTATATGTGTCTATCTGTCCACTTTCAAATTATAAAAATGGGAACAATTTTGTATATTTACATATTCTTTTAATTTAAATAATAGTAAAGTTAAGCTGGAAAAAAATTGACTCCAAAAAAATATGAAAAAAAAAAAAAGAAAAAGAAGAAGGGCAACAATCTAGTAGAACATGAAAGTTACTGGGAGAAATAGAAAGCTATCCCATCCACAAAGGAACAAAGTGAAAGGTGTGTCTTTTGATGTTTCAATGTGCAACACTTTGGATTTGAAATTAATAATAAAAGAATTTAAAAATTGTAAGACTTCGTAGAAAGTCTTTTCATAAATTTGCAATATGGTGGTGGGAATGGGTCTCTCGACCTGACGTGTGGGTTGGTTGATGGAAATTGTCTGTCTCCATTTTCTACTTATTCACACAAATTTTAAAAAGTAAAAAAAATAGATAAAGAGTGTTCATACATTGAGACTTATTTCAAAATCAGTAGTAAAAGAAAGAAAGAGAATAATTACTAGACTTTTGTTTAAATGATTATTTCCTGTTTGCTAAGATTAATTTCATTTTTAAAAACAGATAAAGAGTGTTCATTTTTTTTTTCAATTTTATCGTAAAAAATATAATGATGACATTTTTTGTAACAAAAAAATTAGTCCTGAAAATATATTTTTGTCTTCTAACTTTTTTCTCTCGAACATTAATTTGTTGTAATTATGGGTGAATTGTTCAAATTTTGAAATCACCTTTTCCACCATCAAATTAGGTTTTAACATTTACTGATTTATATAATTGTGTGAGTGATTTTCTGACCACACTGCCCGCTTAGTAACCAGCTGGAGAGCACCGGCAGAATAGATGGCACCTGGCTGACCTGCAACAGAAAGAGACGATTCCGGCGATGGTTCGTCCACCTGGGGGCACTCCGACGATCAAATCAGTATATCTCTCAAAGATAAATCAAGTGCTAAACTCACAAGCTTAAGTATCAAAAGCATACCTTAGACCCATGGGGGTGCCTCCCTTTTATAGCCAACATAAACCTAGTCCCAATAGCAACCTAACTTCTATGGACTCAGGATTACTGCTAATCTTGGACTCCCAGTAAGATTAGGATAAACTTTCTAAGAGTTTTATCTTAATACAAACTGAAATCTTCTCTCATTCTAGGACTCTTTCCCCTCATCCGCTTATCTCGGATTCCGATATCTTCGGAGGCAACCTCGGCCTATCCGAGATGACCTCGGCATAACAACCAGGACATATGGCACCTCGGCTGACACGTCGGCGTCACCTTGGCCACGTGTTGGTACTCAGAAAATATATCCCCACAACTGCCTCCTAGGTTCTATTACCTCGGCATTCTGAGGTGATGGCACCTACACTGTTCGTTCATCTATGCCCCTCTGTCCGAGATCAAACTCGCCGACCTCAAAGTTCTCTGGACTTTATTGTTCACTTTTGTCAAGTATCAAGCTTCATGCTTTCCAAGCTACTCGAGATCACACCTCCTAGCTGAGGTTCTTGTTCCATTAATTCGTAAACTCCAAGAGCTTCGCAACTGCTCCACTCACATTCTTCGGTGGGTTCCCGACTTCCAGTCATCTATTTGACTCTGGCGATCTTCATATCGACGTTCATTTCTCTTGGTAGGTTCATAAACTCTTTTATTAAGCTCAATCTTTCATAACTCTTCTGAATCCGTTTACTTGCCCTCTGTTGTCTTCTATTTTCGTCTGCTTTCAAGTTTTGAATTATTTGAACGCCTGGCACTGTTCTTGCCATATCCGCTTTATGTTGCTTAGCATCGTGTCTGGGTTATTACTTTCTTATTCTTCACATACTTACTTAGTGCTTGTGCACTTGGCTTTATTTTTTAACTTTGTCGTCTTCTTGGCTCTGATTTTTCTCTTTTTTCATTCAATCCTCTGGCTTTTTCTCTTTCTAGCTCTTTTGCTTAAATCCGTCATTGTTCCATGCTTTCAAGCTCTGCAACTGTTTTCGTTCCTCTCCTCCAGTGAAGCTTACGTCATTCTGTCATTTTCGCATCCATCGTCAGACTTCTGCAATTCTCATTCCGGCTTCCCTCTTTCTGGTAAGCCACTGTTCCTCCTGGTTTTATTTCTTTGTTGCTTTCCAAGAAGCTCTGCTTCATTGTTAATCACAATTGATGTTTTACCCGTTGTTTCCAAATCATTTTCTTGAATACACACTGTTCACACATCTGTTGATTTCTACCACTGTTCTTTGGCTTGACACACCTGTGCAATCTTTTTGTCTTGATTTCCTGATAGTTTCATCACCATTCTTGATTACGAATTACATTCTTGTTTCTGTTTTCTGTGTCTTTTTCTAGATTCTTGCTTTCAATCCTTGCCTTCAAACTTCGAGGTACCAATCGCCGAGAAGAGCTTTGATCAAACTCTTCGGGAGATCAATGTTGAGCTCGAGGCTGAGAAGGCTGTTGAGAAATCTTCCCAACTGTCTTCTATATCCTGCCATTGATGCCGAGTAGTTTTGTTTCCTTCTTTTACTCCTTGTACCTTGTACCTTATACTTTGTCCTTCTTTGTATGCTTTTAATCCGGCCGACGTGCCCTTTTTGTAGTCTGAATAATTTATTTTTCAATATTCAGGCCGAAGTGCCTTCTTTCTTCTTTAAATGCATTTCTCTAATTTCTTCTTTGAATGAATGTCTTCTTTTTTCGACTCTTGTATAATTCTACACTTAGAATAATTTGCATGTCTTCAAAGTACACCTTGACTGTGCAATCTCTTCGGGTAAAATACTTCTGTCACAACTTCTAATCTTGCTCATCTCGGCCTTGCCCTAACACTTGAAAATTTTGTAACAAATATTTTCACAAGTGTTGCTTAGGACTTGTCACTTTCTCAATGTCTTCTATCAAGACTTCAGTTTTCCATATTTCAAGTTTTGACAACCTGGTAGTCTTGGCAAGTACGCAGATATTGCTTGAGCTTGACTTTAACTTGTAAATTTTTCTCAAAAATTTCAACAAGTGTTTTAACCATCATCCTTTATCATAACCTCGGCTTAACTTCAGCTTGTAAATGTTTCTCAAAATTTCAACAAGTGTTAAACTATCTTCCTTTCGATACGACCTTGGTTTAACTATAACTTGTAAATTCACACAGAATTTCAGCAAGTGTTAACTATCACATCGGTTTAACTTCAACTTGTAAATTCACATAGAATTTCAACAAGTGTTAAATATGACCTTGGTTTAACTTCAACTTGTAAATTCACATAGAATTTCAACAAGTGTTAAATATCATCTCGGTTTAACTTCAACTTGTAAATTCACACAGAATTTCAACAAGTGTTACATATCACATCGGTTTAACTTCAACTTGTAAATTCACACAGAATTTCAGCAAGTGTTAAATATCATCTCGGTTTAACTTCAACTTGTAAATTCACACAGAATTTCAACAAGTGTTAAATATCACATCGGTTTAACTTCAACTTGTAAATTCACATAGAATTTCAACAAGTGTTAACTTCAACTTGTAAATTCACACAGAATTTCAACAAATGTTAAACATCACATCGGTTTTACTTCAACTTTCAAATTCACACAGAATTTCAACAAGTGTTAAACATCACATCGGTTTAACTTCAACTTGTAAATTCACACAGAATTTCAACAAGTGTTAAATATCACATCGGTTTAACTCCAACTTGTAAATTCACACAGAATTTCAACAAGTGTTAAACATCATCTCGGTTTAACTTCAACTTGTAAATTCACACAGAATTTCAACAAGTGTTAAACAATGATTTCGATTTAACTTCAACTTGTAAATTGTTACAAATTTCAACAAGTGTTAAACAATGATCTCGGTTTAACTTCAACTTGTACATTGTCCACAAATTTCAACAAGTGTTAAACAATGATTTCAGTTTAACTTCAACTTGTAAATTCACACAGAATTTCAACAAGTGTTAAACAATGATTTCGGTTTAACTTCAACTTGTAAATTCGCACAGAATTTCAACAAGTGTTAAACAATGATTTCGGTTTAACTTCAACTTGTAAATTATCCACAAATTTCAACAAGTGTTAAACATCTTTGTCTTCTCTATGCCTCCTAATTGTGTGTTTCTTTTTTATCTTCTAGGATCAGAGATTTTGCTCACTAAACTCTTCTCTTCTCGGATTTAAATGCCGAGCTCGTCTTCTGGAATCTTGGATCTGCTCACTCAGGTTGAGCTCTTCTCTTCTCAGACCTATTCATCTAGGCCGAGATCATGTCTTCTAGGATCTGGGATCCGGAATTTACTCACTTAGGCTGAGCTCTTCTATACTCAAATGTCATCTCCTTGGGAGCGCTCATGCCCCCTGTCTTTGCGTCCCTTCTAGAAGGGTCTTCATTCAGTTTATGTCGACACATTCTCCATCTTTGCTAAATTCGTCGTTTCTGCTACGTTGATCTTGTACGATGATGGCCATCTATTCTCCTTTCTTTCCCACAGACGGTGCCAAATTGTGTGAGTGATTTTCTGACCACACTGCCCGCTTAGTAACCAGCTGGAGAGCACCGGCAGAATAGATGTCACCTGGCTGACCTGCAACAGAAAGAGAAGATTCCGGCGGTGGTTCGTCCACCCGGGGGCACTCTGACGATCAAATCAGTATATCTCTCAAAGATCAATCAAGTGCTAAACTCACAAGCTTGAGTATCAAAAGCATACCTTAGACCCATGAGGGTGCCTCTCTTTTATAGCCAACATAAACCTAGTCCCAATAGAAGCCTAACTTCTATGGACTCAGGATTACTGCTAATCTTGGACTCCCAATAAGATTAGGATAAACTTTCTAAGAGTTTGATCTTAATACAAACTGAAGTCTTCTCTCATTCTAGGACTTTTGCCCCTCATCCGCTTATCTCGGATTCCGATATCTTCGGAGGCAACCTCGACCTATCCGAGATGACCTCGGCATAACAATCAGGACACGTGGCACCTCGGCTGACACGTCGGCGTCACCTTGGCCACTTGTTGGTACTCAAAAAATATATCTCCACAATAATCATCTTCAATGGGACTATAAGAACTGAAATAAAAAAAATTAAAAACTAGATAGATGAAATTAACAGTTTAAAAATGAATAGAAAAAGTGATGTAGTTTAGGAATAAAATGAAATTAACCCAAGGTTTTATTCTGGCCTTGTTGGAGGTTTGATATTTATTGGGTCTACTTAGCAGACTATAATGGCAACCCATACAAATTTAACTCCAATTGTCCAAAAACTGGACAGCCCAATGACGCTTCAAAATAACTTCAATTCGCCTTGAAATTAGAGTAATGCTAGAGACCCTAAAAGATTTACCAAAATTTTTACTAAATGTCTCACATGAGTATAAGACTCGCATGGGACCCACATGGTGTGGGTCCCACACCCATTTGAGACATTTGGTTGAAATTTTGATAAATCTTTTGAGGTCTTTAGCATTTTCCTTGAAATTAAAACCCATTGTAGCACTGTTGTTTGGGATAATTATCGCCCAGTCTTATGGACTGAATTTATTTAAGTTTTTAATGAATTTTTGTTGTACATATTTAACTGTGGTTTTGGCAGTGAGAAAATTTTAGAACTTTTTGATATATATTTTGTATTTGTGGAATAATGGTTTGATACTAGTAATGATACTGAGAAATTTATTAAAGTGATAAATAATTCGAACATTTTGATTTTTGTTTGTAAATTTTGATTCATTTTTAATTTATTTGTTTTACGTTATATTGAAATATGATGTAAAAGTACAAGTAATTGAATTGTACTTTTAAAGATATTTTTATAGTGATAAATTTATCATTAAGAATTAAGAGCATGATGGGGTGGTTAATAATCCAATTCAGCTATTAAAACTGAAAATATTAAATGATTTCTTAATTAAGCTAGTTTGATTGTACATATATAATATCACTTAAATTAAGTTTCACTTATAAAAAAGCTAAAATTTTGAGTTAAACAAAAAAAAAACCTACTCTTTAATTATCACTTAACACGCTAAGGTCATGTTTGTTTTGATGGACATGAGCTTGAGATTGGACTAATAGCCTAATAAAATTATGAATCCGATGTTTGGTTAAACAATTGAAGTACGAATTAACAATTCATCCGGATATGGTATCTCACATATGATGAACTATTCAATCCCACAGAGGGGGTGTGATATAAATTGAAAGACTAAACCAAAGTCTGAATTATTGATCCATCCTTATAATCCTAGCTCAGTCCAAACATAGGATAAGATACACAATTCAAAGGCATTCATAGTTCTAGGATTATTAGTTATGGAAATGTTAATCTAACCTAATTCAGTCCACTCAAACAAACATGACCTAAGTGATTTAGGTCTAGAAAAATTATTTCTCAAAGCCTACCCACTTTTGCTGCTCTTCTCTCGCGGTTTGGTTGCTCCCCTAAGGAATTCAATTTCATCTATTGACGCATGCAAAGGCAAGATAGAAAAATACTATTTGGATTTACCTTGCATGTATATATATGGATACATTTTTTGTGAGTTTTTTTTTCTTCTTCTTCTTCTTCTTCTTCTTCTTCTTCGTCTTCTTTTTATTTTTTATTTTTTTTATATATGTATTAAATTTCGTATGTTAGTATATATACATATATATGTTTGTGAAAATTTTTATTATGTCTTTATCTTAATTTTTAGTTTTCAATTTTATCAAATAGGTGTTTGATAAAACTAAGAATTGAAATTAAAAATTAAGTATTGAAAACTGAATGTTGAATTCTTTAAATGAAAAGTTATTTGATAAAATTTTAAGTGTTTAACTAAAAATAAATTGTTTGATATATATGTTTAAATTTAAAATTTATTATTTTTTTATTGTATATTTCAATTTTTATATTGTAATAATGGTAGTGATGGTGATAATGGTATGATGTTGATGTGGTGGTGGTGGTGGTGGTGGTGGTAGTACAACAGCGGCATTGTAGCGTTGATGATGGTTGTAGAGGTGGCATTGTGGTGGTGGTAGTGGTGAGTTTATAATGGTGTATATCAGTACTTATATTTAATATTTAAAATTTAGTTAGAATTAAGTAAGTTTCATTTGATTTAAAATTTTCTTAAATTTTAACTTACATTTTAAGAGTAACATAAAATTTTATGTGATATCAATTATAGTTATCAAACAAATTTAATTGATTATTTCTTAATGCCTTTAGTTGTAAAAGTAATTGAATTGTATTTTTAAGATATTTTTATAGTGATAAATTTATCATTAAAATCAAGAGTAGGCTGTGTTTGATAATCTGATTCAGCACTTAAAACTGAATGTATTAAGTGATAATCAATTAAGCTCGTTTTATAATCATAATTGACATCACTTAAAAATTTAAGATGCCTCTTAAAATATGGGTTAAAACTTAAGAAAATTTAAGTCATTTGAAATTTATTTAATTCCGATTGAATTTATAAATACTAAACCATCGATATACACTGTTATAAAACTCACCATCACTATCACCACCACCATACTGCAGCCATTGCCGCCACCATCACTATGCCACTGCCACCACTACTACCACTATCACCACTACTACCACCACCGGCATCACCATTATCATTGTTGCCATAAGCAGCACTATCATTTTATTACCACCATTATCGCTACCACCACTACCATTACTACCATCATGTCACCGCCACCACTACTACTGCTATCGCCGCAGTCGTCGCCGTCGTCGCCACCACCATCACCACCACCATCATATCACCGCCAGCACTACCACCGCCACCATCACAATATAAAAATTAAAAAATATAATTTAAAAATAACAAATTTCAAATTTGATTTTATACACATCAAATAATTTATTTTTAATTCAGAACTTAAAATTTTATCAAATAACTTTTTATCATTCAATTTCAAATCAGGGAGCCGCTTCGGCTCAGTCAGTGCAGCAGGCCTATGCTTCGAGAGATGAGCAGGTTGATCAGAGGCCACACGGGCACGTGTATGCTGTTACCGCGCCAGAGCAGTTGTCGGGATCCTCAGTTGTGAAAGGTATTTTTATTGTGTGTAATTCTTTGGCTAATGTGTTGATAGATACGGGTGCGTCTCATTCATTCATATTTACTACATTCGCGTCTGCATTGGGGTTAGAGATGGCACGGTTAGCGTCTCCACTAAGGGTTGAGTCACCAGTTGGGGGTACCGTTGATTTAGACCGAGGGTGTCGTGGTTGTGAGATAGAGGTTGCCGGGCTTCGACTCCCGTTTGCTTTTGTATTGCTAGACATGTCAAGTTTCGATGTTGTTCTAGGCATGGATTGGTTATCTTCGTACCGAGCTGTGATTGATTGCTATTGTCAGAGAGTTATGGTGTGCAGTTCAGGTGGGGATTGCTTCTATTTTCTTGGGGATCGGGTCGATAGGGTCTTGTCACCAGTTTTTGACCCTCGTAGTAGGAACAAGCTTAGTGGCCTTCTTGCTACTCTCTTGGATAGTGAGAGTGATGGGGTCCGTGTTGAGTTGCCAAGGGTAGTTCATGAATATCCGGACGTATTTCCCAAGGATCTTACTAGTTTGCCACCCCATCGGGAGATCGAGTTCACCATCAACTTAGTGCCAGGCACAGTATCGATTTCCATGGCGCCGTATAGATTTGCACCCGCCGAATTGCACAAGTTGAAGATTCAACTCCAAGAGCTTTTAGACAAGGGTTTCATTCGCCCTAGCACATCACCTTGGGGAGCGCCAGCTCTCTTTGCGAAGAAGAAGGATGGGTCGTTACGGTTGTATATCGATTACCGTAAGTTGAATCGGGTTACCGTCAAGAACAAGTATCCATTACCGAGAATAGATGACTTGTTTGACCAACTCAGAGGGTCTTGTTGCTTTTTGAAGATAGATTTGAGGTCAGGGTATCATCAGTTAAGAATTCAAGAGGAGGACATCCAGAAAATAGCCTTTCGTACGTGTTATGATCACTATGAATTCCTTGTACTGCCTTTTGGGTTGACAAATGCACCGGCTTCCTTTATGGATTTGATGAACCAAATTTTTCGAGAATACTTGGATCATTTTTTGGTCGTCCTTGTGGATGACATCTTAATTTACTCAACTTCCAAGGAGGAACACGAGGCTCACTTGCGGGTAGTGCTTGATTTTTTTAGGGAGCACCAGTTATATGCCAAATTTGAGAAATACGAGTTTTGGCTCACCGAGGTAAAGTTTTTGAGTCATGTGGTGTCGAGGGAAGAGATAACTGTAGATTCCTCAAAGATAGATGCGATACAAGATTGGGGACAACCCAAAAATGTTTTTGAGATCCGGAGTTTCTTGGGATTAGTAGGTTATTATCAACGTTTTGTGAGAGACTTCTCTGGACTAGCCGCGCCTTTGACTAAGTTGACTAGAAAGGGTGTCAAGTTTGTGTGGAGTGAGGCTTGTGAAAGGTCATTCCAAGAACTAAAGACTAGAAACTTTTTGTGACTACTAACCAATAAAATATTTATTGATAATTATTATTTTATCTATAAATTTTTTATAATATATATATGGGATTTCACTTTCAAAGTCTGCCTAAGACTCTGTAAATCTCAAAGCCGACCCTCTGTAACCAAGTTATAACTAACACCACACTAAATTCTAATATAAAATCACAAATATTGTAACTGAAGTATATTATATACACCTCATAGAATTATCACTATACATATGTGTGTGTTTGGTCTCATGTTAAGGAAAAAGCTACAAAGCATTTTTGCATTTTATTGTACCACTCTTGACTCTTTAATAAAATCTAAATTAGGGATCATGTTTGCTCTTCGGGTTATTTATAATAAGATTTGTTAATGTGTATTTTTAGGACACATGTTAAGATATTTATCTGTTTGTACATTATGCATGAAAGTGACTAAAAAAAAAAAAATTGTATAATACTTTTACATTTTCTTATCACGTGTCTTAAGAACGCATGTTAACAAAACCCTTTATAATATTCAACTTTATTATAATCATCAAAAGCTAGGGTGAGTGTTTTCCACTATGGTAGAGAACGTAGAAGTTTGGCACTCTCAATCATGGTCAAATTTATTTATTTATTTATTTTTTAACATTATGTGAATTTTCACCTCCCAAAAATAGGCCAATATGGTAGAATGTGGGAAGTAGCCAGGCAACCCACCAAGGAACAAAGAGAGTGCCGTGTCTTGATGTTCCATGTGCAACACACTGGATTTGAATTTAACAAAAATTAAAAATTAAAAAAATTAATTAAAAATTAAAAACAATGGAAAGTCTTCGATAAATTTGCAATACGGTGGAAATGGACCCAAAAATTCGAAGTTAATAAGTTTTGAAAATCTTTCATTTAAAAAAAAACACAAAACGTTTTGGTATTAAAAATAAATAAAAATTAACTAAATAAATGGAATTGAGATTGAGAGTTGATTTCAGATTGATTTTTTTAGTAATTTTTTGATATTTTACAACCAAAAAAAATTAAAAAATAAAGAGAATAATTGACTCTTTTGTAATAAGTTTATAGTTAAAAGTGTTACTTCTTAGAATAGGGCGTGTAGATTCATTGTTTGGATTGCAACGGAATGAGTTTTATCAGCAGAAAAGAATTTTCATATGAAATTTCTGATCGGAGTCAAAATGTTACATATTAAGGTTTTTTAAGATTCATTTTTATTCCTTTATCCTATATTACTTGGCTTCGTAATGGGTTTTTTCATGTTATGTGATTCAATTAAGCGTTGATGATAAAAATAAAAAAATAAAAAAATAAAAAAATAAATGGGCAAGAACTAAGAGAAGTGCAAAGTTGCCAAGATGTGCTCCAGAGAATTGCTCCGGACGAACAAAAGTTCTAGGAAAGCCTAATGCATTAGAGAAACATGAATTATGTTACGTGGAATAGGAACGTGGTATGTCATATATTCTAAAATGTTGTATAATAAAGATAGACTTGTATACATATTACATATAAGAATTTAAGATATTTCTAAGTAATTTTTTTTTTATTACTATTAGGCATCTAATAAAATGTAGTTTTTCCCACGAAACAAAACATTTTTATGAGCATTGTGGCCAACTTTTAATGTTTTATCTTGTCAAAATTTAATTTACCTTAAATTTTGGTTCATTATATTTGATTTTTTCTTCTTTTAAGGAAATATATTAAAAAAAAAATTTTGAGATTATTTCAAATCATTGAATTTATCGCTTTAGAACCAAAGTGTACCATGTTTTCGAATATGTATTTCAATATGTAATTCATTAGAATATTAGCGTTTTTTGACAACGTAGATTCGTAACCTAAAACAACTAAGACTGAAAGGAAAGCATTTATAGGACTTCCAAACTCAAAAATAGGATTGTTCAACAATGGAAAAATGACTACGGAAGTGAAGAAGGTGATTTTGGAAGAAATTCCATGATGTTCTTTCACAACCATATGGAATCCATCCTTGCCATGATTGACTAGACTCTCTAAAAGATTGATATGAAACTCTAACCACGTAATTAGAATGATGTAATGTTTTTTAATTTGCTTTGATTTGGATCATATTTGTATAAGTTTTTTAGGATCATTCGTTTAATAAAAGTTTATATTAGATTTATATATTCTTTTTCTGTGATTTGAAATTTATAGTTATACAATGATTCTCCTGTACATGTATTGAAATTGTATGACAAATCATACTAACAAGAGATGAATCCTACTGTAAATGTAGATTTGGTGTGGACAATTCCTGTCTAAAATAGGATTGAAAATTGAATTCTCTTGGGGTGGTTTTTTTTTTTTTTTTTTTTTTTTTTTTTTTTTTTTGAGTTTAAATTTTGAGCTATTTTGATTGTTTTCCGACAACATTGTCTAATCAAGGATAAATTATCCACAAGTTCTTTTTGAAAAGTGTGTGTTCTATTTAATTCCAAAACCTTTTGGATAGACTCAAAAATTCTATGTGTATTTTTCTTTTCTTCTTTCTTTGCACCTAAATTTAGAATAGTTGTAAAAAAATTTTGACAATAAAATATTTGGACTAACTTGCGTACACCTTATTTAATTCTAAAATTCTAAAATTAATAATTCGACAAACTTTCAATAACTCCTTAAAATAACTCAAATTTAAAACCTTACAAATTATTTTCAAATTTTTACAATTCGAGTCAGAATTTAGTAGTCATGACCACTCTAAAGACATAACAAAGATAATGAGGACTTCTATGACTTGACTTTTATTAAAGAGACATAGTAGAGGAATATGAGAAAAATATAAAAATAGAGTTGTGTGGTGGTTGTTATTATAGAGAGACAAATAGGCGTAGAGATAAAGAAAGAGAGAGTCGTGGAAAAAACAGAGATTATGTATAAATTATATAATGATAAAGAGAGGTGGTCGTGATGGAATACAATTATGTTGATAGGTGGTTGGAGTATGAAAGGAAGATTAGTTAGTGGTGGATCTTGTAGTTGATTACGTGAGCTGCACATGTTCATTTTATTTTAAAAATTCACATCCAAATTTGTAAAGGAGAAGATTTTTCATTTACGCTTAACGACATAATATTTTATGTTTTAATTTTTAATTTATTACAAATTTATATTTACGCTTAACGACATAATATTTTATATTTGCAATGAACCAATTAGACAACATGTCAGTAGTATGGAAATACTAAAATATTCTTACTTCCGAAATTTCAAGGTCGGATGGTTAAAATCAAATACTTAACAAAATCTATACAATCTCATCATTTGAATCTTAGGAAGCACAGTATAATCATGTCAAACATATAAAGCTCTGTAAATTTTTTACAACTTTAACGATATGTTTGGATCATGAATTTAAATAGAAATTTGAAAAAAAAAATGTGAGAAAAATGTCCATTTCACTTTTTTCTTCAAATTTTTATTCAAATTTATGATCCAAATAAATACTAATTTTTTTTTTCAAGGCAAAGCTACCAAAATGCCATTTCTGCCACTTATTCTGATTTTTGGGGGCATTATTCCATGTGATGACAACCTCTTCAGCAAGGTGGTATTTAGCTCCCATCGTTTTTGCTTGGGAAAAAAAGGTTCATTACCTCTTAAACGTGGTCAGAATTTGACTTAGGTTTCATTTGGCATATGGGCTAACTTTTAAATTTTTTGACTATTTTAGTATGAAGTTAAAAAATTTTGTTTGAGATAAGTTTTTTTGTTTTTTTAACTTTTATGAGGAAAAAAATAAAATGATTATGATTTAAATGTAACATTTTTTAGACTGAGACTAAAAAATTTATTTTATCTTTTTTTTAACTATTTTAGCTCCAACTCACCCCAACCCAACTTCCCAAACCAATGCTTAAGAATTGTGTTTACTCATTTATATTTTATGATAGGTTTTTTTTTTCAATAAAATAACCGAAGATAGAGTTTGGTGAATACAATGGATAGGGGACCGTTTTAACATCGAAAAAGAACACATCAGTAATTGTCAAAAAAAAAAAAAAACCGTATTTACAAAAATGTGATAAATATTAATAATTAAAATCATAAGCATTTTCACAAATGTGTAATAATTTTTAAAAACCTTCATGAATAGTAATTCTTCCTTTTAACAAAAGGGAAAAAAAAATAGTATAATTCAAGAATTTAATACAAAATCATGTAACAAGTTTTGATTTTAAGAAAAATGTATTTAAATTGAAATAATTCAAAGTATTGCACTTTCATGAAAATGCAAGTCAAAGGAAGTGAGAGTTGTATACCATGTTACAGCCAACTCATTTATACCTTTGTAAAAATGTAATTATTTTGATTTATTCACATTTAAATACACTTTTTTTTCCTTGATTTAATCACTTTAAAATAATAATCTTATATCAATTTATGTTTTAAAAAATATCATATGACATCATTCTAATAAATTTTTTTTTTAATTAAAGTTCTATAAAAATATCATTTTTCAAAGGAAAAAAAATTGTACACCATTATTGAACATTATTGCTCCCTCAGGCACGCATTTCTGACTTGTTCTTGCAGCGCATTAGTGAATGTAATGTAGGACATAAATATTTGACCAAATTGTGCGCCCCATCTCTTTTTCTTTTTGAAGATGTTGAGACTAGGGATGACAATTTGAAATCGATCTGACGGGGATCCCCGATCCCGACTCTAATTTGAGCGATTTTTCTCTGAAAAATACCGCTGACGAAGAGAATACGGTATTTGAAAATCAATCCCCGATCTGTTTCAAGCTGGGGACGGTAATCAGTGTTTAAGCCCTAGCCCCGGCCCCATCCCCATCCCTGAATTTTTCCGAAGTAAAATTACTTTTATACCCCTTATATATATATATATAATAAACCAAACCGTATATTATATTTATATAATAAACCAAACCCGTGTATTAAATTTATATATCACTTACTGAGTTGCTCTCACCACCACCGCCACACAAGGTCTGTCTCTCTGTCACCACCACCGAACCCACCGCCACAGCCAGCCACTCTCGATCTCGATCTCTGTCACCACCACCGAACCCACTGACGGCGTCGCTCAGATCTCTGTGCTAGATGATGGATCTGTCTCTCTGTTAGATCTGTGTGTGTGTGTGTGTGTGAGAGTTCTGATCTGTGTGTGGGGATGGCAATATCTGCGTGTGTGTGATCTGATCTGTGTGTGTGCGTGATCTGATCTGTGATTAATTTATTTATTTTTTTAAATTTAAATCTATATTTGTTGATGATGATAAAACATAGTGATATATATATTGATTTGTTGTTCTTGTGTTGAAGCTTGGGGATTTTTCGGGTCGGGGAAACCCAATCCCCTTTAGGGGATGAGGACAGGAAGGTGATGGGTTCCCCTGTCGAGGATCGAGGGCGAGGACGGAGATTTTTCAGCCTTCAAGGATCGAGGACGGAGAGTGTAGTCCCTGGCCCCGTCCTGCCCCACCCCATTGCCATTCTTAGTTGAGACTTGGCGTAACATATTTTATTGCCTCACCACCCAATAAATCAAGCACATTCTAATTCCTTGTGAAAAACGTCAAACCATCGAGTAGGTTATCTTTTTATATAAACTTTGACTTTTTAGGTTTATATTTATATTATTGCTATTTTTTTCTTTTCTTTTCTTTTCTTCCTGGCAAGAGGAAATGTGTTGTAGATAAGCCCCAATTGAGTCTATTATTATTGATTTATTTAAATTTTTTCTTTCCCTGCTCAAATGAATGAAATTTTTAAGTTTATTTTGGGGAGTAAGAAAAAAGTCAACTCTTTAAATTTTTTAGATTTTTTTTTAAAAAACTTGTAAAAAAAATAGAGAGATGATATGACCCAAATAACTAATATGCCAATAAGTTAGCCTTTTCCTAATTGCCAAAATAAGCCAATTGGTAATTCATATCTTGAGATTTGAACACAATAACATTTATTTTTAAGACACATATTAAGTTAACTTAAAAGATTATACGTTTTTTTGTTTCACTCAGAGCAACTCTAACCATAATTTTCATGTTTTACTAGCTAAAATATAAATGGGTTATATTCTTTATTTTGTCTAATTTTTTATTTTTATTTTTTTTTTATCTATGTACTCCAACGTTACACTTTATTTTAGCTATCTACATACACAAACTGTTTAAAGAGTCTTCCAAAACTCTTCAAATGTAGTTAGCTTTTGAAATTTTTTGTTAAAACAATTATTGTAATAGCTCGTTTATTAGAGTGACTAAAATATAATGATACTAGTTATAATAGCATTGAAAATATCTTACTTTCATATAAAATTTACAACACTTTTAAGCTCTTTAACATATAGTTAAGAGCAGACATTAACAAAATTCTTATTAATTTTGTTTACTACATTTTTTAGACATTTTAATTTATATTATATCATTATGTACGGGTCGTATTTTATGATATTACATATGATGTGAATATAAAGTTCCTTAGGCATAAAAAAAGTCATGCCAATGGTTTTTCCAAGGCTGAGAGTTATGACTTTTTGTGCATTAACCCAAAATAGTTTTGGACTATGAGTGTAGGAAAATTAGGCGTTACACTGCTATGTCTATGTATACTTGTTTTGCCTTTATATGAAAGAATGATTACTCGATCATTTAAGTAGTCACCTTAGACAAACAAGTAGATATACTATAACAAGTATATATATTTAGGTCTCGTTTAAGATGTAATCAATAAAGATAAAAAGATTAAAATAGTTAATAAAACAAAATATCACATTCAATTTAAAACTTAATGTTGATAATCGATGACATTAAATTTAAAAGCTGTAAACTGTACATTAAATTATTGTTTTGTTGTAAGAGAAATCTTCTTCTTTTTTTCTCTTTTTTTTTTTTTTGTTTAAAACATCATTTTAAGTAATAGTACATTTTATTTACAAACTACAAGAATGAGAAATATGCACGTGTGACGGGCAATCAAAGTGAGAAAGGTTAAAGACATGGGGAAATAGAAAGAATTTATTATTGTATAAAATAGCATTGCATAGTAAGGAGTTCTTCTACCTTTTTAGTCTCCAAGTGGTTCCGTCTCTGTATTAGGGATGTAATAATGGTCTGGATTGACCTATTCGGGCTCAAGTTCAGGCCGGCCCAAGCGGGCCTTACTGGCTCCTTTTTTTTAGTGGTCGGGTCGGGGGCCTACGCATGGGCCGAAAAGTGAGGCCCAAACCCAAGCTCAAGCCCACTCATAATAGGGCTACGGGCTGAGCCTAGTCGAGTTTTTTTTTTTTATGAAAAAAATGAATAATAAATACATTATCTATGTTGATTATTTATTAGGAATAAAAAATAAAAGAAAAATTATATTAAAGTATTTGAGTTAAGATAAACAAGATATTTTGTTTGGTTATGTTTCGTGATAATATTTAAATTTAATTATGTATGACTTATGTTTTTTTATTTATGAACTTATAACTAAAAAAGTATGCAATTATGCAATTTTTTTTTCTTTCGAAATGAATAATTATATATATATATAAATGAAAATTTTAATATTACAATATTAAATTAATTATATAACATTTATTGAATGAATAATTTTTATTTCAAAATGAAATAAAATATTACAAAAATTTATATCATTAAATAAAAATACGTGTAGATTATTGATGATGGTAGAGCAATTGTATCACTATAGGTCAAGTACATCCCAACTAGGTTGGCACCTGCTAGCCTACCAATCATTTGCATTATACTTCACCTCAATAATCTAATACCAAAATAAACAAATAAATAAAGAGTAAAAAACAAATTATTGATCAATCATCGGAGGAAACAGACATTTCAATCGCGTTGCCCAAGAATATGTCATCCAAATCATTTTGAATTCACTCATTTTCAGTATAATTTTGTCTTCTCGTAAGCGCATGGATATGATCTTTGGATATCATCAGTGCCTCAACCATTTAGAGTGAAAACCTACTACGATAATCGCTCAACACCCGTCCGCTTATACTAAAAGTTGTTTCCGAAGTAACTATAGAAATATGAACGGTTAGTATATCACAGTCATCTGTGAAATCACAGGCCACAGTTTCATTTTGTTTCCTCCATTTCAAAATGTCAAAATTATCGAAATCATCCACTGACGGGCTTTCCAAATAACGTTGTAGTTCAGAATTACTTACGCTTATATATTGAGATATTCTTCTATTTTTTATTGCTAAAAAAATACTTAATCTCTCGCATCGAGATGAGACTGTTAGTGTAGTGTGTATAGGTGTATTTACAGATGCAGTTGTCCTGTATTTTTTAAATAATCTGTTACATGTTTGCATAATAGGGGCAAACTATGTTTGATCAATGAAAATACGTTCTCAAAATTTTTGTAAACCAATTTCTTTATACTTAGGATCAATTATTATAGCTAAACCTAAAAGATGAGGCAAAGAATCAAAATATTTATCAAATTTTTGCTTTCATTGAAGTAATAGTGGTTACATAATATTCATTACCCATATATTTTAGGAAATTTTTAATTATTTCTGCTAGAATATGTAAAACAAATGGTGAAGTAAGAATATATATATATATATATATATAAATAGTTTTGTTGAAATATCAAAACTTTTAAAAAAATCTTTATACAAGGTTATTTGACGCCAATTAAGTTCTGTGGAAGTCAGTACTCTTCCTATTGATGTTGCAAAAAATAAATCTATGCTCTTCTTTGTTTACAAGCTCTTTTTAACATATTATACGTTGAATTCCACCTACAATCTATATCTAAAATTAATTTTTTAAATGGCATATTTTCTTGTTGACAATTTTTTTTATATTCCGAAATTCGATTAGCAGAAGACATAATAGTAACAACTGTATTTTTTATTACAAGTACAGAAGTCTCGTATATATGCATAGCTTCTTTAACAATCAAGTTTAAAATATGGGCACAACAACGAACATAAAATAAATTATCATCAACAAATAATTGTAAAGTTAATTTTAAATAGGCTACAGTTTGATTATAATATGTTGTATTATCTAAATTAATCATAAATATTTTATTTTGTAAAGCCCACTCATGTAATACATTTTTTATTTCTACACCAAGCGAATGACCAGTGTTTGGAAGTTTAACTAATTTAAATGAAATAATTCTTTTATTTAATTTCCAATCATTATCAATAAAAATGTGCAGTATACATTGATATTCGAAGCCATTATTTGGCCACAAATCAGATGTTGAACAAACTCTTCCATTCAATTTTTAAAAATGTCAAATAATTCACTTTTAACATCCTCAAATTTCTTTAAAATCCTATTTCTAGTAGTGTTTCTTGAAAAACTTTGATATTGAGGTGCAAAACTTTTGTGAATCATTTCGGTAAAATCAAAACATTCACTAGTAGTAAATGGTTGTTCCTTTTTAATAATATAATTAATTACAAAATTTTATAAATTACCAGTTGATGAAGCCCCTAATTGCATTTGACTTCTAATATTAGGTTGTTGACTTTATAAAGGTTTGTTAGCATGCCTTTTTAGATAACTAGTACCCCCTGCAAATGCAGCACTAAGTAAATGTGCACAATATTTACATTTTGCTTTAAATGTAATTGTACTATCAGGATTATTTATAGATATTTTTTCAAAAATGTTCCCAAACAATACTAGTTGTGTCCCTAGATGATAATCCAACTGTTGGAAAAGGGATATTAGAAGGAGAATCAACAGATTCATATTGTGTAGTATATGTGTCTATATCGACATAAACATTAGGAATATTAGGATCCATAGTACTATAAGTAAAACAATATATAAGAATTAACAATTAATTTAAATAATGTATAAATACAATGAGTAAAAAATAATAATTAATATATGTTCACAAATAATTAATGAAAATAAGTGAGTAGCTAATAAATTTAATTAAAATAATTAATATTACTAACTAGTGAATACAATACAGAAATTAACTTCTTTTGATAAAAGTTTCTTGTTGCATAATTACAATTGCCACTCAGGAATGACACTTCAAAATTAATTGATAGTTGATAGAGATTGAGAGATTGAGAGAGTTTGAGAGAGAGAGAGAGAGGGAGAGAATTATTTGTGATATTTATTTTGGAAAAAGAAGGACATTTATAGTAGTTTGAAAGATTGAAGTAAATTTATATATATATATATATATATATATTACTGTTGTATTAAACGGTAATATGACCGTT
Organism: Camellia sinensis; assembly: GCF_055761805.1. NCBI lineage: Eukaryota > Viridiplantae > Streptophyta > Magnoliopsida > Ericales > Theaceae > Camellia > Camellia sinensis. The sequence goes on along the minus strand of NC_138972.1, from coordinate 73,150,659 downwards.
TGAAAATTTATTTATTTTTTATTTTATTTTTTTAAGTCTGTAGAGGTGCTCAGGTGCAGAATAGAATTTTTTTTTTTTTTTTTCATTCAATGAATGTGAGTGAAAAGTGAGTTGAGTGATGTAAGCATAGGCTGTAGGGGGTAGTAGGGACGGGCAACAACAATTAAGCTATAGTATATATATATATATATTTTCTCATTCATTGCAATAGTAACTTGAACTTGATTTCTGAGTGAGAGTAATGTAATGCATGATGAAAGGGGCAGGCAGGGACATGGGTCTAGAATTATATATATATTCTTTCTTTCTTTTTTTCATTCATTCATTATAAGGAAATGATCGTTGTGTTGTTTTGTTTTTGTTTTTATTTTTATTTTTTTATTTATGTTTACAAGATCAGTCTTTTATTTATTTTTATTTTTTTAATTATTTAACCGCTGCAAGTTGCCTTTTATTTTTATTTTTTTTAAATTTAACCATTGATAGAGAGAGGCCGGGTGAGCCGGGTTGCCTGCAGGTCCCAATTTTTTTTGGAGCCAGGCTGAGCTTTAAATGGAAGGCCTAGACCCAAACCCCAGGTACTGGGCTGGGCTGGACTTAGGCTCGAGCCTAACCGGGCTGAAACGGATTGGGTCCACCTCAAGCCTCGGGCAGGTTTCGAGCCGCCCATGGACCTCGAGCTATTTTTACACCCCCACTGCATGTGTTCCACCACATCATCATTATATTTAAAATATATAAATATATATAGTGTTATTTTGGTTTATATAATTTTAATTTATTAATTTTATTTTTTATTTTTTATATTGTCTCAATTGAGTTCAATTAATAAAATTTGTTAGCAAATTGAATAGAAATTTAAGGGTAAAATCATTTCAAATAGAATGTCAACCCCTCAATTGCTTTGAGGAGAGTGAATTGATTATTTTACCAGGGCCGGCCCTGGCCTAAGGCCAGTAAGGCCTATGCCTTAGGCCCCAAAATTTTGGCCCAAAAATAGGGCCCCAAATTTAGTAAAATGTTATACGCTCAATGTTTTTTTTTTTTTTTTTTTTTTTTTTAGGATCAATTTAAAGGGTCGCAAACTATTTTATTGGGTCATGTATGGTTCAGCCCATATTTATTTATAAGTATAGTTTGGCCCATATTTATTAAAATGAAAATATATATTAAAAAAAAAAAAGGTGTTTGGGCCCAAGAAGAATAATACATACCATATATGGGCCTTAATTTTTTTTTTTTTTTACCTTCTTTATCTATTAAATTTTAGTAGAATAAATAATTTGGCCTTAATTTTTTTACCTAGATCTTTATCAGTTTTAATTGAATAATTTTTTTCTAATTTTTTTACCCTAATTTTTTTTCATTAAATTGTTTTGTTTATAATTTTAATGATCATATGTGCAAGTAAATGTGTTTTTTTGTGGCTACAAACAAATAAAAAAGTTGTAACTTATTGTTTTATTCATAATTTTTTTTTTCAATGTAAGAGGGGCTCCTATTTCCAAAATTCGTCTTAGGCCCCCTAAATCTCAAGGCCGGTCCTGTTACCTATTGATTTCAATTCAAATTCTAAAAATTAAAAAATAAAAATATAAAAAAAAATGTAATGTAAAAAAATTAAAACTATTATAAAAGATCAAATTAACATAAGAGATAAACTATAGAAATTATGAGTGTAATTTGTCTAATATCTATATATACGTGTTTTTGCCCCCAGGGAGGGAGAATGAAGTCATATACACTGGGTGTGAGACCCAGTGTATGCATCTGTAGTAGGGTTCATAATGAACTACCATTGTTGTGAGGCTGTGGGAAGAACAAAAAGAGTTATGTTAGGAATCTCAAATAAATTATCAAACCTCTCACATGGGTGTGAGACTCACAATACTCCTATTTGGTAATTTACTCAGAATCCATAGTATTTTCAGAACAGAAAAGCACAAGAGAACAATAATTGGAACCACAAATGTATTGAAAAGCATGCTGCTTCTTGGAAAGGACACCCTTTTGGATTGTGAAGGGTTGAATCCTCTCATGCTTTATTAGGTTTGTTTGTTTGCTTGTATTTTTGTAACACATTCTCAAAAACTAAATAAATAATAATGTTATAATATATATATATATATATATATGTACAAAATTTCCTAACACAATGTCGTGGTTCTTGTGATCTTATTATTTCATAACAAACCCCCTACCACATTATTTTGCATGATTTTTTTTTTCGGTATAAAAATTTATTTTTATATATCATTTGTCATAAATATGTAATGAAAAATAAAGTTGAAAAATAGCATGTTTAAAACTAAACAGCAATAACAAGAACAATGATGATGACAACAACGCCGCCTCTTTATTCATGTAACTTCTACCTTCTCCTCTATCAATGTGAAAGAGATTGTAATTTATGAGTAAAAATTCAGAATAACAGTAATACTAATGATATGATATCACTAACACACAATAAACCCCACGTGTGGGGGGTCAACTCTCACTTTTTAGGTGCCACATATATATTAGAGGATAAATGGTGAGAAATTATTAGACAGTAATACCAATTACATGATATCACTCTTGCATTGAAATTTTTTCTCTGACTTACATCTTTCTTCTTTATTACATGATTGGAATAGAGATTTCCATTCAATGAATGACGTTACAAAATCAATCTAAATCCAAAATTAATAGTTTATGATTGTTTAGTCAAATTTAAATCCAAAATCAACTATTTATAATTATGTTTTAATTCAAAATAAAAATATTGTGGCTCTTGAATTAATTTTGAGCAAACCTAATCTGATATCCTTACAATTTTATGAAAAAAGATAGAAAATCCTACACTAATGACATTTTATAAAAAGAAAAATGTAATTAAACCATAAGTAAATTAGAGCTCTTTAATGAAATCTTGTGAGATGACACCAAAAACAAAAAAAAACAAGAAACAAAAAAGTAAGTGTTATTGAAAGTGTTGCAGCAGCTAGTGGTGTCCTCATAAAAAATTGAAATTCGGCCAAAAAATTCTCAATATAATTTTCTAAAGTGATAGTCCAATATTTTTAATTTATAAAATCATTTAGCATAAATTTATTCTACAACAAGGACACAAAATTAAAACTTAAACTTTTAGTACAAATTCCATTTCATAATTCATTGCATTTTCATATGGTGAATCCTCTCAAGATACTTTTGTCTATGGCCATCACTAAGCACCACCAAAACACTCTCACTTTACCGTTCGGTAGCCAAAAAGAAATTGATACCTACATTAACTGCATTTTTCTATACATTACTTGGATTTACCATAATCACTTCCATTCAAAATATTTTTAACATTCCACTATTCATCAACGGGTTTTCATTTCATGAATTCAAAAACTAGCATTCAATTTAAAACAACGGTTTTTCAATTCTTGAAGCAACTCATGAAATTCATAAATTTTATTCAAAATATGATCATTGAATCAATATATAGCAAATGGGCTATGATGGTAGTTTCTACCATAACATCATTCTCCACCAATGGCCAACAATCCACCTCTACAATATGCAATAATTTCATAATTTAGATACATTCATCCTCAATATCAAGTAGACACAACAATTTCAATAACTTATGCAATTTCATAATTTAGGACTTTGAGAAATATTGGTCTTTCTCAAATTAAAACACCCGCATGCTCTTTGATATATAGAAAGTAGGTTTGATAATGAAATTATAAGAACATACCCAATCATTTCCAAATCGTAGCATCTAATATGCAATTTCACAATTTTCCCTATCAATCTCCCAAAGGAGTATATCAAAATTACCACACATATTCATAAAAACCCATATTAAGTGCGTGCGCACGCGCACACACAAAAAAATTAAAAAATTAAATAAATAAATAAAAAACTATCTCAAAGAGAGAAGAGGAGAAGGAAGAAAATCAAAACTTGACAAAATGAGAATCAGTTTGGATCAAAGTGAAACCCTCGTCGTATTCTACTTAAACTTTCCAATCTAAGGCACCCAATCTAAGGTGTTTGTGTGTTAAATGTTATTTGGTAAGAATTATAGAGAGAAGATAGGAAAGAGGAAAGAGAGGAGAATGAGGGAAAGGAGAGAGAAAAGGTTATGTCAGACTGGTGATCACTCGCTCACTCTTGATATGCGATCGATCCCTCGTCAATCACTGCATTTTGCTTTTTACACTAGATGAAATCGAAATATGACGATCGATCACTCCTCAATGCAATCGATCGATCAACTCTCTCACTCAATAACACAACCAACTCCAATTCTAAATCAAAAGTGTGAAATAAGCTAAACTAACATCAATTATACAAGATGACGATATAAACAAGTGTAACTACTCAATGCGAAGAATGGTTCATGCCTGAATGTACGGTGGACACAAGTAATTGGGTCGGTTGGTGACCCAAGGTGTTACAAAAAAACCTTTCACTATATGGAAACTTTTTATTTTTATTTTTATTTTTTTATCTAATCAATAGAATTGAATTTTAAAAAATTATTTCATATATATGTTAGACATATATTTAGGAACATGCACATTTATTTTATGATTTTTGGGGCAAGTTGAAAATTTTTATTAATTTTGGAGGCGTTTGTTTCATGGGATTGAGATATGAGATTGGACTCTATATTCAATAGATTTATTAGTCCATCATTTAGTTAGAAAAATAAATGTAAAATTAATAGTCAAATACACATCATTTTTAGTCAAATAATTCAAAGACTATTTATGTCAAGACTAACAATCCATTACATTGCAATTCCCTTTATCCACTTTATCCCAACAAACACCCCTAGTCTTGTTTATTTATTTGTATATTTAAAATCATATTTTATATTGAAAATTGAAAAACATTATAATCATTATGATGGTTAGTGATGGTGATAATTTCACTTTTCAAGCTTATTACACCAATCCCTTTAGTAAAATTAAAAGAACCAAAACTAATATAAATAGTGTGAAAATAAAAGAAAAAATAAATATCAATGTAAAAGAAAAATAATATTAATTTTTATTTATATGATTAATAAATTATTAATAACAATGGATCTAAATATTATGTGAATTAAAATTTTAACGTTATGTTTAATTGAGGGATTTGGGAAGGAATTTAAAAAGAGAAAGGAAAACAGTGTATAAAATTAGGTAAAATGTAAATTTTACCTATCTGTTCCCTTTCTGTTTTCAAATTCATTCCCAAATTTCCCAACCAAACATAGCATAAGAAAGTCTAATGTAATTATGTTAAAATTATGAAAGTCTAATATAATTATGTTAAAATTATAAAATTTGTTATATTTTTTCTAAATCTCAAACAAGTCAATGTAATTTCAAAATTGTGTGTATTATTTTTTATTTTTTATTTTTTGGATAAATCCAAGCACTAAAGTCTTTTTTATGATGGATAGAGATGCCAACTACAATCTAGTTAGATTCTAATGTCACGCAAAGTATCAAATGTCGACAAGTTTTTATCATCTATACTATATATTAAGTAAAAGGGGGTTTTTTAACCCCAAGCCCTAGCTCCAATCTCTCAATCTAAATTTTTTGATTTTTTTATTTTTAAAAAAAAAACCCTTAACATTTATTAACTTGTCACAACTCTCAAGTCTTACGCTCATAATAACACTTTAATGTATTAAGAACAAGTATAAAAAAAATCTTTTGAAATCCAATACATATGAATTTCTTGAAAAGTCCCAACACATATGATTATTATCTCTCATAATAACACTTTAATGTATCAAGAAGAAGCATAAAAAAAATTTCTTGAAAAGTCCAACACATATGATTGTTATCAAAATATTAAACTTTAATATAATAAATAAAAAAATTTTAATTCCTTGAAAAGTCTAACACATATGATTATTATCAAAATATTAAACTTTAATATAATATAAAAAAAGGAAAAAAAAGAAGACATTTAAAAAAAAAAGAATAAAAAAAAAAAAGACATTTAAAAATCACAATTCACATATATAAATAATTATAAACATAATCCGTGCATAACACGGATGATGTCTAGTTATGTTTATAAGACAAGTACTTTAATCGCTCAATAAATATCGTTCGTGGGAGACAAATTGAGATCAATAATTTAAGTTGGCTTTTCGTTAATGTATGTCCCAAGGACATATGGTAAGGAAGTATTAAATTGACACAACTACTTTCACTAGTATAGAAAGTTGTAAAAACTTTGTTAAATTAAATAGTTATTTTTTATATTTTTTTCATTTTCATTTTAATTTTTTATTTTATTTATTTATGTTTTGGAATATAAATAATTTTTAAAATTTTGAAAACATTTGTTTGTTTGTGTTTATTGTTATTAAATTAATTTTTAATTTTTTAAACTAAAATTTGAAAATTTAACCAAACAAAAATAATTCCAGGCCTTTCTAATTTGGATTAACTTGTTATAAAAATAATGAAAAATATAGTACCTAAAATTAAAAATAAAAAATAAAAGAGAAGATAAATGGTAAACCATTGAATAACCATTTATCATAAAAGTTTGTTAAGCTCTCATATGAAAATTTTAGTTTTTTTAAATAAGCCAAAAAGTCAAAAAGTCACTATCTTATTTAAGTCACATCATTTTATTTAAATCACATCACCTCTCTAACACATCACATCAAACTCAACCCAAACCCAACCCAAACCCACCAATAAGTCAAAAAGTGCACTTTTTTAGGACATCCCAAACCAACCCTTATTTTTTTAACATTACATTATAATAGCTAAAAAGCTTACCATCACATTCATATTTTTGTCCACATAAAAGACATATCAGCATTTACAATAAATTATATCACATGTGAATTATCCATGATGTGACTCAATGGGTGTGTTTCGATTCTTTTTTGATGATCTAAGCTATTTATATTATAAAATTTATCGAGTAGATCATTCATAAAAATTAAAAAAAAAAAAGTTATGGACATCTCTAACCCCACAACAAGACTATATTTATGTTTAAATAAAATAAACAATGAGCATAATTTTGATAATTTTTTTTTAAAATAATTAAAATAGATTGCTGTGACTTAAATATAATCTTGAGTAATTTGATATTTCGACAAATCTTGTAATAAAAATAATTTATATCATTAAAATAGATTGCTGTGACAGCACCCATCCACTGTCATGTGAAAATAGAATATGTCTCTTTACAATATAGTGATAACAACTCACAAAATTACTCATATCTATTTTAATATGTACATACTCATATAATAATAAATCAAATACAATATTAAAATAAATTAACATATATGAATCTTACTTGTGGATTACGCATCTAAAATTTATTCAGAGTTGTGGCCTACAATAATTTCGTTCCTTAGACCATCTCCAACGCTTCATCAAACCTGGCATCAAATTTAAATTTTGGTGAAAAAGTTACTATTTGGTACTCCAACGGTTGCACCAAATCGATATCAAATTGAGAATTCACCAAACAATTCATCAAAGTGAGGATAGAATACTGATTTCAGCCAATCATTGTTTGTTACCGGTGGGGGAGACCAACCGGTCAACCAGTCGGTTGACCGGCCGGTTGACCAAGCGGTCGACCACTAAAAGGTTAAAACAGTTCAAAATTTATAGGTTCAAACAATTAAAAAAAAAAAATTTACCTCACCGGTTAACCAACCGGTTGTCCACTAAAATGTTCAAATAGTTCAAAAAAAAGTTCAAACAATTCCAAAAAAAAAAAAAAAAAAAATATTTTGCCCTTACCAGTCGACCGGCCGGTCGACCAACCGGTTGTCCCGACATAGATTTGATGAAAGTTCACCGTTGGAACAGCTGTTATCAAATTGGGAAAATGAGCCATTTTTTATTCAAATTTGATGAAAAATTTGAGTAACCGTTGGAGATGCTCTTACATCATCAATATGTACAAGTACAGTTGTCTTGTGTATCTCTCTCTCTCTCTCTCTCATGTAAAAGTTATGAAAATTTAAAATAGAAAACTAATTTTTAAGATTTTTTTTGAGATTTCTAATTTTTTAAATATTTTAAACAATATTTCTCTTTTTTGAGATCCACTCAATCTAAATACATTTAAGGGTCGTTTGGTTTTTGAGTTAGGCTAAAATATCACAAAAGAACAAAAAAAAGTCAAAAAAATAAAAAGTCAAAAATTACAAAAGGACAAAAAAATTTTTTGCCCAAAACAAAGCTAAAAAGTCAAAAAGGCCAAACAAGAAAACCAACCAAACAAAAAAGTCATAGGCTAAAAAAGTCAAAAAAACCAAAAAATTAATTAAAAAAGTCATTGCCAAACGAGCACTTAAAATATATAAAATTTATGAAAAAATCTTAACAACATTTATTATATACAATATATATATATATATATATTGGGATTTTTTACTTTAAGATCCATGATATTAAGATTTTATAAGATGAAAAATAGGGTGAATTACACTAATAGTCCTTATAATTTGGGACTTGTGTCATTTTGGTCCCTGACTTTTCAATTGTGACACATTTGACCTCAAATTTTAAATCTTGTTCCAAATAAGGACAATTGAAGAAATCATTAGATTTTTCAAGGGTAAAATTATCAATTTGATAAAATATAAACTAATTTGACAAAAATAAATGTCAAACAAATATTTTTGAAGTTTTAAAATTATTTTTACCCACTAAAAATAAGATTATATAAAATTAATAAATCTTTTAGACATTTATTTATTTTTTTACCAAATTAATTTTTATTATGTGTTTGGATAATAATCATGCAAAATTAATTTTTAAAAATTAATCATGTAATTTTTATTAATTTTAATCAAATTTACATAATTTTATCATTGATAGATAAAAATAATTTTTTTGACATTTATTTTTGTCAAATTAGTTTATATTTTATTAAATTAATGATTTTTCCGTTGAAATTAAAAAATAATATCTTTAATTGTCCTTATTTAGAACAAGATTCAAAATTCATGATCAAATATGTCACAATTGAAAAGTCAAGAACCAGAGTGACACGAGTCCCAAACTATAACGACTATTAGTGTAATTTACCCCAAAAAATATATAATATTTTCATAATAATTGGGATCCCTCAATATTTTCACAATAAAATTTTAGCACAAAGAGATTTCAAAATAGAGGAATTTCAATTTTTTATAGAGAAAATTCAGAGTGGATAAGAAATTTCTTTTGTATGATTATAGGGAAATTCATATTGCATGACCTTTTGAGGTGTGGATTTTTGGAAAGTTTCTGGGTTTGTTTGTTATGGAAAACCGAGCATTAGAAACCCAATCTGTGTTTGCTTCTTCTTCACCCATTAAACGTATATGCAAAAAAAAAAGAAGGAAGATTAGCAAATAGAAATCACAGTTCTTCTTTGTTTTTCTTCATTTTGCAGGCGGCGGTTGGTGCAAATGGTGGTCGCGACGGCGCAATGATGGGCGATAGTGTGGAGCAGAGGAGAGGAAAGAGGAAGAAATGGAAGAAGAGAAGAAAAAGGGAGATCGGTGGTGAGAGGTGGTCGTCAGACTAACGACAACAGTGCGGACAACAGTCAGTGGCATTGCGATGCACAAGAGTGGGGAGGGTTGGTGGTTCAATGGGTAAAGAGAGAAAGAGAGAGAAAAAAAAGTTAGTTGGGTTAATATTATTGAGGGACCTTGCTTAATAAAAAAATATATATTAGATCTCTTCTTCAATTCAAAGTTACAGATGGATGTTTCACTAATTTTTTTTTATATAAATTTAATATATTTTTAAATTTTTTGTATTTATTAAATTTGTTTTGAATTTATTCACTAAAGACAACAAAACACGAAAAATAAAAAAACTCAAAAACATTTTTTAAAAACTCAAAACAAAACAAGATATGTTTATACCTCTGATAAATAAATAAATTTTTAATTTTTGAATCAATTACATATATAACCCTTGAAATTTGTCTTCAATATAATTTTTCCCATGTTTTAAAAATTACATTTCATGTATTTAATTACATTACAATCTACCCCTTCTGATTCTGTCAACAAACTGTGAAGCCAACTAATGCATTTTGCTGTCACCATCAATTATTTTTTTAAAATACTAATTTTACCCTTTGAGGATCCAAAAAAAAAAATCTCCCTCAAAGTTGCTCCCCTCTCCCAACCTACCTTATGTTATTGCACAACACACCTTCAAATTGAACAGCATCATCAATAATAAAAATGGAAGAGGCAGGCAAGCAGAAAAAGAGAGGAATGAGAGGTCAACAATGAGACCCCACTGTCGGAGCTTGTAGGTGAAAGCAACGAAGCCCAAGTGCCGAGCTTACTGGGTAAATCAAAATGATGAAATGATTACCGGATAAATCAAAGCAATGAGATGAAGGACTTCGGGACATATTGAAAAGGTAAGATGAGAAACTTCGAACAGATTGAAACGGTGATATGATGGACTTCAAGATGCGGTTGTCTGTCTCGTTATTACAGGAAATGTCTACGAGCTTGTAGATAACGACGACGGAGGTGTTGGGGGGAGGGGAGAAGCTCTATATGTAGAGAATTTGCTTATCAATTGTGTTCTTTTGCTTTGATTTTTTCTTCTGTTTGTAAAAGTTTGGTGGTTGACTTGGGGGTGTTCCTCTTTTGTCGTGTGGGTTTTGATTTTGCTGGTCAGTGGTTTTGGTGGTTATGGCTGATCGAGGAAGTTAAAGGTAACTAACGTGCATGTTACATATTTGATTAATTGCTTCAAAGAACTAATTGATTCTTGAATTAATGGGGTTGTGATGATTTTTTGTTTTGGTTTTTTTCCCTTGAATCAATGGGGTTTTTATGATTTTTTGTTCTGGTTTTTTTCCCTTGAATCAATGGAGCTGTGATGGTTAGGCTTGTTTGATTAGTGGTGGTCCAGTAATGATGATTCTTGAATTACTACTAGTGCATTAATGGGGTTGTAGTTATGCTTGAATTATTGTTATTAACCTGTAGTATTGGTTACTTATAATTATATACACAAAATGACAAGAGGGGACTAGTATGGAAGTGAAGGTGGAGGGCAATGTAATGGTGGGGTTGCTCTTTGTCTTTCTTCAACAATGGTGGGTACTGATGCAGTAAGATGTTTGATATTTGCATCAGTGGAGGAGTGTCGTTGATTGGAAAGAGGAAAAAGAAGAGGGCATGAACGTAATTTTAATTTTGTATTGTAGGGATAATTAGGTTGTTTTACCTTTTCTGTTAGGTCTATTAGAAGGCAAACTCTGATAGGGGTCAATGTAATTTTTAGAATATGAGGGGAGAATCTGTATTATTCATAAACCTCAAGGGGGTGTTGATGCAATTTACCCTTAATTTTTTAACAAAAATCGTACATTTGAAAAAATCAAATTAATACCCCCCAACATCCTTTCAATTTTGTTTAATAAACTAAGAGAAAAGGCTAATTCAGCCTGACACTCTGTTTAGTTTGGAATTTAAAAAATATTTTTTTGAGTTTTTAATCTGTATTTTGTTTTTAATTTTTAGTAAATTGTTTTAGTGTTTTAATCAATTTTTCTTTAATTTTGTAAATTCACTTAATCTAGATACCACTTAAAAAGTAAGAAACTTGTGCAAAAATCTTTGAAAATTTCATTGAATACAAAAAATACAAAATTCAATATATTTTCATATTTTGTTATATTTAATAAATTTTTAAATTTTTTTTGTAAATTTTTTTTTTTTTATACTTTTAAAGTGTATCTAGATTTAGTAAATTTAAAACAAAAAATATATTAAATACTAAAAAATACAAAAAAAAAATTAAAAAAATATTGATTGAAAACTCAAAAAAACTGTTTTAAAATTTCCAAATTAAAAAAAAAAAAAAATGTGAATTCAGCCACTGTTTTTTTCCTCTAACAATTTGGTAACTAGCTCTTTCACTTTTTTTTACTTTTTATTTTTTGTTCAGAACCTTATTTTCTTTTATTTGTTTGTTTTCTTAAGTTGTGTTTGATTCATGTATTTGAGGAAGGATTTGGAAAATAAGAAAAATGTATGTGAAACATAGGTAAAATTTAGTTTATATTTTATTTATATTTCACCTATATTTTTGTTGGGTTCCTTATTAGAATATGGGACCCAATTGATTTATTAAAAAAATTTTAATTTAGTTTGGTTTGGTTATAATATATTTTTAATATATTATATCTGATTTTTAGAAGCCTAATGAATATTTAATAATCTGTTTGGTAATAGAAAAGGCTTTGATAAAAAGTCCAAAAGTTAACAATTTGTTTTTTATTTTCCGAAAAAATGCTGTGGTGGCTATAATTATTCCTCGGTACTGTGCGGTGGACCACCAATTATTTCAACTGGTGAGGGACGAAATACTGAGAATGTGTGCCTTAGGACCAGTTTATGATTCTAAGATGAGAAGCAGGTGGCCAAAAAGGGCACACATAGCATTAGACAAAAAGACCTATTATCTAATGGTTCAAAAAACTTGGACTTTTACCAGATGAAATGGTTTAAAACAATTAACAATGTCATACAGAGGAGAATGGGAAAGATGGAGGAAGGGATGTATATAACTATCTCGTGGGGCAACTTCTTCTATTATTAAAGAAGTTTACTTACTAGTCTACAGTTGATAAAGATTAAATGTAGGCTAGTTTAGTTTATAAGCTTAAGGCCTTGTAATCTTATGTTAAGAAATTACGGATAAAGAAGGTTAAAGGAACTATTTTCTGCATAAAGCCCGACACAGGAAATAGTAATACCGAAGAAACATTTTTTTCCCCTTGAGACACTACAACAAAAACATACTTTAGTGGCACTACACTAGTGGCATATTTTTAGAAAATGCCACAAAAAATGATATTTAGTGGCACGTTTTTGAAAAATGCCACAAAACGACAAACATAAAAGGCTCCAGTGACATTTCAATGAATAAGTGTCACAAAACTACAACAAAAACATACTTTAGTGGCACTACACTAGTGGCATATTTTTAGAAAATGCCACAAAAATGATATTTAGTGGCACGTTTTTGAAAAATGCCACAAAACGACAAACATAAAAGGCTCTAGTGACATTTCAATGAACAAGTGTCACAACACTACAACAAAAATATATTTTAGTGACACCATACTAGTGGCATGTTCTTAAAAAATGTCACAAAAAGAATATTTGGTGGCATTTTTTAGAAAAATGTCATAGAGTCATAAACATACAAGGCTCTAGTGGCATTTCAATTAAAAAAAGTGTCACTTCACTACAACAAAAATGTCACTATAACAAATTTACACTTTAGTGACACTATACTAGTAGCATGTTTTTAGAATATGCCACCAAAATAAAAATTGGCATTAAATGTTTTAGAAAAATGCCATAGAACCACAAAACATATAAGGTTCTAGTGGCATTTCAATAAAGAAATGTCACATCAATTTTATGATAGTTTACAAAATAATGACACAAAAAATTATGTTCGTGACATTTACCAACAGATGCCACTAAACTTTAGTTGCAACGGCATTTTTTAAAAAATGTCAGGACACTAGGTAGGTGCAAATTACTTTTTATGGCACTTAGGTAAAGTGTCATAAAAAATTATTTTATAGCATTTTGAGAAATGCCGCTAAGTCAAAAACTTTCCAAGCTTATAATGACATTTTTGAAAAAACAAAAAATGCCAATATATTTTCTAAATTTTTAAAATGCAGTAAATGATTAAAAATAAATGAATTAAACTCAATACACACTACAGGAAAAGCATATTCGGCGACTAAATTTCCTGACCAAAAAAATTTGGTCGCTGAAAGTATAGCTTTCAGCGACCAAAACAGCATTAGTTGCCAAAAGTAAAGCTTTTTGGCAACTAAACAATTTTAGTAGCTAAAAGTCTACAATTGGCGACTAAAACTAAGTTTGGTCGCTGATTATATGGGTTTTAGTGACTAAAAAATTTTTAGTAGCCCAAAGTAAAGCTTTTTGGCGACTAAAAAAATTTAGTAGCCAAAAGTCTACAATTGGCGACTAAAAATAAGTTTGGTCGCTGATTATATGGGTTTTACCAACTAAAAAAATTTTAGTAGCCAAAAGTAAAGCTTTTTGGTGTCAAAAAAAATTTTAGTAGCCAAAAGTCTACAATTGGCGACTAAAAAATAAGTTTAGTCGCCAAAAGTGGTCATTTTTAGCGCGGGAGAACTAAAATCCTAAGGCGGGAATAAAAGTTTTTGGTAACCAAAATTTTGGTAGCTGAAAGTGCATCTCCGGCGACCAAATCCGATTTTGGTCGACAAAAGTTAAGTTTTTTAGTAACTAAAAAACAATTAGTAGCCAAAAGTATAGAATTGGCGACTAAAAATATTTTTTAGTCGCCAAAAGTGGTCTCTTTTTTTTTTTATTTTGGTAGTAAATAGTTTATTTTACATAAATTATGTTCAATAAAATAATTATGTTTATACATATATTTTTATATTAATATGGATGTATGTACTATATAAATAATATATGTTACATATATAATCATGTGGTGGTATGGAGGTGTAGTGGGAAGAGTGTGGTATATAAGGTTTATGGTGCGGAAGGTTGGCGGTTCGAGTCTCCGCAAGAGCGGATCAAATTGTTCTACAACAAATTATTGTCATGAATGGCACTTGATAGCGTCACGAATAGTGCCTACCATGACATTAAAGTGTCATTGAAAGGTTTTAGTCTTAATGGTGTAATGACACTTACAAGTGTCACTAACTCTTTTTTTAATGGCGCTTGATAGTGCCACAAATAATATCTACCATGACATTAAAATGTCATTGAAAGTTTTCAGCCATGATGGTGCAGTGGCACTTGCAAGTATCTACCGTGGCACTCGTATCTACCGTGGCACCGATAGAAGTGGCACTTGTTCAAAATGCCACAAGACCAAAAAATGTCATTAGAAGAATAGTTTTGTGGCACTTTCAAATGTCACTAAACTAAGAAAATGTTGTAGTGAGAAAAAGCATTCAATTAACTAAATCAACAAAAAGATAAAAATTCTTCTTACGTGAAATAGCTGAACCCCAAGAACACCATATGCCAGGGGCAGAGCAGACTCCACAATTGGGAATAAAAGCTGCATATCTGTGGTTGATGGCATTTGGATCTGTGAAGTACTCAACTACCTCTGGTGCAAGCCTATTTATCTGCTTCATGAGAAATGCAATGTATAAACACATAAACATGGAATAATCTACTCTATCAAAAGGATTTGATAAATGAAAAGGAGAGCATAACTACTTTTAATACAATAATGTCTAAGTGTAAAAGCAATTAGTAATAACTGAGATGAAATTCCTAGCTCCACCGAGGAACCAGTAGTGAGAACAAATAACAATAGAGCAATCACATATTGCCATAGTGTTGTTGGCCTGGGTAATGAAACTTCTTTACGCAGCATACCATTGTTGTACGCACCAAAACACCAAGACCTAGCAAAATTCCTATTCAAAACTCGATGCCTCCTCGATACCTCCTTGCACAAAAAACAAAAATTGCTCTTTCGCTCGAACAGTTCAATTCTTTTCCTGGAAGTACTGCTAATGGGACTCCATTGGAGGTTTAGGTTAACGGCTCTAAAACTGCAGCTCGTGAGAGTTCCCATTGATAAATGGAGTTTCAAGGCAATATATTGGCGCTGTTTGGGAATATAGTTTTTTGGTTTTTTTTGACTAAAAGATAAATTGGTTACCAAAAAAAAAAAAAAAAAATGCAAACAAAATATCACATCAAACTCCATAATCATTTTACTTTTTCTCTCACAAGCATCACATCCAATCACAAAAAAATCCAACTATCTTTCTAAACACAAAAAAAAAAAAAAAAAAAAATCCAAGTGTGTTTGGTTTGAGTTTTTTGAATTAAGTTTTTTGAAAATTGAGTTTTTTGATTTTCGTGTTTTTTTGTTTTTAGTGAATATTTTTAAAATTTTAAACATTTTTTTACTTTTTTAGATGCACCTTACTTAGATATATCTAAAAAGTAAAAAATTTGTGAAAAAATATTTTTAAAAATTAATAAATACATAAAAATATAAAAAATATACTTAATTCTCATATTTTTTTTTGTATTTTTGGTATTTAGTGAATTTTTAAAAGGTTTTTTTCAATTGTTTTTACTTTTTAGGTATATTTATGTTAGGTATGTCTAAAAATTAAAAAAATTGCTCAAAATATTAAAAAAATTCAATAAAAACAAAAAAACACGGAAAATAATGAAGTAGAATTTTCTGAAAAGTGTTTTTGAAAAGTGGTAACCAAGCATAATAATATCCTACAACTAAAAAAATCTACTTCCCAAACACTCACATTATATGCATATATATTGGGGATATTTTCTCTAACGAAATTCAATAAAGACAAAACCATATATATGTAATAAATAAATAAATAATTGACATTTTTATTTTATTTTATTTTTCATTTATTACATGTTTTTGTTTTCAAAGTATGGAGTTTCAATGCAATATATCTCTGTGTATGCATATATATTGGAGATATTTTCTCTAAAAAATTCAATAATGACAAATATACATAGATATAGACATAATAAATAATTGGCATATTTTTGTAATTTTTGTGTTAGTAGGTTAATTATATTTTTAATGTATGAGTTTTGTGTTATTTTGATTTCAAATATTTAAATTGTGTCAATTTGTCAATAAATATATAAAATATGTTTTAAAATGTTTCAATTTGATTCTCTAACCAAATCTTTAAAGTCAATAGTGAATGTATAATTTTAAATATCAAAATGACATATCTCTCATATTTTAAAAATTAAAAAGGTAATTTATTAAGTAAATTTCTACTTAAATGACACATAGCACTTAAAAGTATAACTTAAAAAATAAGTTTTCATTTTTGTCACTAGCCCTAACCATGTTTCTTAATAAGGTCTTCATATAATATGATACGAATATATTGTTGAAAAACCTCAGTATACTCATGTAAATTGTGTGAAATATAAAACAAAATCAAGATCATAATGCACAATCAAGATTGATACAAATTTAATTGTTAATTATATAACTAATTGCAAATTAAACAAATTATAACAACAAATGAATCTGGGAAAAAATAGCAGGTTTACAAAACACTTGGAGAAACAGAGATGAATGATGAACCAAGTTGAGTGTTTCACACTCTCCCTTTAAGACAAATTTGTCCTTCTCACGATACTTCAGAATACTAGCCATTTATCTATCAAGATGAAATGGTGTTCGCAGTATAGTCACAACATGATGAGAAAATTGTTGATAAACCACAATTATGTATGTAGTTACTCATTGGAAAACGAAACTATAAGGTATGTAAAATATGAAGTAGAGGATGAGAAAGGAAACGAATGAATAGTGACAATTTTTCAATACATGGAATGACTAGAGGGATTGCTAATTTATGGACGATGAAATGTCTGTTTGGATGAGCTGAAAGCCGTTCTAAATGATTGGATCGAAAATTTTCAAAGAGAAGCCGAAAAAATTTTGATTTGTAAGAGGGTGGGGGAAACTAAAGACATCAAATTCAAAATTCTAGCCCAAATTGCAAAGGCAGGAAAAGCTTGAAGAAGTTGAGGCCCAAATTCTCGGGTAAAATACATGATTCTTGGAAGACAAGAAAAGTATGAAGAAGAAAGGTGCAAACCTCGGTCCAAAGGGATTATGTGTTTGGGCTTCGAAAGGTTCAATGAACCCAGAAACCCACATGGTTGAAACATGAAAGTTGCACTAGCTTCGCAATATTGTAGAAATCTAGAAGTCACAACGTAAAGTGAGTCCTAGCGCAATATGAGGGATTGGACCCATTCTGATAATGACGCGTAGAATGGTAAGCTGCAACTAAAGTCAATGACCCTCTCTCGAAGATGTGGAACTCAGAGATTTCCCTTCCTAATTAAAATAACTCGTATATACCCAAAGCCTAGGTGGCAGGACTTGGGGGGTCTTCCGGGACTCGATAAACCTTGCGGCAAGATGTTGGATGGGTGGCTAAAGACAAAGGATTGATGATGTAATTCATAATGCTCTTGGACTGTTTATTATCCTCGGAGGATTAGGATTTGGGGATGTTGCTGCACAGCCACGCAGCAGCACCTGCTGCACACCCAAAACGACGTCGTTTTGGGCTCCAAGGTTATTTCAAAAATTTCCAGCAATTCCAACTGCTGCACGCCCAAAACGATGTTGTTTTGAGCTCCAAGGTTATTTCAAAAATTTCCAACAATTCCAACTGCACCAAGGTTTGATCCCTTGATCACTCCCACGGATGCAAGACTCTTACCACTGCGCCACTTTGTGTCCTCAATATTATTAACGACACATATATTATTTATACCTTATAAATATACAGTACACAACAGTTCCGTTTTGAAAATTTTATAGCAGTTCTGTTTTGGAATTTTGTTTTTTTAAAAAAATCTTAAAAATCAAAACTACACTATTTAAGATCTTACCATTTATTTTACTCTAATTTATTTTTATAATCTCAAACAAACTCTTAACTATCAATTTCTCAAAACCCTAAAAAGTTTGTTCTCATCGGCTAACCATCTATCTACCTTCGTCGAAGACTCTCTATCGCTTGCACCATACTATTCAGGTTTGTATGAATACAACGTATTTGCTCTTTGAATATTGCTAAGCCTCAACAAAAAACATATAATTTTCTTCAATATTGTGATTGTGATTGTGATTGGTTGGTTTTTTTTCCCTGTAGAATGTTATGAGTTTTTTTTTTTTTTCTTTGCCTTTAGAACTATTGCTTTCGTTATTAATACTAGATGCTAGATGTGTCTACCTTTATTGTTGCCCCTTTGTGCGTTGCTTTGTTTAGTCTCTACAGTTTATTTATTTATTTATTTTTTTGACATTAATAAAGTGAACAATAAAATATATAAATAAATTAATACAAAATATTCTAAAATTAATGAATGACTAGATTTAAGATTTTTTATTGTTTAACTTTTATTTCATATTTTCAAAACTAAGAACAATAATGTTACATCTATCATATTGTTATACCATATTATATTTATCATTTTATTTGTCAACAACATGTTGTTGTAATGATGAATTTTGTGGAATAAAAAAAGGTGAATCTTAATTCTTTCAATTGGTCAATTGGTGATTGCTCTTTGTCAATTTTTTCTCTACCATCAAATGTTAGGTTGTTTTGAGGTTAGAAACATTGTTTTTTTTAATCAAAAGGCACTATGCTCTAGAGAATATGTTATGCTACTTCAAAATTAGAGAAGATAATTCTAAAAAATTTAATAGTAAAACTTGGCATCTTATTAGATAAGTATAATAAAAAATTATAAAAATTATAAACAAAGACTAATATTTTATATTTTATTTTTTATTTTTATTTTTACAGTGACATCTATATAACTTTTATGTCATGACAATCTCAAAAATCTTACCTTACTTTTGTATTTGTTCTCAATTTTTTAGATTTGTTGGTGTTAGAATGGAGAATGGTAGACATGAGGGTTGTAGCAAAGATATGAGGGAGTTGTCCAAAGATAAAACACCATGTCTTGGCATGGAATTTCATTCAGAGGAAGTCGCATATCAATTTTATAATGAATATGGAAGGATTATGGGGTTTGGCATTAGAAGAGATTACCATAGCAAAAGTAGAAAAGATGGTGTTATGATTAATAGGAAGTTTGTTTGTTGTAAGGAGGGAGAAAAAGAAAAAGATAAACGGTACATGATTGTAAATCATCCTAAACATGAGACAAGAACAAAGTGCAATGCATTTATGTATGTATCTTTGGATCGAGACTTGTCAAAGTGGATAGTGAAAAAGTTTGATGACAACCACAACCATCCTTTGCATCTTCCTCAGTGCACACATTTGATACCATCTCAAAGAAAGTTATGTCAGGCTCAGGCTTTGAATGTTGATATAGCTGATGATACTGGTATCTCTCTTAAAGCATCACATGATCTCATTAGTGCCTTAGCAGAGGGAAAAGAAAATTTGGGATTCACGAGAGAAGACCAAAAAAGCTACTTACGTGGAAAAAGACAACGAAATTTGCAATACGGGGAAGCTGAGAGTTTATTAAGATATTTTCAGCAACAAGCAACTGAAAATCCATATTTTTACTATGCAATTCAATTAGATGTGGAAGAGATGATTACTAATATTTTTTGGGCTGACCATGAGATGATTACGGATTATGAACTTTTTGGTGATGCCGTATCATTCAACACAACATTTCGCACAAATAAGGAGTATCGGCCACCAGCTTTATTTACTGGCTTTAACCACTTTAGAAAGATAGTGATTTTTGGTGCCTCATTATTATATAATGAAACTACAGCCTCATTTGAGTGGTTATTTGAAACCTTCTTGCATGCAATGTCAGGGAAAAAGCCTACCAGTTTTTTCACAGACCAAGATCAAGCAATTACTAAGGCAATATCTAAAGTCATGCCTAAGGTTTTCCATGGATTATGCACTTTTCACCTAATGCAAAATGCTTTGAAGCATTTAGGGTACTTGTATAAGAGTGGTTCAAAATTGGTAGTGATTTCAAAGCTTGTATTTTTGGATGCGAGGATGAACATGAGTTAAATTAAAGCTTGGGATTCTTTGATTGATAAATACAACTTGTATGAGAATGCGCAGATGAAGAAGACATGGGAAAAAAGAGAGCAATGGGCGCATGTATGCATGAAATACTTGTTCACTACAGGAATGCGAAGCACCCAACTTAGTGAAAGCCTGAACGCAACATTAAAGAGGTATTTGCAAGCTGATCATAATATTGTTCAATTTTTTACCCACTTCAATCGGATTGTTGTAGACAAGCCGTACGAAGAAGTAAAAGCTATATATAATTCTAGACAACAATTGCCAAGAATGAAATTGAAAAGGTCTCCAATTTTGAACCAAGTTGTGAATTTGTGCACCCCTCCTGTCTTTGACTTATTTTATAATGAGTAGGATATGTCTCTTTCTTGTCGAGTGAAGCAATGCCATGAGTTAGAAGGAGAAGTTCAGTACATGATTAGCTTGTATGGTGATGATAGAGAGTATATTGTAGAGGGTAATATGGAAGTCAATGAGTTAGGAGGAGAAAAAATTTGTCAAAAAATTCGTTGCACTTGTCAAAAGTTTGAAAACATTGGAATTTTATATGGTCATGCAATTAAAGCACTTGATAGAATGAATGTTATGGAAATTCCTGAGAGGTACATATTAGGTCGATGGAGATTAGATGCTAAGAGTGGTGAAATTATGGGAGGAAAAGTTGAAATGGATGAGAATGCTCCCAAGTTAGAGATATCAGCACGTTACAAGAATCTTTGTCCTAGGATGGTAAAACTAGCAACTCAAGCATCTGTTTATAAGCCTGCTTATCAATTGGTTGATGAAGGGATTAAGGAACTGTGTACAAAAGTGAATAAAATGATGGTATCATTTGATGATTTAGGTGATTGTGGTAGTGGAAGCAACATTGATATGACTTCTAATCCTAACTTTGCACGAGTTAAAGGCTTAAAAAAAAAGGTGGACAGAAGGGTGGGGTAGATTAAAACCTTGGCATAAGAAGACTAATAAGATGAGAAAAATTATTTCACAACCTATCGACCTTAGTAAGGTATTGTTCACCTAATTGATTCTAATTTTTGCGTTCGTTTAAACTCATGCAATGTATTGATAAATGTTATAATTTGTTTAGAAAATTGACCAATCAAGCAACACGTTAATTGTTCAAGGTTCCTCTTTATGCCGCTCACAGGTTAAATTTTATTTTTTATATTTAAATTTTCTTATAATAGTATATTTACTTCTAACAGTATTTTATGAATTAGGATGTTGGGATACCCTATTGGCCACAATTGATGAATTATGGTCATAATCTTTTCAAGCTTGACGATACTAACATTGTGTGCTCGTCAAGTTACCCACTGTAGACACCCCATTTTTGACCAACATTAAGACTCAGATGTCATCGTTTGTGCACGCGATGATTGCGCATGTTTGTGTTTGTTTCGAGCGCCCGAAGGCCTCAGCTGAGTGCCTTGTCTTTGAACCTCTTAACCCTTTGTGTTTTGGCCTTGGTTTTTGGGCCAAACCTTGATACCTCTTGCATAGGGGGGAGAGAGGACCTTACCGGCCACTTTTCTCCCTTGTAGGCCACTTGGAGTGGCCGGTCGGCTAGGGGAAGTGGCCGGCCGGCCACCTTAATTGGCCGGCAGCCACTTTTTCTCCTTTTTAGATATTTTCAGATCTTTTGAGCCAGCTGTGGCTCACTGAAACTCATTCTCCATACACGTGTATGGAGGGATGGAGCAAGCCTTTTGCTTGTCTCCTCTATATAAGGGGAGCTTCCTCCCCCTATTTGAGGGTCAGATTTTCCAGAGTAAAAATCCCCTTCTCCCTCTAGAATTCTCACTCTCTCTCTATATTGTGCTATTTTGAGCCTTAAAGTGTGTTTTCTTCACACATTTGCACTAAGACACCTAGTTAAACACCTTCACTTTGGAGCTGAGGTCCATTGGAGCTTCACTTGAGGTCTTTGGATTGCTTTTGGTTCAAAATTGTTACTGAAGTTGCCTCATTGCTGCTGTGCTTCAAGGGTAAGGCACTTGTCCCTTTTAAAGCTTTGTTTTGATTTATAGCTTGACCACCTCTGCATGCTACTTTGGGGCTATTTTTAGCCTCTCAAAAACTCTGATTTTAAGGATTGAAAATGTTGGTTTGAACCTTGTGTGGTTAGGGGGGTGGTTCCCCTCTTTTACTCTTTGGCTTGTTAAGTCTCTTGAGCCAACTCTCTAAGCTTTTGAATCACCCTTTGTTTGGTCTTTTAACCACTGAAACTCATAGGAATTTCAGTGGTAAAAAGTTAGTTTTGTGGCCCAAAATGGGAGAGGTGGTCCCCTCTCCTTTTGTCTCGCTTGCATGTCTTGTTGGCCTACTAAGTGAGCATGTATTTCTCCTTTCTTTAAGCTGAGCTAAACCATGTTTTTTTGACTTTTTGGACTTGCTATAACTCTGTTTTTGGTTGGTTTGGTCATTGGTTGCTTGCATTTTATACTTGTAGTGTAATCCTACTTGTTGGCCTAACATGCTTCATGCTTCATGCCTCATGCCTATCATCCTAGCTTGTGTTTGCTCTATCTCAACATGTTTTTGCCATTATTTTAGCATGTCTTAGCTCTATTTTGAGTGGTCTTGGCCATGTGAGACTTATAGTGCATGGTTATAGTGTGAATGCCTTGACTAGCTTTAAGTTTCAAAGCCTCTTGCATGTTTTACTTGTGGTGTTTGAATGCCTTAGCCTCATTTCTCACATGATTTCAGTGTCTATAGTGTAGTCACACTCTCACATGTTCTACTCCTTCAATGCTTTTGTAGGGTTGTGCCTTATGCCTTGTTCATGAGCCAATACGTATGCATGCTTGTCTAAGCTTTTGGGCTACCATTTCAGCATGTTTTAACCTTTGTTTTGGCATAATTGAGCCCTTTCCAAAGCGGGTTTGGTTGTTTAGGCTATGCATTGCACGCTTCTTGTGTAGTGCTCTTTACTAGTCTTGTGCTTTAGGCCTTCTGGCATGCCTTATTTGTGTTGTTTGCATGATATGTCATCATCTAACACATAATTTCAGAGCATATAGCCTTGTCATACTTTCATGTGTATCACTCTTTAATTGTGTTTAAGAGTTGTGTCTCGTGCCTTGTTAATGAGCCAATGCATGAACATTATTTTCTTGCCTTTCAGGCTATCATTTCAGAGCATTTTGGCCACTGTCTTGGCATGCATGAGGTCTGTTTAGGGCTGATTTAGTCCATTGAGCATTGTATTGCACAGTCCTAGTGTTGTGTACTTCACTAGTTTTAATGTTTAAGTCTTCTAACATGCTATACTTGTGTTGTTTGCATGATATGTCATCATTTGGCACATGATTTCAGTGTTTGTACCTCTTTCATGCTCTCATATATATCACTCTTTCAATTTGTTTGAAAGTTAAGCTTTGTGCGATGCTTGAGAGCAAATAAATGAGCATGCATTTCTTGCTTTTTGTGCCTAAGTTTTAGTGTGTTTTGGCCACTGTTTTGGAGTATCTTAGATTTGTCCATAGCTGGTTTGACCATTTGAGATCGATAGTGTATGTCTCATGTGTAATGTTCTTCACTTGCTCTAGTTCTCTTGGCCCCTTAACATGTCTTGCATGCATTGCTTACATGATAGAGTCTTGTGCATGCTATTTTAGCGTTGAAAAATGAGCATGTTGTTTGCATTGCATTGTGTTTGGATCGGACGTCAATCCAAACATATGGAATGTGTCACGTTTCATACTCAAAGTGATGAAACGTGTTGCGTTTCTCGGTCGCTGACACCCTTGATCATGCATGATAGGGTGGAGGCTCTTCAAGTTTTGTTTGTGTATTCACTAACATTGTGCAAGCTTGACTCTTTGGCCATCATGCATTAAGATGCGTGATTGGTGACTTGAGAGCCGAGCACTACGCTCCTTTGAGCTTGAGAAATGATAAGAGGAGCAGTTGCACACACATTTTCATGCAAGTGCATTGTTGTGCCTTTATTGATTTCTGTTGCAGCAAAATTGGGATTCTGGAAAGGGAAGTGGCCGGCCAGCCACTTGCACTAGCCTGCCGACCACTTGTACTGGCCGGCGGGCCAGTTGAGGTAGCCTACCGACCAGTTGAGGTGGCCGGCCGATCACCCGTGGCAAAATTGTCCAAAATGCTCTTGTTTTTGGGCAGATGCAACCTGAAAGTGTGTTTGATGCTCTGAGGTCACCGCGAGTGTGAACAGAGATAACTCATGGCAAGGCAATGCATTTCCGGGCGAAGCAAACCGAGCATACATGTCTCCCTCCCCTTGAGGCCATTTTAACTGCTTTACTTAGTTAGTAAATTTTCCAGTTTTGTAATTAATTAGTTAATGTGCTTAGCTAATTTGATTCATCTTTGTAATATTCTAATTGGCTTAGATTAGCTAGTCATTCAATTTCAATTGTGTTGTAATAATTAATTAGCTTAGCGTAGTTAATTAGTTGATTTGTAATAAGTAGCTTAGCTTAGAATAGCTTAGCTTATTTATTCGGACCCTCCTGCGAGGGGGCAAAATGCTGTAATAAGTGTGTGTGTGTGTGTGTGAATGTCTTCCAACCCCACTTCTTTCTCCCTTTTACTTATCAGCTTTTGATGGTTAGTTCAGGGCATATTTCAATTAGCATACCTTATGCTTGCATGTTTACGTCATTCATTTGTCTTGCATGCACCGGGCTCGGCGCATCATTCAAACTGCATTGTATTTCAACACACTTATTTGAACACGTGTTTCAAAGCATGTTATCAAATTGTTGCATTTCATATGTCATCTTAGATAGCCGAGCCTATTTAGTTACATTTTGCATGTGTTGCATTAGGCATTTTTTAACATAGCTAGGATTATGCATGATTTCTAACTAGTTCTCTGTTTTGGCTTGGAGTACACTGTAAGTGTTTATGCTTTAGCATCTTGCATGAGTGTGAGTGTTACCATGATAGCATGCTTGCCATGAGGCTATGTACTTAAGTGCTAAATTGCATAAATACCTGTGGATGGAGGCTTTATTATTTGAATTGGAATAATTCATCAAAATGCGAGTTTTAAGCCCACTTAGAGTGGCAAATCATCATGTTTTCAAGCCCACTTGAGGGTGGCAAATCCGCGTTTTAGCTTACGTTCGAGTAGCACTTTCAAACCATTTTCGAAAATGAACATTGAATTGTTTTGTTCCAATTTAGGTGATCTAGTTTATACTTGTATGCTGTGCGCATCACATAGTAATATAGCTAATAACCGGAATAAGGACACATGTGTTTTCAAAACAACATATCATGCTTAGTAGAGACCGATCCTTTGATCAGGCGAAGGGGGGTGCTCATTTCATGACTTTCCCCCCTCGTACCCAAGTTCCCGAGGCGAGGCAACTTTGGTAATGACGGACATGTGGCCTTTGGCATGAGTCAGGGTTTTCTAAATTTTCCATAACAAAATATTTAGGTGGCGACTCTGAAATCTAGCAAAGTAATCCATGTTTGGCACTTTTTGATTAAAATCGATTTTCCAAAACGATTGTTGGATTTGGACTCTTTGGTGATTTATCAGTCTTACATTGCACCTTGTGAGATTAGATTCAGAACCGTGACAGGAGTCCGAACTGTAGCAGCTAGAACCCAAATCTGCACCCTCTCCGAAAAGGGGGGCCCGCGGAGGAAGTTTGGGCGGTCTACAATTTCTGGCGACTCTACTGGGGACTTAGAGAACTTAACTCGAATGCATGATATGTTGTTTTGTCTACACTTATTTGTTTCTTTGCATTGCATTTGCATAGGTGCGCCTAAGTCATAGTGTTTGCCATCTGCTATTCCTGAACGGTTTGCCAGAGGCTTGCTTGGAAAAACGTGCCATAAGGCTGACCGGTTGCGAGCTCTGCCACGATGGGAACACAAATCTCGAATTGGGATCACCGCCGAGGCACCCTTTTTGACCAATCGACCTAGTTGTATATCGGAAGCCATAGAGACTGTTCCAAACTAGGACAGGTTGCTCACCCGAATGCAAGATTGTTTGAAACCGCATGCATGCATAGTGAAACCCTAGCTCCGGACAAAATAGGACAGGGAAACCCTACCCCACCATAGGGGTGTTTTGGCTCTCACGTGCTTGATATGTGCTGTTAGGGTGTGTCTCTACAGGATGCATGTATTAGTTGCAAGTCTGGGTATCAGTCTGAGGACATCAGTGTTTGAGGGTATCAGTATTGTGGCAGAGAATTTTGGGGCAGAATTCAGTAACGAGTACAGTCATTCAGCTATGCTCATATCTGTTCTGGTGAAATCAGGCTGAGATGCTGTCTGTTTTCTCTTTTGCAAGGTAGTCTTGGAACCATAGCTTCAGAAGGCTCGAATATTCCCCGGGTGCATTGGACTTGTGTTGATAGACTTTGTCAAGTCAGAGATTCAGTTCATGGGCCACCAGTGTTTCCTTCGCTAGAGGCAAGGCAAAAAAGGCCAGTCAGGGCTCACCGATTCAACTGATCCGACAGTCACTAGTCGCATCACCTTTGTTCAAACTCTGCAGACCGTGATGGCACAGAGATCGAA
Organism: Camellia sinensis; assembly: GCF_055761805.1. Classification (NCBI taxonomy): domain Eukaryota; kingdom Viridiplantae; phylum Streptophyta; class Magnoliopsida; order Ericales; family Theaceae; genus Camellia; species Camellia sinensis. The sequence continues at coordinate 73,123,494 of NC_138972.1, read as the reverse complement.
AGAAGTTATGGCCATAATAGCGGCCTTAAACTAGGGACTCGTCATGCTGGATGAGACCAATATTGAAATGCAATGCCCATTTGGGGCATCTGCCATACATCTAGTCTCGGGACCCCAGCCGAACTTTGACCCATTTCTGCCAGCTGAAAATTTGCATGGTTCGAATCCCCGAAAAGGGTTGGCTCAAGCTCGAGTTTTCAGACCCCAGGTGCAGCCTAATGAGAGGCTTTATCCTTTTGGTACTAATGATCTCGAACTGACCTCGGTGAAAATTGCGAACCTTAAAAAGCAAGTCGACATTGAGGATGGGTACACCGAAGCTGCCGTACGACTCCCAGACAAATTCAAAATGCTACATATTGACTATTTTGACAGGTCTAGGGATCTTATGGTACACATCCGGCTTTTCTTGGATGTCTTGAAACAGATGAGTCTGACTAAGTCGCAGAAACTCTCTCTGTATGGCCGAACCCTGGCGGGTGCAGCTGCCACTTGGTACGTCGAGTTGGAGGAAACAGTGAAGAAAAATTGGGAAAAGTTGGCTGAGGCCTTTGTTGATCAGTATTCCTACAATACCCAAGTTCAAATGACTATGCAGGAGCTTGAAGCATCCCGCCAGAACCCAACAGAGCCTTTTGTGGAATTTGTTGCAAGGTGAAGAGCAAAGGCAGCACAGATGACAGATCACCCTTCTGAGAAGGATCAAGTGCGGATAGTGGTGCAGAACTTGGAGCGTGATATGTTGCAAAAGTTAGTAGTGGTTCCATTATTCACTTTCAAAAGTTTGCATGAACTGGGGGTTCAGATCACGAATGTGATCAACAGAGGGATTATTCCCAGAACAAATGAACCAGTAAGGAGGGTTTTTGCCGGGAGTACCAATGCTAGCGGTAGCACTGTTCCCAAACCCACTAAAAGCAATATAGTCGCCATAGCCGACCTTTTTGCCAGGGCCAGCCTACAAACAACCAGCCCAGCCCGAGCTCAGGGCAGAACTTTCACCCCCCTCTATACGAGCTTAACCAGCACACTAAAAGTCTTGATGGAAAGAGGGTATCTCAAACCCCTTGATCCTCAACCCCTGTCTAACCCACTCCCTGCCAGGCATAACCCCACGAAATACTGCGTGTATCATCAACAACGCGACCATGGCACCGATTGCTGTTACCACCTTCGTCATGAGGTCCAGAATCTCATTGACAACCGGATGATAGCTCCACCTCAAGATCCAAATGACCAAGTACCTCATCCACATCTCAACCTCGTTCATACACTGCCACCCACCTACAATCCTAGTGTATACACCCCGGCCCATTTACCCAAGCCTGAGGTGTTTATCTCAAAGAGCAAGGGCTTAAGCATGATGGATGCACTTGAACCCCAATCATCTTAAACCCATGAACCCATTACTTTTGAGCTGGGGAGCATGATTGAAGATGTGCATAGAACTGTGGCAGATTTAGCCTTTAGAATTTTGGTCCCATCTTCAACCACATCACATGTCAGAAATTTCATGCCAAAATGCTCCCCAATCTTGGGGTAAGCCGCAATTGAAAAGGGCCAACCTGAAGTCATCTTAGATTTGGGTGGTGGCATGTCGACAACAACTGGGCTCCACTCTGATATAGCGACCCAATCCCTTGGCAAAGTGGAGGCAAGTGGTAAGAACAAGGTAGGGGCAGGCATTGGTCCCCATGAACACCTTCTGTGGGTTGTTAAGGCTTTGAAAGCCGAAGGATTCAACAAACAGCAAGTACTTGCAGTTGTTGCAAAGACTATGGATGACACTTTTGCTACTCACGGTGAGAGCATTCTGAATCAAGGGGCAAGCCGGGAAAAGGGATGTCATACCAGAAATGCCTCTTTAAGCTCCAATCCTATACTCAGAAGAGATCATCAAACCCAGTCAATACTTGCCAACCCCTTTGCTGGTATGTCCAACACTCCACAAACCTCGAGTCATCAACCCTGAGGCCAGAGGGTCTTTGCCCCGCTTTATATGTTCTTATCCAAAGCCATGGGTGTGTTAATCAAAAGCGGCCATCTCAAATCCTTTAAGCCTCGGCCTCTCCCGGATCCCCTTCCGGCCAAGCATGATGCTTCCAAGTACTGTGCCTTCCATCAACAAACTAGTCATGGCACTAACCTTTGTTTTCGTCTTCGCCATGAAATACAAGATCTGATTGATAACAAAGTCATCGTCGCATCAGGCTCTGCAAAGTCTATCGGCACTAGATCAGTGAACTTGGAGGATAATGTCATTATGTGATTGGGGGATGAACCACCTGCTGATGGTGCTCAGTTTACTCCAAATGTGGTGAATGGCACGCACTGTTTTGAGCAATTTGCGAATGCTGTTTATTGTACTTTCTGACTTGGGTATAGAGTTAGTTTTTGTTGTGTTGTATTGAGTTTGTCTTGTTGTATCGAGTCAGTCCTGTTGTGTTAGAGTCGGGTGATTTCAGGGGTGTTACCTTGGGCATCACTTTCTTGTTTTGTGTTTGTCTTTTACACTCTTTCTTTTGAGTCTGTTTCTGCTATGAAGCCAGTTGTGCGAGAAGATTTGAATGAAACGGCAATGCTTTTCACCTACTTTTCTATGCCTTGAAATCATTGCATTGACCTAAGTTTTTCAAAACTTTTTGAACGCTGTGATGAAAACAAAGGGGGAGGAAATCCTCAGGATTTGCAAAATTTGATCAAACTGAGAGAAAGAGAGGCATGCTAAGCCCTTAATAAATGAGATCATGTTTGTTAATGTGAGTACTGAGAATGATCCTGGCTTAATCCAGATTGGTGTACATTGTCTTCAGCACGAGCGACTAGTCGCTTTCTTAAAAGATTTCAAAAAAATGTTTTGTGTGGTCCTGCGAAGACCTGTGTGGAATCGCTCTTGAGATTGTGTAGCATAGGATCGCTCTCAGCCTCAAGACTCAACCTCTTTTGCTTTCAAACCTTGAACTTGGATTCAGAATGTTCAATGGTCAACCACAATGTGAGGCTTGCATGGCCAGATTTGAAACAGCCCATGAACTAGGGGCAATAAGGTCGTATGACATCAAAGGAGGCCTGTCATGCTAGATTTGGAAATATCCCTTAATCTAGGGGCAAGAAAGTCAGATCAAGAAAATCAGATGTTATCAACAAAAGCTTGCAAAGTTGGGTGAGAAGTAGCCCTTGAACTAGGGACAAAAATGTTAGATGTGCTCGAAGAGTCAAAGATGAGTTCTTTTCACAAACCAATGAAGACTGGCCAGAAAGCCAAATCCGAGAAAAGAAGAGAAGAAAATTTATTGTTGAAGGACAATCGAGCTCCTATCCACAACACTAGGGGCAAATTTAGCCCCCATTGGATGGACTCCTACATCATCAGCAAACAGCAGCCATTCTCTTAGATTCAGATGGCTTCGAGATCCTACCACTATTCAACATGGGCATGTTATACTTTTCTATCCTTGAGAGGCTCGCTGGGTTGAAAACCCGGAAGGGTGACCCAGGCAAAAGTTAGAGCAGATGAAAAGAAAAAAAGAAGAAAAAGAAAAAATGAAAAGAAAAGAAAAAAGGAATGAAGAAAATGAAAAAAGAAAAGAAATGAAAAGAAGAAAAAAAAATGAAAAGAAAAGAAAAACTGAGCTCGCAAGGTTGAAAACCCAGAAAAGGGCGGCCTTGGCAAAAGTTAGAGCACAAAAGGAGAATGTCAACACCCGAGTGCACCCTAACCCGGAACTACGTCAGGCCTGATTCCCATCTTTGGGATACGTAGGCAAATTCATCCTGAAGTTCGGCCCCAATCCCTTTCAGCCTGCTTGGCTCATCCATGTTGATTGGTTTGTCCTTGTTCAACTCCGCTATCTTGTCCACGTGCGAATTGGCTCATCTTCGTTCAAAATTGATTGGCATACTCCGTTAGAAGATTCAGCTGCAAGACAATTCAAATTCAGACCTGAGGTTGTGCATCTCATGGGTAAATTCTGTGTTGGTTGAGTAATGGCCATTTGCAAAAATAGTTTTTGAGTTTTTTTAATGAGGTTGACTAATTCCCTAAAAAATTATTCCTTTTTTTCCAAAACTGAACCATTTCTTGGACCCAAAAAAGGAAAATTTCCAGTGCTCATAACCTGACTTGCATGATTACAAATCAGAAAATCGAACAAATATGTTAATCTAACTCTCATATTGGTCAAAATTGTTTTAGTAGAAAGCCAAAAACAAAAAATGGTCAAAATGGTGAACTAGGGGCACAGTCGAGTCAGGTTTCCTGTCTTTTCCCCATTGTCAACATACTTGCCGAAAAAGGGCACTGTACCTACCAGAAAGGGAACTATATTTGCCAGAAAGGGCACAACTGAAGCTAACAACAAAGGGCCGAAAGCTCTTACATCCTCCGAGGAGCGAGGTATCAAGCCATATGCGAAGCACGAATTGGACTGGATTAAGATATTCCACTCCCTCATTTGGATAGGTCTGATCACATCCGAACTGGCCAAGGGATCAATCGATGTCAGCTGCAGATCTGCTACATATCCAGTTGCACCACAACCCCTCTGTGGAAAAGCTCACTGTCGTGAGCGGAAGAAGGAGCATCTAGCAGAATACTAGAGGCAAGAGCCCACAACTTCTTGTTTATCCATCAACCACCCAGGGGAGGGATAAAAGGAAGAGAGATTGAAGAATAGAGAGATGTGCGCTAAGAGCAAAAGCGAGGAAAAGGCTTTTCAGAAAACTAGAGATTGAGTGCCAGAGTGATGTAAGAATCACAAATGAGAAAGGGTGGGAAACAATACCCGGAGAAATAGGCTCCTCGTGAACTGAATGGTCTCCCACTGGTGGTACACATCTGAGTGTTGTGTGTGTGTTTTTGTTTGTCTCGATTATTGTTTTCAGTCATTTCGAATGTCAATAGATGTGTTTAGGTTGTTTACCTTTTGTTTTCCTTTGTTGAGTCGTTTTGGCTGTGTTAAGTCGTAGGCTCAATACCTTGTCAAGAACTCATTTCTCAATTTCAATTTCAAAAATAAATCATTTTGTGCTCAGAGTGCTGTGCCATTCTCCACATGTGTGCAAAACAGGATTTGTTCTTTCATGAAACTGCAGGGTTCAACCCAGGTCATGTGAGAACAGTAGAGCAAGGACCTATCTGAAACTATATAGGTTCCAGACTGCAAAGCAAAAGAAAAGAGAGAAAATCAAAGCATCTGAGTGTGTTTCAACTTCAGCAAATTCCGAGATTGCATTCCGAATGTACTTCCTCAGGCCTTGTCAATGCTCCGAAGTATGAGTGTGCCTCTACCTCAAGCTAAAGATCAAGTTTGTTTCAAGCCAGAATTGCGATCAGAAGTGCTCTCCCTGAGTACCATTTCTTTGCCAGAGGCATCTTGGCTGTGTTTGCAATGAGTTCCTAGGAGACCAACTGCAATGGTAGAAACTAGAGTTCGAATGGCCGATGCCTAGAATGCAAAGGTTCGGGATTTCCGAGACTAAAGTCTGGTTTAAATACTCAAGGGTGTATCCCCGGCTTGAAATCTGTATGGCAACCCCATAGATTGAGATAGCATGTGTGTGCCTCAATTTTGGATACTGAACCAGCCTAGTCTGTTATCCCGTTGGAGAATAGGGAAAGTTGTGAACATGATCAGGAAGACAAGCGGCATACGTGGCTTCTACATGTGGAGGTTACCCCTTGTCAGCATTTCAGGACTTTTGTACTGTGAGTCGAAGGTAAGAGTTCGAAGAACACAAGGGGAGATCCCCGTTAGAGTAGAGCGGTTCATCGCCACTCACCCCATGAGGTGCTTTCTAAAGTGTTGCTTTGTTTGTTTATTGTATTTCTCCAAGCATCATGCACTACATTACTTGTAACATGTATCATATCATCACATTTATTGCATTTATTTGCATCTTGTGTTATCTTGTATCATTTATCCTTTTACGTTGAGCGGCGTTTAGGGTCGTTGTCCCCCCGAGCTTTTCTCAGGTTACGCATGAGTGCGCTCTTGATTGCTTTTCGTCGGACCTCTTCTCACGATTCCAGCGTAGTTAGAGTGTTCTTTTCCTCACACGATTTCAGCGTGTTTGAAATTTATCTCAAGCTGCATCGAGTGCCCACCTAAGTGATTGTTTTCAGACCTCTTCTCACGATTCCAGTGTGGTTAGAGTGTTCCTTTCCTCACACGATTTCAGCGTGTTTGGAATTTATCTCAGGTTGCGTGGAACACACTTGAGCGGTTTCAAACCTCTTCTCACAATTCCAGCGTGGTTAGAGTGTTCCTTTCCTCACACGATTCAGCGTGTTTGGAATTTATCTCAGGTTGCGTGGATCGCACCTGAGCGGTTGTTTTCAAACCTCTTCTCATGATTCCAGCATGGTTAGAGTGTTACTTTCCTCACACGATTTCAGCGTGTTTGGAATTTATCTTAGGTTGCGTCGAGTGCGCACCTAAGCGGTTGTTTTCAGACCTCTTCTCACGATTCCAGCGTGGTTAGAGTGTTCCTTTCCTCACACGATTTCAGCGTGTTTGGAATTTATCTCAGGTTACGTGGAACACACTTGAGTAGTTTTTTTTGGATCTCTTCTCACGATTTCAGTGTGGTTAGAGTGCTCTTTTCCTTACACGATTTCAGGGTGTTTGTAATTTATCTCAGGTTGCGTCGAGTGCGCCCCTGAGTAGTTGTTTTCGGATCTCTTCTCATGATTTCAGCGTAGTTTGAGTGTTCCTTTCCTTACGCGATTTCAACGTGTTTGGAATTTATCTCAAGTTGCGTCGAGTGCGTACCTGAGCGGTTGTTTTCAGATCTCTTCTCACGATTCCAGCGTGGTTAGAGTGTTCCTTTCCTTACACGATTTCAGCGTGTTTGGAATTTATCTCAGGTTGCGTGGAACGCACCTGAGTGTTTTTTTCAGACCTCTTCTCACGATTCCAGCGTGGTTAGAGTTTTCTTTTCCTCACACGATTTTAGTATGTTTGGAATTTATCTCAGGTTGCGTCGAGTGCGCCCCTGAGTAGTTGCTTTCGGATCTCTTCTCATGATTTCAGCGTAGTTAGAGTGTTCCTTTCCTTACACGATTATAGCGTGTTTGGAATTTATCTCTGGTTGCGTCGAGTGCGCCCCTGAGTAGTTATTTTCGGATCTCTTTCCATAATTTTAGCGTGGTTAGAGTGCTCCTTTCCTTACACGATTTCAGCATGTTTGGAATTTATCTTAGGTTGCGTCGAGTGCGCCCCTGAGTAGTTATTTTCGGATCTCTTCTCACGATATCAGCGTGGTTTGAGTGTCCCTTTTCTCACACGATTTCAGTGTGTTTTGGATTTGTTCTTCCTTCTCTCATGATACCAGCATGGTTGGATGTGTTTCACTTGTTATTGTTGTTCTCTGTGATTCGCAACCTTAGGGTGTGTCCCTGGATTCACACTATTTCTTCCCTCACATGTGCCACGCGTTGGGATTTTGTTTGCCGCCTCGGGTGCGCCCGACGGTTGTTGTTCTTTACCCTTTTCTGCGTGAGGCGCAATTGAGATTGAATACTTTTCTTGGATCCTTTCTGCATGAGATGTGGTTTGGTTTGTATTTACTTGCTTGTGTGCAAGTTTGCTGTAATATTTCTTTGCATAACATTTGCATCTAGATGTTTCTTTACAGCCTTCTTTGTATAATCATAAGTTATGTTCTGCATTGTGCATGCCATTTGCATTTTGCCCCTGCCTGCGGTTGCCTGCGGGCGCATCTATTTTGTTATCCTGCTTGTTTGTCTAAGTCTTCGGCCTTGTCAAAAATGGGTCATTTCTAGGCTTTGACATTCACTCTCGTCATTTCATGACTTCCGAGTTCTGCTAAAGAGGGGCAACTGTAGACACCCCTTTTTTGACCAACCTTAAGACTCAAACGTCATCATTTGTGCACATGATGATTGCGCATGTTTTTGTTTGTTTCGAGCGCCCAAAGGTCTCGGCTAAGTGCCTTGTCTTTGAACCTCTTAACACTTTGTGTTTTGGCCTTGGTTTTTGGGCTAAACCTTGATGCCTCTTACCTAGGGGAGAGAGAGGACCTTGCCGGCCACTTGTGGCACTTGCCGGCCACTTTTCTCCCTTAAAGCCACTTGGAGTGGCCGGCCGGCTAGGGGAAGTGGCAGACCGGCCACCTTAGCTGGCCGACAGGCCACCTTAGTTGGCCGACAGCCACTTTTTCTCCTTTTTAGATATTTTTAGATCTTTTGAGCCAGCTGTGGCTCACTGAAACTCATTCTCCATACACGTGCATGGAGGGATGGAGCAAGTCTTTTGCTTGTCTCCTCTATGTAAGGGGAGCTTCCTCCCCCTATTTGAGGGTCAGATTTTCCAGAGCAAAAATCTCCCTCTCCCTCTAGAATTCTCACTCTCTCTCTATATTGTGCTATTTTGAGCCTTAAAGTGTGTTTTCTTCACACATTTGCACTAAGACACCAAGTTAAACACCTTCACTTTGGAGCTGAGGTCCATTGGAGCTTCATTTGAGGTCTTTGGATTGCTTTTGGTTCAAAATTGTTGCTGAAGTTGCCTCATTGCTGCTGTGCTTCAAGGGTAAGGCACTTGTCCATTTTAAATCTTTGTTTTGATTAATAGCTTGACCACCTCTGCATGCTACTTTGGGGCTGTTTTTAGCCTCTCAAAAACTCTGATTTTAAGGCCTGAAAATGTTGGTTTGAGCCTTGTGTGGTTAGGGGGGTGGTTTCCCTCTTTTACTCTTTGGCTTGTTAAGTCTCTTGAGCCAACTCTCTAAGCTTTTGAATCACCCCTTGTTTGGTCTTTTAACCACTGAAACTCATAGGAATTTCAGTGGTAAAAAGTTAGTTTTGTGGCCCAAAATGGGAGAGGTGGTCCCCTCTCCTTTTGTCTCGCTTGCATGTCTTGTTGGCTACTAAGTGAGCATGTATTTCTCCTTTCTTTAAGCTGAGCTCAAGCATATTTTTTTGACTTTTTGGACCTGCTATAACTTTGTTTTTGGTTGGTTTGGTCATTGGTTGCTTGCATCTTATACTTGTAGTGTAATCCTACTTGTTGGCCTAACATGCTTCATGCTTCATGCCTATCATCCTAGCTTGTGTTAGCTCTATCTCAACATGTTTTTGCCATTATTTTAGCATGTCTTAGCTCTGTTTTGAGTGGTCTTGGCCATGTGAGACTTATAGTGCATGGTTGTAGTGTAAATGCCTTGACTAGCTTTGAGTTTCAAAGCCTCTTGCATGTTTTACTTGTGGTGTTTGAATGCCTTAGCCTCATTTCTCACATGATTTCAGTGTCTATAGTGTAGTCACACTCTCACATGTTCTACTCTTTCAATGTTTTTGGAGGGTTGTGCCTTATGCCTTATTCATAAGCCAATACATATGCATGCTTGTCTAAGCTTTTGGGCTACCATTTCAGCATGTTTTAACCTTTGTTTTGGCATAATTGAGCTCTTTCCAAAGCGGGTTTGGCTGTTTAGGCTATGCATTGCATGCTTCTTGGGTAGTGCTCTTTACTAGTCTTGTGCTTTAGGCCTTCTAGCATGCCTTATTTGTGTTGTTTGCATGATATGTCATCATCTAACACATAATTTCAGAGCATATAGCCTTGTCATACTTTCATGTATATCACTCTTTAATTGTGTTTAAGAGTTGTGTCTCATGCCTTGTTGATGAGCCAATGCATGAATATCATTTTCTTGCCTTTCATGCTATCATTTTAGAGCATTTCGGCCATGAGGTCCGTTTAGGGCTAATTTAGTCCATTGAACATTGTATTGCATAGTCCTAGTGTTGTGTACTTCAATAGTTTTAATGCTTAAGTCTTCTAACATGCTATACTTGTGTTGTTTGCATGATATGTCATCATTTGGCACATGATTTCAGTGCTTGTACCTCTGTCATGCTCTCATAAATATCACTTTTTCAATGTGTTTGAAAGTTAAGCTTTGTGCCTTGCTTGCGAGCAAATGAATGAGCATGCATTTCTTGCTTTTTGTGCCAAAGTTTTAGTGTGTTTTGGCCAATGTTTTGGAGTATCTTAGGTCTGTCCATAGCTAGTTTGATCATTTGAGATCGATAGTGTATGCCTCGTGTGTAATGTTCTTCACTTGCTCTAGTGCTCTTGGTCCCTTAACATGTCTTGCATGCATTGCTTACATGATAGAGTCTTGTGCATGCCATTTTAGCGTTGAAAGATGAGTGTGTTGTTTGCATTGCATTGTGTTTGGATCGGACGTTAATCCAAACACAAGGACGGTTGTACGTTTCATACTCAAAGTGATAAAATGTGTTGCGTTTCTCGGTCGCCGACACCCTTGATCATGCATGATAGGGTGGTGGCTCTTTGAGTCTTGTTTGTGCATTCACTAACATTGTGCAAGCTTGACTCTTTGGCCATCATGCATTGAGATGCGTGATTAGTGGCTTGAGAGCTGAGCACTACGCTCCTTTGAGCCTGAGAAATGATAAGGGGAGTAGTTGTACACACATTTTCATACAAATGCATTGTTGTGCCTTTGTTGATCTCTGTTGTAGCAAAATTGGGATTCTGGAAAGGGAAGTGGCCGGCCGGCCACTTGCACTAGCCTGTCGACCACTTGTACTGGCCAACCGGCCAGTTGAGGTAGCCTACCAGCCAGTTGAGGTGGCTAGCCGGCCACCCGTGGCAAAATTGTCCAAAATTCTCCTGTTTTGGGGCAGATGCAACCTGAAAGTGTGTTTAATGCTCTGAGGTCACTGCGAGTGCGAACAGAGACAACTCATGGCAAGGCAATGCATTTCCGGGCAAAGCAAACCGAGCATGCATGTCTCCCTCCCCTTGAGGCCATTTTAACTGCTTTACTTAGTTAGTAAATTTGCCAGTTTTGTAATTAATTAGTTAATGTGCTTAGCTAATTTGATTCATCTTTGTAATATTCTAATTAGCTTAGATTAGCTAGTTATTCAATTTCAATTGTGTTGTAATAATTAATTAGCTTAGCGTAGTTAATTAGTTGATTTGTAATAAGTAGCTTAGCTTAGAATAGCTTAGCTTATTTATTCGGACCCTCCTGCGAGGGGGCAAAATGTTGTAATAAGTGTGTGTGTGTGTGTGTGTGTGTGTGTGAATGTCTTCTAACCCCACTTCTTTCTCCCTTTTACTTATCAGCTTTTGATGGTTAGTTCAGGGCATATTTCAATTAGCGTACCTTATGCTTGCATGTTTACATTATTCATTTGTCTTGTATGCACCGGGCTCGGCGCATCATTCAAACTGTATTGTATTTCATCACACTTATTCGAACACGTGTTTCAAAGCATGTTATCAAATTGTTGCATTTCATATGCCATCTTAGATAGCCGAGCCTATTTAGTTGCATTTTGCATGTGTTGCATTAGGCATTTTTTAACATAGCTAGGATCATACATGATTTCTAACTAGTTCTCTGTTTTGGCTTGGAGTACACTGTAAGTGTTTATGCTTTAGCATCTTGCATGAGTGTGAGTGTTGCCATGATAGCATGCTTGCCATGAGGCTATGTGCTTAAGTGCTAAATTGTATGAATGCCTGTGGATGAAGGCTTTATTATTTGAATTGGAATAATTCATCAAAATGCGAGTTTTAAGCCCACTTGGAGTGGCAAATCATCATGTTTTCCAGCCCACTTGAGGGTGGCAAATCCGCACTTTAGCCTACTTGCGAGTAGCACTTTCAAACCATTTTCGAAAATGAACATTGAATTGTTTTGTTCCAATTTAGGCGATCTAGTCTATACTTGTATACTGTGAGCATCACATAGTAATATAGCTAATAACTGGAATAAGGACACATGTGTTTTCAAAACAACATATCATGCTTAGTAGAGGCCGATCCTTTGATCGGGCAAGCGGGGGTGCTCATTTCATGACCTTTCCCCCTCGTACCCAAGTTCCCTAGGCGAGGCAACTTTGGTGATGACAGACACGTGGCCTTTGGCACGAGTCAGGGTTTCCTAAATTTTCCAAAACAAAATATTTAGGTGGCGACTCTGATATCTGGCAAAGTAGTCCATGTTTGACGCTTTTTGATTAAAATCGATTTTCCAAAATGATTGCCGGATTTGGACTCTTTAGTGATTTATCAGTCTTACATTGCACCTTGTGAGATTAGATTCAGAATCGTGACAGGAGTCCGAACTGTAGCAGCTAGAACCCAAATCTGCGCCCTCTCCGAAAGGGGGGCCCGCGGAGGAAGTTTGGGCAGTCTACACCCACAGTCTACCCCTTTATCTTCACAACTATTAGTTAATCCACATACTTCTCAGGTATGCAATTTAAGTTTGTAATGTAGTTTGTTTTTAATAAAAAAATAAATTGATTCCAATATATTCTCTCACACTTATTCATTTTTATTTTTTTAGGAGATGTCATTTGATGAAGGAGAGCTCAATCCCATGGGGGACGAGTCATTCTTAGATAATGAAACTTTTTTAAAATTTTGTAGTCATTCACAACCTCCCCCACATAATTGTAATGTAGTATTTTTATTTTATTTTTTATCGTAATTCTTGGATAATGGTTTTTTTTTTTTTTTGAGACTTGGAATTTTTTTTAGTATTGTTTTGGATGGACATATTGTAGTTTTTGGCATAACTTGATAATTGTTATTTTTTAATTATTGATTTGATGAATTATATTGTTTATTCTTGAAGTAGTCAATTTGTATGCGTTTTGCTCCTTGTTTAGATGAATAAGTGCAAATATATATCGAATTGAGTGGCGTCATCAATTCATAAAAAATATAAATTAAATTAAATTAAATGGACATTATTTATTCTCTCACTATGAAATTAAAAACCACAAAATAAAGTGAGATTATGACAATTACCTAATTAGATTTATAAACATATAGTTTTTTTTGTTTTGTTTTTGTTTTTGTTTTTGTTTTTGATGACACTACAGTTGGGTATACATGTGAATAATATAATAAATAATATATGTGTCGTTAACAACATTGAGGATACAAAGTGGCGTGGTGGTAAGAGTCTTGCATCCGTGCGAGTGGTCAAGGGATCAAACCTTGGTGCTATTGGAATTGCTGGAAATTTTTGAAATAACCTTGGAGCCCAAAACGACGTCGTTTTGTGCGTGCAGCTGTGTAGCAGCATCCCAAAATCCGGAGCATTATTCAAGGGAAAAGCACAAAGTCCTCGGGGTTTACAATTACTCGGCCTGATTGTTAAAGAGAAAATTTTCCCTACGTGTTCCCTTGGCCACATGGCATCACTACAATCAATTACTTAAATCATAAGTCAATCTTGGGGGTGTATAAAATACCTACCACTCATCAAAGCTCCAAAAAAATAACAAAAATGCTTGGGAACCCTAAAGTTGGAGACTCCCATACTCCCAAAAATAATGTTGACCAATCATTTGTTCTTATTTTTATTTTTTTTCTTTTCTTCTTGGACCAATCACAGGTGAGTGGGGGTTGTGGGAGTTTGGGGGTCTATAACATTGTTGAAAAAATAAATCACTTCATATCTCTTTCTTAGAGACTCACTTGTAGGAGCTTGAAGAGCTTTGGAAAAGTGAGAGCTCTTGAAGCCATTTATCTAATCATTTAAAACTTAATTATTTGATTTGTTTTTAATATAAGTCATTTATCTATTTTTGCTAGTAAAATCAACGGAAAAAAAATAACCATTAAATTAAATGTAAGTGTACTTAAAATGTCTAAAATATATATTTTGATGAGTTTAATAACTAAAATATAAATTTTTTCCTATTGCAACGAAAATAGACAAATAGTTTAGATTGAAAAAAAAAATTAGAACTTAAATAGATAAAATAAAAAATTTAAGATGTATTTTGTTGGGTCATTTTTTATTTTATTTTTATTTTTATAATTTTGTTTAATAAAGGAAAAATTATTTTTTTTCAAAAACTTCAAACAAACATATTGATTATTATTAAATTACAAAGGCCCTGTTTGGATATGTCTTTTTTAGTTTTTTTTTTGGACTAAAATATTTAATAAAAATAAAATAAGCTAAACTAGTTAATAAGATAAAAATAGATCTAAACTATAATTATTATTATTTTTTTACAATTATCAAATTAATAATAAAAAAATTAATTATCATCTCAAACATAATTTTTTTATTCAAAATAAAAAAATCAAAACAACCAACTAAAATAGGGGTAATGCACCAATACATCCCAAATTAACAACTTATACACTGTTTAGTCCCAAATGTTTTCTTATAAATCGAACAATCCCATTGTAAGGGAATTGACCATTGAGGGCATATACATTGTGCTCGTCAGTGGTAAGACTAATGGGCAAGGTTGGTAATTTAGTAATGTGAAATTACGAAAAAAGGGCAGCAGTTTCGTACGCTGTTGCATTAGTAGTTCCTTATTCGGCGGTGGTGTGGTTTGATTTGAAGGAAAGATTTGGGGTTTTCAGAAGGAAATCTACATCCGAAATCGGAAAGGCGAATCTGTTTGGGGCGAGGTAACACTACATTACGGAAACCCTAATCTAAATTAATTTGTCAACGTTGTGGTGGTGACGTTCAGTAGGAAGACATTGGGGTTGAAGCAAAAAGGCCTCCTACACTTCGATATCGGACTGCGTTTACGATAAGGTTTACTGCGGATTGGAAGGCGGTGTTACATGAGGGCACGTCTGAGAATGACAGCAAGGAGTGGAGGTATGTTTCTTTTGACCGTTTTGTTTTTTATTTTTGGAGTTGTTTTGTTTGATACGGAGAACAGTATTGTGGGGTTGTAATGTTGCTGTTGTTGTTTTGTTTTTTGAGAGGAATTGTGGTTTTGGGGGAATGGGGAATGTTGTTACTGAGTCTAAGTGGGCATGTGGCTAGTGTTTATGTTGGTTGTTTATGTTTGAAATTGGTTGTGGGTGTGTGGTTGTTGGGATGTTATATTTGGTTGTATGACGATGTTGGGTATGATGTCGGGGACGATGTTATATTGGGTCGACAATATTAATGTATCTGTTGTCATGATGTTTTTGATTATGTCAATGTCACATTGTAGAATATACTTGTTTTGCTGTGCAACACTGGGCTGTTAGGTACGATGTTGGGTAGGATGTAAGATTGGCTTGGCAATGTTAATGTGTTTGTGTTGATGGTGTTGTTGATTATGGCAATGTGATGGTTGTCTGTGTTGATGGTGTTGTTGATTATGGCAAAGTGATGGATGTTGGGTACGATGTTGGGGTTGATGTGATATTGGGTGAACAATGTTAACATCTCTGTTTTTTGCGATGTTGCTGATAATTGCAATGTCACATTGTAGAATGTACGTGTTTTGTTTTTGAACTGTGGGCTGTTTTCGTTCTCAGTACTGTTTGTTATTTGTGTAGGGGTGATCTTGAGGCAGTCGCCGCGAGAAAAAAGTGTTGGTGTGGCACGTGACGTAGGCGATTCTGATTTCACGTTAGAACCGATTGTTGTGAAAAGACAGGGGAAGATACCATTCAAGGGGAAAAAACAGAATGTCTATGTAATGAAGAAAATGGTAGTTGACACCGCGCGTCTGCTGTATCATTCTAATATAAACGGGGTTATCAAAACCGTGTTAGAAATGAATTTTAGAGAAGCCAATGAACGACAACTGCGAAGAACACCATTTTGGGTAATGATTAATTCCATCCGCAAACACAACTTTTCGCCGAATGCATATAAGAAATGCGATGAGACAGTGTTCTGAATATTGCAGACATACAATCCCAAGGATGAAAAATTCTACATTGGGGGGAAAGGCGTTCCATTACGTCGAAGCGATATCCGACTCGTTTTTGGCATTCAGTGCGGCGTGGACCAGCTTGATTTAGCTCATGGGTCGAGGCCACCGTCTGATTTTATTTAGCGTCACTGCGATATTGTGGGGAGGATATCGTGCAAAAAAAATTAAAGAACTATTGGATAATGCATTACAGGGACATAGTCGTAATGACGAGGAAGACGTCGCGAAGCTGCTGTCGTTATATATATGTGCGAAACTATTTTTCACAATGACCGGAGAGTCTATCGGGTGGGCGTTTGTCCGAGCGATTGACAAACTAAGTATGATACAGTTGTATGATTGGGCAGCTGCAATACGTGCCACGTTAATAGCGTCACTGAACGAGTTTCATGATCGGCCGGAAAGGGTAACTGGATGTGTTGTCGTTTTACTCGTTTGTTAATGTGTCATTTTTGTAATGTATTAATTTGTAAGTGACTGTCATGTTTGTATTAGTTTGTTAGTATGTGATGTTCATGAATGTGTTTGCAAATGTACTGCAGTTTTTTATTTGTGAACACACCAACCTCATCAAGCCGGAACGACACAATGTGCTGCCACGGTTTTGCAGATGGAATATTGTAAGTTTGACAGCCAAAATGAAAGGGGTCGACTTGACGCGCGGAAGACAATTTGAGGTATGACATGGGAGGATGATTTGTATGGTTTTATTGGCTGGTACGTGTTGGACTGGTTAACAATTTTGTAATGTGTTTTGCAGGTAAGGTGTGGTTAACTGGAGGGGGCAATTCATGAATAGTATAAAGTAGGCACGACATTGGTTAGTGGTGAATGTATGAGGACAGAAGGAAAAGTGCTCGACGTACAACCATTGTCAGTTAATGTTGGTGTGCCACGTAAAGATGTTCGTGCTGATGTTGTAGAGGCAAGTTTTAATTGTTGGCAAGTGGACCCATCTGCAGGGGTCCATGTTGAGAAAGGCGGAATGACTGACGAGGTAGACACAAACGATGAAGGTAGTAAGTTTGTTACGAAGCGTGGATTAGACGCAGTTGTAGGAGGTGAAGGGCGGCCAGTATTATTCCCAGATCTGTTGGATTTGTCAACCACGCAACCAGCTAAGGATGCAGATCCAGAAGCAGTCAGTGGTAGGAATAAAATGAGTGAAGTGCGTGACAGAGTAGCAGAGTTGGAGGAAGAATTGAGGTAGAAATCTGAACGTGTGCTTAAACTTGTATGTAAGGTTACGAGCATGGAGCGCGCACTTGGTTCATAAGCTGTAAATTTGTGTATGGGGTTCGATACTGTCATAAGTTTGAAAGATGCTAAAATTGCACGTTTGAATGCCCTGCTGTCGGAGATGAAAACAACAGTAGCGTGGTTGGAGGACTAGGTTGACGAGTATGAGGCACACGAGGTAACGCAGCTGGCTAGGAACACAACTAAAAGTCAGGGCACATCATTAGATCGACGGGGTGGGTGTGAGTTCACTGCGCAGTGTTGTAATGAAAACATGACGGATGGTCCGGTGAATAACACGTCCAATGTCGTAGGTAACACTTGTGAATTGAACGAAGCATGTAATGTCGATGTGGATGTGGTTAATACCATTGTTGGTGGGCACGATGTGATGGTGGGGAGAAATGATGGTGTTGTAAATCAGGGGTCAACGTTACGTGCCGGGATATGGAGTCCAATGGAGGAAAAAGGCAAATGCAATTCTGATGGCACAAGTAACGCAGCCGCAATAGCAAACAATTCGAACATTAAACATGTTCTTGATCGGCCAGGCAGCGGTGTGGTGGACAGGGTAATAGACTTTGTGAATATTGAGAAACCAAACATCACATCGTTGGTACAGCGTGTGAAGAGCAAAGCTAGGTGGGAGTGGAGGTTACAAGATTACGAGTATCCTGGGTTGGTGAAGCGTTGCAAATAGTCAAAAGATGAGAGCAATATAGGCAAAAACACAACTGAGGATGTAATTAACATTGACGACAACGAGGGAGGGCATAAAACATGTGCTGGATTTGGAATGAAAAATCGGTATCCGGTTTGGAAATTGTTCACTGAAGATGAACAAAAACTGTTGCAGGTGGTTTACACATTTGAAGGGGACAGGTAATGTATTCGTTCGGTATTTTAGTTGTTGTGGTTTTTTGTTAAATTGTTTGTTGCATTTGAATTATACTTACGTAATTGTGATTTGGTGTAGAGCTGTGATATAGAGTGCAGCTGATTATGGTGTGCACGTTAATTTCAAAGGCATACAGTCGCTTGTGCATGGGGGGCGACTGCTGGGAATGTAAGTATGATGTGATAGTGTTGATATGAGAATGTTACCACTTAGACCATTGACATGGGTTACATTAAAAAATATAAGGTTATGCGCATCGTTCTGTATGTCTAATGTAATTGGAGCTTGTTTATAATTTGTGTTGCTAGGTTATAGACGCATATGCTGAAATTTTAAAAAGCTCGCAGAATGTATCGGCTGTTAATTGTGCTAATTTCAGCAAATCTTACTTCTACAGCAGTGTGTGTTCGGTAAGTGTGTGTTATTTTGTGTTGTGTTACATTGTTTGTTAATTTTGTGTAATTGTTTTATGATAATGGGGCAGTGGAGTTGTTGGTTTTGATTGTTTTGTAATTTTTCGTAGGATATGATGAGGAACCCAAGCGTGACGTCTAAGGACCGTTACCTGAACGTGCACGTGAATGCTGCATTTGGGTGCAGATACGTCCATTACCCTATATACCATGCGAATCATTGGATGACCATGGTGTACGATTCAGACTTGGGGACATGGACACACTACAATTCAATCAAAACGCGTAAAGGCAGCCGAGATGATCATTTTGCTGAGGCGGTGAAAGTGGTAAGTACAAGTGAATGGTAATTACATGTATGTTTCGGTTGTGTGTACGTTATGTATAAAGTGATAGGGTTTGTTTAGTGTGACTGATTGGGTCATGTTACCTAACACAGAAACAGTGGGTCGTCGATTACACAAAACGGGTACCAGGAAAAGTGCAATCGGTTGTCGGTGTGACATCAGAGAATATCGACGGACCGTTGGAGGCTTTGGGTGATTGTCCTCAACAACACTCGGAATCGTATGTTGATATTTGAACTTGGGTTTTAAATTTGTTCTATTGTCTGCTAAGTTATGTATTTGGTTTGGTAATGTTGATTAACGTGTTCACGTGTTGCCAATTGGCAGATCAGACTGCGCGATTATGGTATGCTTCATCATGTGGCAGTACGCAAACAACGTGGAGGTTGAAGGGTCAATGGATGGGATGACAGCCAGTGTGTTTAGAGCAGAAATGGTTAAGGCATTCATCAATGATCCACAGAGAGGGCTCCGAAATCGGCCTCTTCCCTGACTGATTTGGTGGAAATGCATAAATTAGTTGAAGTTTTTGTTTTTGTTTTTTTGTTGAACATGGAACTGATTTGATTATGTGGTAGTGATTTTTGAATGGTCCAGTAGCTACGTGACTGCTATTGGAGAAAAACAAAAAATACCGTACAAAAACATTGGAAAAACAGGGGGCAAAACCTTTATGGTTTTTTTTTTTTTGGCAGGGTTGATAATGATCATTAATTTTGTGTGTGTTTCATTACATTGTGTTTGTGAATGATGTTGTTTCTGGGTTTGACATATTTGTAATGTGTATGTGTTGGATATGGTGGACAATAAGTAGTGTGGTTTGCTTTGGGTTAATGTGTACGTAGGATGTCGCAATGGCGGTGTAGTTTAATGTGTAGCAGTTAATGCAGTCGTAGTGTGGTTAGGGTTGATTGTGTAGTTGAATGTATTTAAGTGTTTCAGTTGGACGACATGGGCAGAGTCGTAATTAGAAGTATCGTCGTTTGTATTTAGTTACGTAAGTGTGTATGTGCAGAACGTAATGTGTGGTGATTTAAACGTAAGTGTTTTTTTGTATTAATGTGGTTTGCAGCGTGGTCATCGTGTTTAAGGAGGGGATGATGTTGAACTCAGAAATTAAAATATAGGATGCTGCATTGAAGTTAACAGGTTTGTGCTTGAAAATCTGTGGAATTTTTTGCTGGCAAAAATTAGTTGGGAAACATTTTAGTTGTTAACGTGATGCATAATACATGTACTTTTGATGTGATCCGTGAAGTACCACGAACAAGCAATAAAATGTTTTATAACATATTAATGTATTAGAATTGGGTGTAATAGTAAATGCACAGCACACATGCGTACCTATTGGTGAGGAAAGAAAATGGTGTAGGGTAATGTGGTTTTGCAAAATGTAATCGAAATGTTAAATGTAGTGTTAAGTGGTAGGGCACAATGCGTCTGAGAAAAATGTGATAACATGTGAAAACAAACCAACATGCGCTCTCCATATTTAATTATGACATCATGAAACTGTTGTGATGTCCGAATTTAAATCAACGGGAAATAATGTTGTAAAAAAAGAGAAAATGTACGAAGTTTAATGAATTGGGAAAACACCCACAAACCGACACAGAAAATAAACTTGTTGTGACATTACTAAATTGGCTCCTTGCATGTCTTCCTATTGTGGTTGCCAATTTTTCCACACTGACCACATCAGATCCGTTGCACAACCTCACCCTTTGATGGAATTCGTTTACGTTTCGGTCTGCCAGGCGGACGCTTCGCCTTTGGGGGCGCTATCATAAAATCGTTGGGCGTAAATGCCGGTTTCTCAACAATTGGAATCGGAAATATTGTTCCGCTATACGAAGCTTTAAATTCATCAATACGATAGTACGTTTCAATAGAATCATATATATTCCGTCCACTATTACGGAAAGCGACAACAACATGAGAACACGGAAACCCATTCAGTTGCCACTGGTAACATGAACACGATCGCCTTGCCACATCAACCAAAATAGAGGGCTGACTGTGCACCTCGTAAACATTGTCATCCGCCTGACTAACACTCCAACCCCTACTGTCATTATACGCCGTCAGTAATTTCTTCTCCATTTTCGGGCATAATACGCCGGTCCACTCCCTTGCCTTGACTCTACGCTCAGCCATTTGTTCCATTATTTGACCCCTAACCATGTCGACCAACCTAGTAATTGGAAGATGACGCGCCTCCCGTATCCAGTTGTTAAAAGATTCAGCTGCGCTCAACCATATCTCATCATAACGTTGCCCCCTGAAAAAGGATAGTAAAATTGAACACGAATTTATTTTTTTTAAAAATGAACTGCTAAGCATGTTAGCGTATATAATGAATTAAAAAAAATGAAGCCAATAAAGTATTATACAGAAGGGGTACAATCAAACTTACATGAAAGACGCATTAGCCCAGTGGGATGAATGCAAGTCTTTCAAGAAGTTTTCAATCATAGCTGGGCTACACTCTTTTAACACCTCTATTTTTTGATTGAAAGATGGTATAGTAGGCGCATAAGCACATTCTCGGAGCTTCCGCATCAACCCAACTTTACGAGATGCGTTAACGTATTTCATTCGGTCTCTCAAATTCATTTGAAGATGCAGCAAACAAAATGCATGATGTGCTGAAGGGAAAATAATTGGCATAGATTGCAAAAGACCCGCGTGACGATCAGATACGAACGTCAACGTACGCTCGTCACCTATGACTTCTTTAAGATTCCGTAAAAACCACTCCCAATTTTGTTGATTTTCAGAGTCAATAATTGCGAAGGCCACTGGAAACAACCCTGCAAAAAATAGAAGACAAAGCCATATCTGGAGTACACATCATGGAGTACACATCTGAAATCTTTGGTGCAGTACATATATATGTCAAAGTTTCATAAAATATAATCGGAACTAAAATGTGACAATTTTTTTTAAGTAGAAAATAAGGGAAAAAATTTGATACATCACCTTTATTGCGATCTTTCGCGGTAGCAGCTAAAAAATTCCCCTTGAATCTGCCTTTCAAAAACGTGCCGGCCAAGAAAAGTAACGGTCGACAATGGTTGAACCCATCTATACATGCATGGAAGGATATAAAATACCGAACGAACCTCCCAGTTTGTTGGTGAAATTCAAGGTTAATGTAACTGTTTGGGTTCTTTTCCATAACGGAATCACTATACCACCTAAGTTGGTCGAATGACATAGCGTGATCTCCACAGACTTCACCTCTCGCTTTCTCAACCCCTAACCACGCAACCCGGTAATTAATATCCACACCGTAGTCATTTTTCATATCGAAAACAATGTCCATAGTATGCGTCAGTGACTGAGCAGGCACCCGATCTGCAACAATGCTTCAAACCAAATCGGACCCCGTACGTAGGTTTGTATGTGTTCGAATAGCAGCTCCACAACTGTGCGCACTATCCAACTTCTTAATACATAAAATCCCATTCGATGACAACACCCTCGCATGCACCGACCACGTGCATCCTGTGGACTCTGCAAACTTACAAACTGTGAACTGAATCATTCTTCAAATACTTGAATTGAAACCCATGTTCCACGGCATACTTGCATAATATTTCCTGAAATTCATTAGCACCACCGACGAAACATTGTCCAACATGGGTAATCCCGAATGCCCATTGAGCAGACAAAAACGTCTTTGATTTATTAGGACAATATGTTGGTAACAGATCCGTCTGATCATCCATACCGAACGTCTGATTATCAAAATTTGACTTATGACCTTCATTGCAATACGCACCCCCGTAGTTACCACCAACTGGAACATCCTGGAGCTGAATGGGAACATCAAAATGGTTCAACCCAAATGACTTCACAAGGCACAACATGTTTTGGATATCGTCATCGCTAGCAACCTTAAACCTCTTATACCCGAGGACATCCCATAACATATACACCGCATCCCATACCAAGTCGTCGAACTTCTCACAAATATCATTGACCAGCTGTGTGAATGTCATCGCGCGATGTAACCGAGCCACAACATTTGTTTGCCCGTAAGTGCACAACAACAACACACCATCCATACCTGTAACACAACCCGTAATCAAACCATTAGACGGATAACGCGTACAATAATGAATAAATAATAACATAACAATTGGCATTACATGACACACTTAAAAAATACCTTACACATTGAACCAATTCCAAAATAAAAAAAAACAACACTCATTGGCAATGAAACACCCAAATAAAAAATTTTAAAACCAAATACCATGAACAAACATTACACTAAAGGGAACAAAAATGCATAAACCATGTACCGAAAACACCTATTTCCGCTGGTTATTTGGCAACAACAAAGAAATAAAATTAGGCCATAACATGCACGACATAAACAACACTCCCACACTTCACCCACTTTCAAAAAAATTATGAACAAACATTACACTAAAGGGAACAAAAACGCATAAACCATGTACCGAAAACACCTATTTTCGCTAGTTATTTGGCAATAACAGAGAAATAAAATCAGGCCATAACATGCACGACATAAACAACACTCCCACACTTCACCCACTTAAAAAAAAATACCTTAGACATTCATCTACACAACAACACCCACTGACATTGAAAACAACCAATATAAAAATATTTACATCGACATAACATCAACAGACATTGTGCTGCAGTTATACGAAACAGCCAAAGGTAAAAAAAAAAAGAAGTAATGTTACCTGTTCTTGAAAGACTGAGACGTTCTGTTCAGTCGAAAAAGGCAGAAAATAGGGAGAGAAAACTCTGAACCAATGGAACAAACAATGAGCATCCACCACTCCACTAATCTCGTTTTTCCAAACCCTTGAATACATTAACATTACCAATCCCCCAAAACAATAAACCGACCCCCCGTCCATTTAGGAAACAAACATCCCAAAAAGGGGTACAATTGTAACCTGCAAAATAATTAAAATTAAGTAAACAACATTACCAAAAAAAATGGGACTAAATGGTGCATAAGAAAACTTTTGAGACTAAATAGTCCAACTTTTCAAAAAATAGGATTTTTGGCTAAATTTTTCCTAAAATAGTCACGTTATCAATCGGAGCCAAAATAAGTGCAAAAGGCTGAAATTTTACAATAGATCAATTGGTGCAGTTATGTAGAGTTAGAAGAGCGGGAATGAATTGCCGCCTCCGTGGCCGAGACATAGAGAGTGGGGTTATGTTTGGTTTATATTTATGAAGTAATTCTAAAAAGTAATTTTTTAAAAAGAGTTTAAAAAATTTGAAAATTTATTTAGTTATATGCTTTGAGAATAATTTTAGAGTTTTAGAATTTAGGATGATTTAATTTTGTTTTCATTTGAATAGATGTGCGTAAGAAAAAAGTGATTGATTGATGTATGGATATAAATAATTCGGTTCAGTCATTATGAAGAGCATATTTAGTATCGAACCGTACCTTTCGATTTTTATGATTGAGAAACTGATACAGATCATATGTTACGATTCAATTTTACTGATTTTGTCGATTTGAAGTAGAAGAGAAATTTATATGAAATTTTAATAAGTTTTATAATAGATTATAAAATTTTACATTGAAAATAAATGAGTAAAATATATGAAAATTGTTCTATAAATATTTTTCTGTCTAGTATTTATCACAAAAGTGTATTATATTAGTCACTTTTCATATAATATTCAAGAAATTATAATATAAAATATTTAAATATAATGTTATGTCGGTTCGATTTGCATTAGTGTAAAAGTTTCGAAACTGAAATAGACCATATATTATGAAAAACAGATCAAAAATTAAAATTTTGGTTGGTTTCGATCAATCGGCTCGATTTTATTGATTTTTCTTATATTTCTAGATTAATGTGTGAATGTGAGGGAAGAAAGACGAGGAAAAAAAAAATTAATTAATATAAGGTAGAAAGGAAAGCAATTTTAATTTTTTTCTAAAATTTTTAACTGAATAAATTATATCGCTAGATACAAGCCAACCAAACAAGGCATGAGACTTTCCTAAAAACCCAAATTTCGATTCAGCTCTGCCCGTAAAAATAACCCAAAAATTTGAAAACCAAGATCATCAAAGAGGCCTACCCAAACCCAAAGCGCGCATGGCGCGTTCCTTCTTTCCCTTGGAGCGATGAGCTCTTCTGTAGCTCCTCCTCCTCCTCCTCCTCCTCCTCTTATTTTCTCTCTCTCAGTCTTTCTCTCTATCCTTTCATGCTCAAGCGATGATACTACATTCAAAGGTACTTTTTACTTCACATCTCTTTTTTACTCAAACCCAATCTCTATGTGTCTGTGTTTTTTTAAATTGATTTGTAAAAGTCAGAGATTTTAGGGTTATGTTGTGCAGTTTTTGTTTAATTGATTTGGTGTAGAGGTTTAATCAATCGCGTTCTTCAAGCTGTAGAATATAGGAGATTCAATTTTTTTTTTTTGGGTATGCTAATAGCTCAATTTGTAATTTGTGAGTGCATTTGCAATATGGGTTCTATATATAATTATTATTGATTTTTGAATAAAGATCCTTCTTTAATTCCTCTCAATAATTGTACTTTGTTTTTCTCAGACACACTACTCTGGAGATAAGCGTCTTCTAACCAATGTAAGACTATAATGATATTGTAGGCTATATAACTGCTAGGTTAGGGTTACACATTAGAGTCTTTATCACCCATAACTAATTAGATAAATAATTAATTAAATAAGCAGGTAATATATATATATATATATAGATATAGATATAGATAAATACAAGGGTTAAATTCATTTTACCCCCTTGTGGTTGGGGCATGGAGACCTTAGAAAACCCCCATGTGGTTTTGGCCTGAAGTGTTGCTGTTAGTTTTCCAACCCAAACTGACGGAAGGTGTATTACACAGGCCATTTTTTAGAGTGGGTTTGGTTTTCTGAAAAATTAAAGTGAAATTAATACCAAAAAAAAAAATAAAAATTTACCTCCATTTTCTCCAAATTTAAAATTAGATTAATTAATTAAAATTAAATAAATTAAAATATTATTAAGAATTGATCTAAAATATAAAATATAATGAAGAATTGATTTAAAATATAATTAAATAAAATATAAAATAAATAATAATTAGGAATTGAACTAAAATTTGATTAACATGTTAGGAATTATAATAAATAATTAAATATTTAGGATTAATTATGATATTTTTTAATTATGATATAAAATATAATTAAATTAAAATTAGAATAAAAAGTTAAGAATTACAATAAATAATCAAGAATTTATAATTAACTGTGATTTAATTAAATTAATGTTAGACATTATAAATTATGTGTATTAGAGCGGAGAGAGAAAGAAAATGACAAAAAAAATATAGAGTTTGAGGGTATTATAGTCATTTTACATTTATAGTTAATGGTGTCAACGGTTGCACTTTAATTCAAAACCATATAGGGACTTCTTGGCTATATTTGAACGATATAGGGGTCAAGTGCTCTGGCCTCAAACCGCAAGGAGGTAAAATGAATTTAACCCTAAATACAATACAACTATAGGGGCCACATGGCAGGGATAGAGAAAGTAGGAGGAAGATTAAGGATGAAAGGGAGTCTGTAGGATTTTTCATTCAGTAGAAGAAGAAGAGTGAGGGGAAGAAACTCAAGAAGAAAAGGAAGGAAAAGTAAAGGAGATTCATAAAAATGAAATGTCTAGAAGCAATCTGTTTATCAATAGATAAGTCAATGCTAGGATATATATTCTTAAGCCATCAACTTTTTCTCCATGGTAAGCTGAGTACGCAGAAGTCTCTAATCTTCTTCTTTCTAAGGTTCTTTGTATTTACCTCGTGTGAATTTTAAAGGAATGAAATCGAGAAATGCATGTTAAATGTACCCAATGTTAACCCCAAGGGTTTGGCCTAGTGGGTGCAGCTTGGGGGTGTGCTCCCTTCTAGGTGTTAGGTTGAACTTCCACTAAGTGCTATCAACTCTTTGGGGCCACGCTTGCGGGTTTTGCTTGAGATTTGCCCGATCCACATGGAGGGGGGCGTTTTGTGTGGGTCTCGGGTTTAGTTGAGGTATGCATAAGTTGGCTTGGACACTCGGTCATCAAAAAATAAAAATGTACCCAATGTTCAATTATCTTAAACAAAATTTTGAAAAATTGGTTAATAGACGGAAATTTAGATAAAGATGCTATTTCCTTTATGTCTGAAACCTTGGTATAAGTCTAAGTCACAGTTCTATTTCATAGCATAAATATTGTTAAGAGCTCTATGGTACGAAAACAAACAAGTTTGTGACGTTGAACTAGACTTCCGATAGATAAGATAAAATCGAAAGATACAATATACATGTGGCTATGTGCGCCACATGGTAGGGATAGAGAAAGGAGGAGGGCCAAGGATAAAAGGTAGTGTGTAGCCATACATGTGGCTATGTGCACCACACATGTGGCTATGTGCGCCACATGGAGGGCTCAATCCGCACGTGTGGCCCTGGCCTAGGAGCCCAGAACTCTGGTTGATCACTCCCGGACACCCTGGACTGGACCGAGCACCCCCTGGAACAAGTGAAATTCAACACTGAACAAAACAAGAACGAGAACTTTATCTGAAAATAACTTCCGAATGTTTCAAACCCAACAAGAGCAAAAGAGAACGGAGTGAAGAAGAAAGAGAAAGAAAGAAAACAAAGACTGGGTCGTCACAACCTCCCCACCATAGGAAATTTCGTCCCCGAAATTTAGACCAACTAACCAAATGAAGGGTTATAGCAATTATGACCAATCTAACAACATTATCAAGTCACAACATCAACATTCAACCAACATTTGCCTTTCTCTTTATCATCATTCCATCAAAACAACAATCGTTTATACAAGACATATGAAATAAATCATGTTTAGCATAATATCATTCCCTCACAATCTCATGCTCAGATTAGCAATATAGGTGACAACACGTGATCCACAATTTAACAATTTCTCCCTTCAACACTAGGGAACATTACAAATTTAAAACAAACAACTAAGCATTTTCCAACAAATCTAGATACTTGGAGTGGACTTCCGCCTCCCTTTCCCACGTAGCATCCCCAACTCTGTGGTGTCTCCACAACACCTTCACTAACGGTATGGTTTTGCCTCGTAGCACTTGCTCTCAAGTGTCTAAGATTTGAACTGGTAGTTCTTCGTAGGAGGCATCCTTATCTACCTCCAAATCGACCCAATCCAACATATGAGAAGGGTCGGGTTCGTACTTCCTGAGCATAGACACGTGAAACACATTATGAACCCCCGAGAGTTGTGGCGGTAAAGCTAACCGGTATGCCACTCCCTCTATTCTCTCCAATATCTCGAAAGGTTCAATAAACCTTGGAGACAACTTCCCACTCTTGCAAACCTCATTAAACCCTACCTAGGTGAGATCTTAAGGAAAACATGGTCATCTACTTCGAAAGATAAGGGTCGTCTCCTCCTATCGGCATAACTCTTCTGTCGGCTTTGGGCCGTAGCTAACCTCTTCCGAATGAGAGCAACTTTCTCGGTTGTCTCCCTAACAATCTCTGGACCCAACAATGGTGCATCCCCCACCTTGGCCCAACAAACTGGTGATCTACAAGGTCGGCCATACAAGGCCTCAAACGGTGCCATCTCGATACTAGCCTGATAACTATTGTTGTAGGCGAATACAATCAACGGTAAGTGCCTCTCCCAAGACCCTTTGAAATCAAGGACACAAGCTCTAAGCATGTCCTCCAAAATCTGAATAGTGCGTTCCAACTGCTCATCAGTTTGAGGGTGGTAAGTAGTGCTAAAGGTCAACTTGGTTCCCAATGTCTCTTGAAGGCTTTGCCACAACCGGATAGTAAAACGAGGATTCCTATCCGGCACGATGGTTACCGGAACCCCATGACGCCGAATTATCTCTCTAACGTACAACTCTGCCAAGGGCCCAACTGAGCCGCTAGTACGCATTGGAATGAAATGTGTGGCCTTAGTCAACCTATCAACAATTACCCAAATAGCATTATTGCCCCGCTGTGTTCTAGGAAGCCCAACTACGAAGTCCATGGTAATGTGCTCGCACTTCCACTCGGCTATTGGTAAGGGGTGCAACAAACCCGCTGGTCTTTGATGTTCGGCCTTCACTTGCTGACAAGTAAGGCACTTGGACATAAAGGATGCGACATCCCTCTTCATACCTCTCCACCAAAACTGACGACTAAGATCACGATACATTTTGGTGCCTCTCGGATGTACCGCAAGGCGTGAGTGATGGAACTCCCGAAGCACTTCTTTCCTACAAGATTCAGGCACAAATAGATGATCTAGGTTATGTACACTTTGATCCGAGTGAATGTTCAAACCCTTCTCTTCCTTCCCATTGGAGATTCTATCACGAATTAACTCTACTTCACGGTCACCTTGTTGTGCCTCTACAACTTTGTTAATCAAGACAGGTTGAGCACTCAAGGTAAACAATGTTTCACCCTCTTCGGACTCGCCCAATTGCAATTTAAACTTGCCGACTTCACCCAACATAACCCACTCCCGAATGGCCACATTAGCCAAACTACTTACGGATTTTCGATTCAAGGCGTTGGTCACTACGTTGGCCTTCCTCGGATGATAGTGCAATTCGAAGTCGTAATCCTTCAAAAATTCTATCCACCTCCGTTGACGTAAATTCAAATATTTTTGGGAAAACAAATATTTTAGGCTTTTATGATCGGAGAAAACTTCAAACTTCTCGCTGTACAAATAATGCCTCCAAATTTTCAAGGCAAACATTACTGTTGCTAGCTCTAAGTCGTGGGTAGGGTAATTCTTCTCAGGAGCTTTCAATTGTCGTGAACTGTAAGCTACAACCTTTCCCCCTTGCATCAAAACACAACCAAGCCCATCTCGAGACACATCATAATAAACGGTGTAACCCAAACCTCTCTCCGGAATGATCAACACCGGTGCCGTAGTCAATCTAGTTTTAAGCTCTTGGAAAGACTTTTTACAAGTTTCACTCTACACAAACTTAACTCCCTTTCTAGTCATCCTAGTCAAGGGCGCGGCCAAGCTAGAGAAGTCCCTCACGAAACGCCGATAGTACCCCGCCAACCCCAAGAAACTTCGGATCTCAAAGACATTCTTAGGTTGGTCCCAATCTTGTACAGAATCTATCTTCGAAGAATCTACAATTACTCTCCTTCTTGACACCACATGACCCAAAAACTTTACCTCGATGAGCCAAAACTCGCATTTCTCAAACTTGGCATACAATTGATGTTTTCTAAGCAATTCAAGCACTACCCTCAAGTGAGCCTCGTGTTCCTCCGTGGAAGTCGAATAAATTCGGATGTCGTCTATAAAGACGACTACAAAATGGTCCAAGTACTCCCTAAAAATTCGATTCATCAAATCCATAAAAGAAGCCGGTGCATTAGTCAACCCAAATGGCATTACAAGGAACTCATAGCCGCCATAACGCGTACGAAAGACCGTTTTCTGGATGTCTTCCTCCCGGACTCTCAACTGATGGTACCCCGACCTCAAGTATATTTTGGAGAAGTAACAAGACCCTCTAAGTTGATCAAACAAGTCATCTATTCTGGCTAAAGGGTATTTGTTCTTGACAGTGACTTGATTCAACTTGCTGTAATCGATACACAACCGCAATGACCCATCCTTCTTCTTTGCAAAAAGAGCCGGCGCTCCCCAACGTGACGTACTAAGGTGAATGAAGCCCTTGTCTAAAAGCTCTTGGAGTTGAATTTTCAACTCATGCAACTCCGCGGGTGGAAATCTATACGGCGCCATAGAAATTGGTGCCGTTCTAGGCACTAAGTCGATGGTGAACTCAATCTCCCGGTGGGGTGGCAAACTAGTAAGATCTTCGGGAAACACGTCTGGGTATTCACAAACTACCCTTGGCAACTCAACTCGAGTCTCGTCACTCTCACCATCTAAGAGAGTAGCAAGAAGACCACTAAGTTCGTTCCTACTACGAGGATCAAACACCTGTCTCCCAAAAAATAAAAACGATCACCACTCGAGGTGCACACGGTGACCCTTTGACGAAAACAATCAATCACTGTCCGATAAGAAGACAACCAATCCATGCCTATAATGACATCAAAACTCGACATGTCTAGCAACACAAAAGCAAACGGGAGTCTACGCCCGGCAACCTCTGTCTCACAATCGCGACACCCCCAATCTAAGTCACCTGTAACCCCAACCGGTGACTCAACTATGAGTGGAGACGCTAACTGTGCCACTTCTAACCCCAATGCATATGTGAATGTAGCAGATATGAATGAATGAGATGCACCCGTATTTATCAACACACTGGCTAAAGAATTACACACAATAAAAATACCTCTCACAACTGAGGTTCCTAGCAACTGCTCTGGCGTGGCAACAACATACATGCGCCCCTGTGGCCTCTAATCAACCTGCTCGTCCCTCGGAGCATAGGCCTGCTGTACTGACTGAGCCGAAACGGCTCCCTGATGAACTCGTGAAGTTTGAGCTGAGTGAGCCTGCTGGTGGCTCTGAGTTTGCCTCGACCCCGATGCGCCTCCTAACTGTGGGTAAGCTCTCTTCATGTGCCCTGACTGACCGCACTAGTAGTGAGTAGGCCCCTGACCCCTACTCTGAGACTGACTCTAAGATTGGTTAGGTGGTGGTGGTGGTGGCAACATCTGCTGTCCTCCTCCCTTCTGTGGACATGCAAAGGCCTTGTGACCCTATTGGCCACACTTGAAGCAAGAAAACCCACTCGGCGCACTCTTTCCCTGGCCCGCACTAGGCAAAGGGAAAGTGGATCTAGACTGTTGCGGCTGAGACTAGGATGAAAAGGTGTTTCTACTCTTCTTATTGAGCCTATAGTCTCCCTGTGACCCTTGGCCCCTAGACCTCAAATTCCGAAGTCTCTCCTCCTCGGCCTCCACAGTAATCTCGACATGTGCGGCCGCCTCCACAAGATGGTCATAATTCCGGATCAGGTTCCCGGCAACTTTGAACAAGATCTTAGTTCTCAATTTCTTCTCGAATTCAATGCAACGGTGCTCTTTCGTCGCTACCAACTCCGGTGCAAACTGGGACAAACTAGATAAGGCCGCTTTAAACTCGGCCATGGACATATTGAGTTGCTTAAGATCCTGAAATTCTTGCCTCAACCCCTCCCTAGCAGTGGGAGATAGGTACTTGTGGCCTTTGGCATACTTCCACCATTGGCCCGCTTCTCCTTTGAGGTAGTAACTCGCAAGAGTCACCCTCAATTCGCCATCCTCTATATGAAGCATCTCAAAAGTCTTCACGGTTTGTTCGAGCCATTCATCCGCTTTCTTTGGCTCAAGGCCACCATGGAATTTATCCGGTTTGGCCAGCAAAAACTCCCTCATAAGGAAGCTCACCCTTGTCTCTACGGCGTTCTTCCTAGCTTGGGTCTCTGCCCTAAGTATGTTCATGGACTCCCTCAATGCCCTCGTCATTTCTCGGGCTAGGGCCCCCATTGCGGCTTGACCCGCTTGCCCCAGCATCTCAGCTTGCCCAACTTGCTCGGCCATGTTAGCTTGGCCTAACCCCTCCTCTTGCATCGGAACCTCTTGGACTGGTACCTCATGCACACCCCGGCGACCCCTACCACGCCTTCCACCTCTACCACCACGAGTCTGAACCCTTCTTGACATCCTAATTAAGGGGCAAGATAGATAATTTAGCACATAATTCCAAATGTGCTCGCAACTTGCCTCACACGTTAAACTATAACAATCATATATATTCTACTACACAAACAATTCAATTCACTCCACATAAGCACTTAGTCATATAAGGACATACGAATTATCCTTTAGTGATGAGATTCATCTCATGAAAAATCAAGAATTCTTAGTAGAATGAGTATTGATTAGGTACCCTTCTAATAAGACCTCAAGGAATCTAATAGGCGCAAATAACATCCCAAAAGTCCAATCCCATACCCATATAGTCACATAAGCATGCTATCACATAATCACGAAATACAAGACACATCCTAATCATGCGCAATGAACCCATTGTGGTTTAAGAACCACTCTCCGCGAGCCTCAAGTATTCAAACCCAGTAGCTCTGATACCAAGTTGTCACGCCCCGAAATAAATCCAACATGTACAATACATCATGCCACATTCATTAATTAAATATAACCATTCTCCAACCTTTACATCATAAATCTCTAAGGTTTTATACAAAAGTTCCACATGCGGATATACATTCAATGATAAGAACACATGAATCTATAGCATGTGAAGCATCTAGTCTCAAAACGAATAAAATGCCCTTAAGGGCTTACATCTTCCAAGGCAATAGTCCAGTTACACAAAATGGCCTCTCGGACCCACACACGTTTAGCCCTTGGCTTACAAAAAAAAATTCACAACAAAAATAAGAGCAATCTACTTTTCATCCAAACATATCCACGCTCTCAGTTTGGTGGGATCACCACATCTTTACCTGCACCAAAGTCCGATAGGGGTTATCATAAAGCCCAGTAGAGAATTCTTACAAAGTATATACAGTTATGCAAATTCTCAATGAAGAATGCAAATGTCAATGCCATGCCATGCCATTTTAAAGAAATCCCATTTTATGCTCTTCTTGAAGATCACCATTTTTCGATAAAAGTTTGCGATCTCAACAATTTCTGAAACTTCCAATTTTAATTAATAGGGGGGGGGGGGTAAATACGACTCAGGTAATCCTTAGGTTGGTGTCTGCAAGTAGGCTCTACGAGCACTACCAATACCCCACGTTACCAGTTGCTAACCGGAAGGGAAGTGGTACCTGCTTTGCGCGTGTTTTCGTGTTTTCACCAACTTAACAATTCATCTACACCTCCTATCTAGACTTGCCTACGTATTTACCCCTTAAGCATTTCCATAGTTCTCGTTACAATATAATCTTTTCTCAACGTAAACATTTTCCAACTCAATTCAAGATGTGCAAATAATGATAATAAATTAAATGGGAATATGATACAACAATTAATATCTCAAACATTCTTCCATTCATCCTTCCTCCAATGCCATCTCACAAAATAACCACATGCTCAACCGATGTTATCAACACATACCAATAATCTCTCATTATGCACATTTCTTAACATTCTTGTCATTCCAAGATTATATGTACATTTTCAAGCATCAATTTCCAAGATTTCAATTCTCATAATCCATGGTACTCAACAATTATCATCTCACAATTATACACTTTCATGCATTTCTCAATAGATTTAAAAAAAAAAAAAGAAAAAAAAAAAAAACCTCCATTTTTCTATATGTCAAGAAGTTACCAATTGCAAGCCACATCATGAAATAAATACTCATTCACCCTTTTAGCACAAGGGGAGAGAAAAACTCCATAGGCCCTTCTACATTTTCAAAATTCCCAATTTCTAGGGTTTTCATCAAAAACCTAACATTTCCCATCTTACGGTGAAACCCACCCCAAAATCACATTTCTTAAGTCAAATGAAGAGGAAACCCTCTAGGGTGAACAAAAGGGTTGAGATTTAATCCCACCAAAAAAAAAAAAAACTCACTACATTTTAAATCTCAAATAAAGATCATCATAAAAGTTTCAAGAAAACATTTAAATCAACATCAATGTGGAAAAACATGTATATATAACTCAAGAAATCCCTACCTCAATGTTTGATGAAGAAATGGAGATGAAACCCTAGATTCAAGATGGAAGACTCTTCAATTTCCACTACACCAAAGGAGCCCTAGCTTTTGATCTCCAAAGCTTGAGAGGGAGAGATGATGGTGATGATGAATCTAGATCCAAGGGATGGCAAAATCAAGGAGTTTTAGTGCTTGAGGAGGTTTTTTAGAGAGAAGGGGGAGAAAAATATGGTTTAGAGTGAGAGGAAAGCCTCAAAATGAGATAAAACTCGGCCAAAAGAGCAAAAAAAAATAGAGATTCGGACTTAGGCTTGTCCTGCACGTGCGACACGTGCCCTCGCACGTGCAGTTGCCTTCTTCCCACACGTACGGCACTGATCCCCGCACGTGCGGCTGCCCCTGCACTTCTCCTCCGCACTTGTAATTTAAGCAGTGTGCCACCCAACAAAACTCCTCCCTCCCGCACGTGCGGCCTAACCCTCCCTTACGTGCAGGCTCAATCCGCACGTGCGGCCCTGGCCCAGGAGCCCAAAACTCTGGTTGATCACTCCCGGGCACCCCGGACTTGACCGAGCACCCGCTGGAACAAGTGAAATTCAACACCGAACAAAACAACAAGAACTAGAACTTTATCTGAAAATAACTTCTGAATGTTTCAAACCCAACGAGCAAAAGAGAACGGAGTGAAGAAGAAAGAGAAAGAAAGAAAACAAAGACCGGGTTGTCACAAGAGTGAGGAGAAGAAACACAAGAAGGAAAAGAAGGAAAAGGAAAGAGAATTCATCCAAAAGAAATGTCTATAAACAAACCATTTATTAGTAGACAAGTCAATGCTAGGGTATATGCTAAGAATCAAGGACACAGACACGTGACACAGTGATTTCAAAAAAAAGAGGACATAGACACGGCGGGGACATGACGATAAAAATTAATTATATATATCTGTAGATTAATATTACATCCACAAACAATTAAAATTAACAAAAACTAATACTAATTCAAAATAATAAAAAATCACCTTTTTTTTGTGATAAATAAAGTTTATTGCTCATAACATCAAGATGATGCAAAAAATACAAAAAGAGCCCTGAAAAGGGGAAAGACCACATAACCAATCAAATCATTCAAGAAATCAAAAAAAACAAACAAATTTAGATCCACCGTCCTTGTAACCCAACTTTACAAAACTACAAAAAACCTGTTCTCTAACCACGAGACAGACCGAGCCACCCCCTAAAAAATACGGCAATTCCGTTCCAACCAAACCAGCCACATTAAGCACCCAAGCCTTCCGCCACCTCCCAATCCCGACCCGCTCCCCAACTCTAGAGGACTGCCATCACCCCCTTTTGCTGAACCCAAGCGATTCCAAAAGTAGAGAAGATAAGCACCCACAAACAATAAGCCGCAGGACAATGGATAAGCAAGTGATTCAGAGACTTTGCATTACCATAACATATACAGCACCAGTTTACTAGAAAATAACGATAGCGAACCAAATTAGCAATAGTTAGAATCTGATCAAAAGCTGTTGTCCACACAAAAAACACCACCTTAGGTGAACACCTGTAACCTAAACACGATGCCAAGGAAACTCCTCCTCCACACCACTAGACAAAGCCTGGTAGAACTACAAAATCGAGAAAACAACTTCTTGCACCTGAGCCCCCCACACCAAGACATCCTTCCTCACCCCCCTAAACCTGCACCCGGTACAAGAAACTCAGTGAATCCTTCAACTGACCAGCCTCCTAATCTTGAACCTACCATCTCAATATAACATCCCAAACCACCGCACCTTCAACCCTATCTAGAAAAGATGCCACCACAGCCTCTTGATCAATGGCAATACGAAAAATCAATGGAAAACAAGATTGCAAAGAAACCTCACTGCACCATCGACATCTAATAATTATTTAAATTTAAGCAAACAGTAATAATCATTCAACATCAAATATGCATAAAAAGAACTAATAAAAGGGGATAAAAAACTAGATGCGGTGTTCCTTGGAAAAAAAGTAATTAAATAAAGGGACACACAAGTCCCCTCTGTGTTCTCGTCTCCAACACCGCTACAACACATATTTTGGAGTATTGGTGCTTCATTGGGTATATGTTTTTAAGCCAATTAGATTCATGTATTTGGTTATTTATTTATTGGAATAAATGTTATGTTCATGCTTTATTATTTAAAATGTTTTCATCTAAGTAGCAGGGACATAGACATGGATACGACATAGATACGCCGACATGACAATTTTTCAAAATTTCAGGACACGGCACGTTGGGGGTTACATGATAAAAATAATTAGCTTGTTTGGTTTCAGTTTTCAGAAAACAGTTTTCAGAAAATTTTACTTTTTTATTTTTCGTATTTTAATATTTTCAATGAATTTTTTTAGTATTTTAAGAAATTATTATTTTTTCTTAATTTTTTAGACACACCTAACATAAATACACTTAAAAAGTATAATATTTGTGAAAACAATATTTAAAAAATACACTAAATACCAAAAAAATATTTAAAAAATACGAAAATTCAATGCATTTTTTGTATTTTTGTGCATTTATTAATTTTTTAAAATATTTTTGCACAAATATTTTACTATTTAGATACATCTAAGTAAGGTGCATCTAAAAAAGTAAAAAAATTACTTAAAATTTTAAAAATATTAACTAAAAACTAAAAAATACGAAAAAAAAAAAAACTCAGTTTTCAGAAAACTGAAACCAAACATACTGAGTGTTTTTATGTATTTATGTCATATATATTACAATATTCATAAATTTAGAAAATAAATACGAAATCAATAGTGTTTTATTTTTTTTAATTTTTTTATTAGATATGATTTATTTATAATAAATTATTTATTTATTTCTTTTCTTGGATTGGTTTGCAATAATATAGTTTTTTCCACATCATGCTTTGACATGATGGGCTTGATTTTTAAACCTGCTTGATGTAGTCCAAGTAGAAAGCCATGCACAATGAATTGGGTCTTTGCAATTTAGAATAAAACACCCACAAAGCCCATAACAATGTACAACAGACCAACAAAAAGAGAGCCTACCTCATTAAGTGGAAAAAAAAATAAAAAATGAATCTGAACCCAGGATGCCTCTGTCGAAGAAGACGAAGTTGAACCAGGTAAGTATGCTTCTTCTTATACTGTTATTGTCTCTTGTGTGACTTCTTCCTTCATCTATTTCTCTGTGAATCACAAATCTAGAGTTCCTACAGGTAGCGTGAACAAAATCAATGATTTTTTTATTTTATTTTTGGCCATCATTGTGTCCGAGAAGTGTTTGGAGAGTGTCGGAGGTATGTCCAGCAACTAAAAGAAGTGAACAAAAGTGGGATGCAAGAGAGGGCATGTCTGACATGTGTTTGCCGCGTGTTCGAACTTGTCCGTGTCCTAGATGTGTTGGACACTAATACGTTAGGCTAGATGGAGTGCATGTGCTTCATAGGTTTTCATATATAATGGACGTGATTCATGAGATGAATGTTTTAACCTCATGGTTACATTAAATGTGCTTTATGTAGGTGAAAGAGTTTCATTTACATGAGATCTCCCAAGTTTTGTAACTTGGAAATTTCACAGTTGTTAATAGAATTAGGGTCTCTATTAGGTCAACAACAACATAATAAACTTTTATATGGGTGGTTGGGCTTGTCCAACCAGATTATGACATTTTCAGAGTATGCCGCTTCAAGGGCTGAATTTGTGGTTCATTTGAGTAATGTGGTGCGGGAAATACTAATTTAAGGGTTGTGTTACATGATGTCTATCATGGAATTCCTAGAACACGTCATTTCTTTTCTACCTCAATTTTGCTACTTACTTCCAATGTTCCCTTTTTTTGTTGGTAATATATTTCTTTTTGATAATTAATTATCTCTAAATGTTAATAATATAGGCATTGGTTTGGAAAATCCAGTTATTGATGTCACTCCATCTGCCCTCACTGGTTATACATCATCTTCTCATGGTTCCACAGATATTTATTGTGTGAACGCGTTCGAGTTGCTAGTCAGTCAAGATTGGAACTTGGGAGTTATGCCAGTGCATATCAGGTTAAATTGGTCCCATTTGCAGTAATTCCTGAGAGATTGCACAACACAATTCAGATTTGTTTGCACCAGTAAATGAAATGTCCTTGAATTTTGACTCTTTAACTCCCACCCTCTTTCTCTCCCGGATACTCTACGTTACATGGACTCGGGTACAAGTGTTGGGTGCGGGTATGTATCTAGGGGTCAGACTTGGCAAACCTCTAGATGAGGGATACGCGAGTACGTCTAAAAGGTACCCAAAATTAGACACAGATATGTGGATACGGCTAAACATGGATGTGTCAAAAAAATATTATGTATTTTTTTGATAAAGCTACAATAATTTGTGACTCAAAATGATTACATATTTTTATGATGATGCTACACATTTGTAGTTAAAAAATATTGAATAAAAATTATATATAACGTTATTAAAAAAAATGAATAATTTATTTTCCGTGGATATAAGTTAAATTCCAACTCGTTAATTTGTATTAGACCCAAACATGAAAAGCTCTTGTAAGACCATCTCCAACGCTGCATCTAATATTTCATCAAATTTAAATTTGATGAAAAACGGCTACTGTTTAACCTCTAACCCTTTCATCAAACTCGTATCAAATGAGGGATGGACCAAAACTTTCATCAAATGGAGGCTTTCATCTTTCATCAAATTTAAATTGTTATCGTTGGGCCAGACATCCTCCCGGATGTCCACCCAAGAGCAACTTTGACAGCCTTTTTTGTTCATATCCGGATGACCTCCGGGACACCTGCTCGGATGTCCTTTAGGACAACCGGGGATGTGAAAAATCTAATGAAAATTCTATTTTTAGTATTAGAGTGAACGGTATCAAATCAAACTTTTCATCAAATTTTTACTCAAATTTGATGAAATTTATAATTCAACGTTGGAGATGCTCTAAAAGTCAGCTAGCCTAATAGCCTTATAATTTTTGTTGAAAGCCCCATTTTATTAACAGACCAAAGTGTATCTATATAAGCCCAAATGCACCAAACCCTTTAATATAACCCTAGCAGCCATCAACGAAGATGAATACAGGAGACAGAGATGATGAACGGCGACGACGATGAGGTCCCCAACCATGTTTCTCTCTCTCTCTCTCTCTCTCTCTCTCTCTCTTTCTCTTCCCCCTCCTCCTCCTTTGTTGCTGCCATGAAAAATATAAAAGAAAATCAACCGTATCCGTTTGTATTTAGCCATATCCTGGCCGTATTCCATACCCATGTTATGTCGTGTCGACACGGGTACCTCTCAAAATACAAAGAGTCCGTGTAACGTAGCTGATACTTCAATGCGATAGTTATGTTGATTGAAAATAGTATCTTCTCATATAGAAAGTGTTTTGTAGGAATGCTTCACTTAGTTTATGTCAATGTGAAACCGATGAATGAAAAACTGTCCACAAGGAGCTCTGTAATGTCACCTTATGAGGACAGATATGTTGATGTGAAGTTTGTTGATAAAATTGCTGGTTATGTGACGGTAACAGTTGATAAAGGTTAGGGATTTATCTCCTGGTGCTTGGGTTTAATTTATCTATTTCCGTCTCCCTCCATCTTTTCATGTTTGTCTTTTGGCTTTTGTGGTTTGTTCAGAGTTTCAAAGATGGCGTCTCTTTTGTCTTGCTTTTGGTTTTGTTTTATTGCTGTTGGCACCAGTGGTTAGCAGTTGGGTTCCCTTCTATTATAGTAGTTCCATGGCTGTTGGAGTTTTTCTTGTCATTATTATCCTTCTTTTTCAGGTATTTGGATTTGATGTGCATTGTATAGTAGTCCTTTTTTTAAAGAAAAAAAAAGACTGCTGCCTTTTATTTTGCTTTGTATTCTTATATGGTGCTACTTATTCTTCGTAAGGTTTCAATTTCTATCACATAACAAAAATCAAAGTTGTTAGCTTGTTTAGTTGTACAGAAATCTTGAAATGTTTTCAACATGAAACCTTTCCAACCTTTGACAAAAATCTGGTTGTGGAAAATACAAGCATTCACCGGTAATATTGGTGATATGATCCATAACAACCAAAAATCTTATAACTGTGAGAATACATTGTGAATCTTACAAATTGGGCATGATTGTGGTTGTACATGTTAGAGTCCTATTAGATGAGTGATTGTATTAGAGTCCTTTTTGGTTTAGGGGTTAGGGCTATATAATCTACGGTCTGGTTGTAATCAAATATACAATTGAATATACTGAAATATAGAAAACTTACATGGTATCAGAGCCACGTCTGACACGCTAGGTCTGGCCTCGATCATTTAAATCATTCGAGGTTCTTCGTTCCTACTTGTTGGTTCTTTTTGGGTCGATCGAAGCCAGCCCTCTAGATCGTGACAATCGCGACAGCCCTTTCTGTCTTCATCGACATCGTGATTGCTTTCTGGTGTTGGGTCTGAAGTCGCGAGTCTAGTTTGGGCTTGAGGGATCTCTCTCACTCTCTCACGACCTTTGCCTTGGCGCTCTCTCTCTGGTCTTTGGTCTCGTTTGGGCTTGAGGGATCTCTCTCTCTCGCAACCTCTGCCTTGGCTCTCTCTCTCTGGTCTCTGGTCTCGTTGTTTGGTCTTTGCTCTCTCTATTTTCGATTCTCTGTGTTCTTTTTTTCAAGTCCACCAGTAATTGACCCCTCTGTCTCAAACTTTGGATTATTATAGGTTGACCCCTCAACTTTATTGGATGTTATCACTGTGCCCCATCAGTTCCCTTTTCTTTTATTTCTGGTTCATTACAATGTCAAAAGATAAAATTCAAGCTATTAAATGCAAGCTTACAAGCGACAACTATGCTTATTGGTCTAGTGTTATGAGAAATTTTCTTCTCGTTCCAAAAAAATGGGGATATGTTTCTGGTTCTGTTCCTCGTCCATTAGATCCCAAACAAGAAGACTATCTGAGTTCCTGTGACACTTGGGATTGTGATAATGCTCTAGTGCTGACCTGGTTCCATAACTCTGTAGATGACCGGATCGGGATGATGTTCTCTAAATATAACACTGCCAAAGAGGTGTGGGATTACTTACAAAGTGTTTATCAGCAGTCCAACTTTGCCAAACGGTATGAGTTGGAAACAACTATTCAGGAAGCTCGTCAGCGGGATCTGTCTATTCAAGACTTCTATACTGAGATGACAGGCCTCTGGGATCAACTGGCTCTCATGGAACCATCTAGCCTCAAGAGACTTGATGCTTATGTTGAGTTTCGGGAGCAAGGTCGTTTAGTGCAATTCTTAACGGCTCTCTCCCCTCAGTATGATGCTATCTGTGGTGGCATCCGTCATCGGTCTCCTCTCCCCTTTGTGGATGCTATTGTTTATGAGCTCCTCTTCGAGGAAGCCCGTCTTAAGACGGCCAATCAGACTCTATTTCCATCTGTCGTCTTGGCTCCTACTCCGTCTCCTTTGCTACCGAACCCCCACCTCATCAACTTCAAGCCAATGAAAAGCCCAAAAAGGGGCCACTAGCCTCTGATGAGTGTGCTTTTTGCCATCAAAAGGGCCATTGGAAGTACAACTGTCCCAAGAAGGACCGTCAGTCTATTCAGCCTTCTCAGTCGTCTTAGCCACAGTCCCAAGGTCTTGCTCCGAATACTTTTCGCCCTCATGCTACTTATACTGCATCTGCCCCGGCTTCTGATCCTGATTTGGCTTCCTTGAGTGCTCAAATTGCTCAGCTTCAACATCTCTGGTCCACCTCTTAGTCATCTTCATCTGCCTCTGCTCTCACCTCTCCTCATTCAGGTTTGCTTGGGTCTTCTGCAGGTATTCCTTCCTCTGTTTGGCTTTTTGATTTTGGTGCCTCTCATCATATGACTCCTCACCTCTCCCTACTTTAAAACTGTATCCCCCTCCCTTTCCTATTACTATAAATACTGCTAATGGGTTTGGTATGTCTGTCCTATCTTTTGGGTCTGTTTTACCCTCTGCTATGTCTGCTGTTACTATTTCCTCTGTTCTTTATGTTCCTCAACTGTCTGTTAGCTTGCTTTCTATCAGTCAGCTTGATACTTCTGGTTTTGATGTTATTTTTTCTTCTTCTGTCTGTTGTATACAGGATCGGGTAACTAAGAAGCAGATTGGGACCGGCTGTGGAGTTGGAGATCTCTATGTGGTGGAAAGCTTGCATCTTCCTCAGTCTACCTCCCCCGTTGCACTTTCATCTTTTCGGTTAGATTCTCAGTTGAGTTAGTTTTATTTATGGCATTCTCGCTTAGGTCATTTGTCTGTTCACCGCTTGCGGTGTTTAGCTCAGTCAGCATTGTTAGGTAAAGTTTCTCCTTGTCAAATTAATGAGTGTTGAGGGTGTAAACTTGCTAAAATGACAGCTTTATCCTTTAATCATAGTACTTCTATTTCTGCTTCCCTTTTTTCTCTTGTACATACTGATGTCTGGGGACATTCTCTTATTCTCACTAAAGGGGGTTCTGCGTATTATGTGTCCTTTGTTAATGATTGTACTCGCTATACCTGGGTTTATCTTATGGCTCATATATTTGACTTCTACCAAATATATCGTACCTTTCAGTCTATGATCACTGCACAGTTTGGAGCCATAATTAAAATACTCCGGTCTGACTTGGGTGGAGAATACTTTAAAACTGAATTCTGTGAGTATTTGGCGAAATTGGGCACCATTCACCAAACCTCCTGTACTGATACACCTGCACAAAATGGTCGTGCTGAGCGTAAACACCGTCATCTTGTTGAAATAGCTCGATGTCTTTTTCTCCCTTCCTTTGTTCCGGCACTATTCTAGGGTGAGGCAGTTCTTACTGCTACTTTCCTCCTTAATCGCAAGCCAACTTCCTTACTCTCCGGTCGATCCCCTTATGAGGCTCTGTATTCCTAACCTCCCAATTATTCCCTCCTGCGTGTCTTTGGGTCTACTTGTTTTGTTCTCCTTCCTCGTAAAGATAGAACCAAACTCAGTGCCTGGTCTGTTGTGTGTCTTTTTGGGTTACAGTCTTACTTAGAAAGGCTCCCGCTATTACGATCCTGTCTCTCGTCACCTTTATGTCTCCCGTCATGTTGCCTTTCTCGAACGTCTGTCTTACTTACAGCTTTCCTCTCTCACTGTGCCAGTTTTCAAAGAGGATTTGGTTCACATTGACCCATTTCCTTCTGAGGTCTCGTCTGATGAATACATCTCCACTGTTCCTCTTAGGCTTGTTCCATCTTCTCCTCTTCCTTCACCTCTAGTTGCTTCTCCTCCTTCAGTTTCTTCTCCTCCTCTATTGTTAGTTTATTCTCATCGCAAGGCTCATTCTCCACCAGTTGTCTCTACCCCTGCTGTTGCTCCTCCTGCTTTTGACGACACAGATCCGGCTGAACAATGATATCCTACTCGAGCGCGTCATCCTCCAAACAGGTTGGGTTGGTCTAATACGTGTTTTTCTACTTCCTATCGTACTTTTTTGTCTGCTATTCACTCTTTTTCAGAGTCCCAGTCTTACAAGGAGGCATGTTAGGATCCTCATTAGGTTTAAGCTATGGAGGATGAGTTGTCTGCTCTACAAAAAACTAGTACTTGGGAGTTGGTTCCTTGCCTGCTGATAAGAAGTTGGTTGGTTGCAAATGGGTGTACAAAGTCAAGACTCATTCTGATGGGTCTCTTGAGCACTACAAAGCTCGTCTGGTTGCCAAAGGTTTCTCTCAGGAGTATGGTATTGATTATGAGGAGACATTTGCTTTTGTTGCCAAGATGATTACTGTCCGTGCTTTGATCTCTGTCGCTGCTATTCGGTCTTGGCC
This sequence comes from Camellia sinensis, assembly GCF_055761805.1. Classification (NCBI taxonomy): domain Eukaryota; kingdom Viridiplantae; phylum Streptophyta; class Magnoliopsida; order Ericales; family Theaceae; genus Camellia; species Camellia sinensis. The sequence continues at coordinate 73,079,404 of NC_138972.1, read as the reverse complement.
TCTTTATCATATGGATGTTAAGAATGCTTTTCTTAATGGTCATCTCACTGAGGAGGTTTACATGCACCCTCCCCCTGGCCTTCACCATTCCTCTAGCCAGGTTTGTCGTCTTCGGCGTGCTCTATATGGTCTGAAGCAGTCTCCTCGTGTTTGGTATAGCGACCCCGGGTCTTTACCCGACTGTCATGATATTCTGGGTCCGAATCTTATTGTTTGATGTTGCCCGATATGTCTTTCTTGCTTACACCTCTTGAATTTGAGTTTTGGAATGACTTGAGTGTGTTATAACAGGTTGGTTGCCTTTCGGTCTAAAATCTTGTTGCCCAAAATTTCGGTATTCCGCTCGAGCGGGACTTCTTACGCTCGAGCGGAGTTTGCAACCTTTCAGTATCAAGTGTCTCTACAAAAGTGCTGCAAGAGTGTTTTTCACGCTCGAGTGGCGTTTATTACGCTCGAGCGTGTCTGAGCTCAAGCGGCCCTTCTGGCGCTCGAGCGGCTACCTGCAATCTGTGTTATACTGGACGGGTGAAATCCATGCTCGAGTGGTACTCTTTGCGCTCGAGTGGCTTGTTGTTGTTGTGTCTTACGCTCGAGCGTGAAACTCTCCGATCGAGCGGAGTTCGCGTATATCGGATCGTAAAAGTGACTTTTTATATAACTTTTTCATCTCTTTTTCATCCAATCCCTAAGTTGAGAGCTTCTCTCTCTAGAAATACCCTCTCTCTCTATATTTGACCTAGACCTAGTGATCTTCTCACCTCCCCCCCTTTGATAAAAAGGTTGAGCTCTCCAAGATCTCTATTTCCATCCAAGAAGAAGTGGGTTTTGCCATTTTTGGAAGCTTCACATTTGTCTAACCCTTCTCCTTGGGCTTCTACTTTGAGGTAGGGAGTTCTAGAGTTATATATATATGTTTTGCTACTAAATGTTGACTTTAAGTCGTTATGAGGTAGTTGTGTAGTTTAAAATTTTGCACTAAATGATGAAAGAGAAAGGGGGTTTTCAAATTGGGTTTCTAAAATCTCAAATCCTTTGTTCTTTCTAAGGGGTTTTCTTTTCATTTGACTCATAAGATGTGATTTGAGTTGGTATTCACCTTGAAGTGGGTAAATATTAGATTTTGATAAAAGCCCTAAAAAATTGGGGAATTTCGAAAATACATGGAATAATTGTGAAACTCTTTACTATTTTGTATTACGATGATGGGTGAGATGATATTATTGAAAGGTTATTAAAAATGTTGTAAATTGTTGATGCGAGGAATGATGAACATATGGGTATTTTGTGAAATGACTTGAAGGAAAGAAATGAGAAATGATTGATTGATATTGTTGTATAGATATCTTGAGACTAGTAATTATTGCTTCTTATTTGAATTCATTATTTTTATTGTGCACCTTGTCATGTTTTGGAAAGGCATTTATTTTGAGAAAGATCATATTGTAAATGAGAATTACGGAAATGTGAATGGGGTAAATACGTGGTAAGTCCGAATAGGGGGTGTAGTTGAATTTGATAAGTTGGCATGAGTGTCCTTGGTGAAAGACCAGAAAATCACGCGGATAGGTGTCGAGCCTTCCGGTTAATACCGGTAAAAATGACGGTTTGGTAGTACTCGTAGAGTCTACTTGCAGACACCAGCCTAGGGATTACCAGTGTCGTATTTACCGCCTTATTGATTGATGAATGGAATTTTGGTAAAAATGTTGAGATTGTAAATAATTGTTGGAAAGAGAGAAACTTTCAAGGGTGCATGCAATGGACTTTCTTATGAAGATGCATGTCATGGCATTAACAATTACATTATTTTAAAGAGTATGCATAATTGTATATACTTTGCAAGAATTCTCTACTTGGCTTTGTGCTCACCCTTATGGGATTTGGTGCAGGTAAAGGTGTGGTGAACCCGCCGAACTGAGGGCGTGGATGTTTTGAGAAGAGTACATGACTCTTTTATTTTTGTGTAATTCTTTTTGAGCCGAGGGCTAATGTGTATGGGTTGCAGAAACTATCTTTTGTGTAACCAGGCTTATGCCTTGGAAAATGTAAGCCCTTAAGGGCATTGTATTGTTTTGAGAATGGATGCTTTACATGCTATAGATTCATATGTTTGTATTGATGAATATATACCCGCATGTAAATCCTTTGTAAAGACTCATTGGCATTTATGTAAAGATGGGCAGATTATTGTTGTTGTCGGGAAAGTGTTGACTATTTATGGGTAGTTCATGTCGAATTATTTCGGGGCGTTACACTTGGTATGATCGCTTTCAAACTGCTGTTACCGAGCTTAGGTTTCATCCTTCCGCTTCCGACTTTGTTTTATTTCTGAGACATACATAGGCTGGTTTTGTTGCTCTCTTACTCTATGTGGATGATATGATCATCACCGGCTCTGACTCTGACTCTTTTGCTATCTCTGAGGTCAAGCAGCATCTCTTCCGCACCTTCGAAATGATAGATCTGCGTCCATTACGGTATTTGCTTGGTATTGAGATTGCTTCTTCTCCAAAGGGCTATTTTCTGTCTCAGGCTAAGTATGCTAATGAAGTCATTCATCGTGTTGGTCTTACTAATACTAAGGTTTCTGATACACCTATTGAGCTTAATGTGAAGCTTAACGCCACTGATGGTGTCCCTCTAGATGATTTCACTTCATATCGCGAGCTTGCGGGTTGTTTAGTTTATCTGACTGTCACCCGCCCTGATCTTGCTTATGTTGTTCATGTGGTTAGTCAGTTCGTTTCTGCTCCTTGCTCTACCCATTGGGCTGCTTTGGTTTATATTCTTCGCTATCTCAGGAGTACCATTTTTCAGCGCTTACTATTGTCCTCTACTTCCTCATTGGACTTGGTGGCCTATGTTGACTCTGATTGGGCTGGTGATGTTACTGATCACAAGTCTACGTCTGGTTTCTGTATGTTTCTTGGTGATTCCTTGATCCCTTGGAAAAGTAAGAAACAATCAGTCGTTGTTCGTTCTACTGCTGAAGCTGAGTATCGTGCTATGGCTCATGCCACTACTAAAGTTGTTTGACAAAGTTGTCTCTTGTTTGATTTGGGTGTCTCTTAGTCTTCTTCGACCTCTCTCTATTATGAAAACTGCAGTGCTGTTCAGATTGCCCACAATACTGTCTTCCATGAGCGGACAAAACATATTGAGATTGATTGTCACTTCGTTCGCCAGCATCTGCAGTCAGTCGGTCTCTATCTCGCTTCCTTTCATCTCTTCGGCTTTGTAACTTGCGGACTTCTTCACCAAGACACACTATTGCTCCGTTTCAGATTCGTCTTAGCAAACTCTCAGTGTTTTCTGCTAAAACACCTTGAGTTTGAGTGAGGGTGTGAGAATACATTGTGAATCTTACAAATTAGGCATGATTGTGGTTGTACATGTTAGAGTCCTATTAGATGAGTGATTGTATTAGAGTCCTTTTTGGTTTAGGAGTTAGGGCTATATAATCTAAGGTCTGGTTGTAATCAAATATACAGTTGAATATACTGAAATATAGAAAACTTGCAATAACCTGTGTGGATTTTATATTTTCATGGTCTCTCCAAAGGAGAAGAAATGATAAGAAATAAAAATAGGGCTTAGATTTTTGTCCTTCTCCAGCTTTAGAATTAAATGATGAAGAGGATGGAAAAGTCTTCTTGTCTCTGTATTACATAATTTAGAGTGGCACTTCTTGAAGATACAATGAGTAATAGTTGCTTAATGTTGACCAATTAATGTTCCTGTAAAGAGTGATCTGATCTGGGTCCATGGTGCCAAAAAGAAAAGAGGAAGGTCAAGAGTGGCATAGGATGGGAATAGAGGCGGAGCTAGTGTAGGCCGGGGGGGAGGGGGGGAGGGGCATGTGCCCTTGAAGTTTTGATAATTATATTAGTACCCCTATATATAGATTATATCATATATATCCTCTATAAAATTACAATAATATCCCTTCTTAAAATTGTAATAGTCCCTCTATCATAAATTTTCCTACTAATTACAAGGAACCTACTAAAATGAGTCCTTCTATTATACAGCTCTTAAAGGGTGTACCATATATAAGTTATGACTTTATGATATTGATATTATAAATTTTCATAACCAAATTATTTCATTCATAACTAAAATGACCACTATATAAATTACAACCAAGCAATACATTTTCAATTATAACAAAAATGAAAAAAAAGAATAAAAATCACAATAGGTCATAACTAATATTAGAATGAATCATAACTAACAATTACTTGATGTATAACCAAAGGCCTCTTTAGTTATAATCAAAATAACAACCACAAGAAGTTATAATTAATTTATATCTAACACTACAATGTGTCATAACTAAAGACTACGAATATCATAACTACGGCATATGATAGAGACTTTTTTTTTTTTTGATAAATATATGATAGACACTTTTTTGCGGTCTGTTTATAGAATTTCTCTACTAAAATATATCATTTGTCTCTCAACTTATCTTCTTTTTTTTTTCTTTTTTTTTTTAATTTAATTTTTCTATCCACCTAAAATAGTTACTCTGCAATATTTGTATAAAATTTAACCTCAAATCCTTTAATTTAAAATTCACATTTATCCAAATGGACTCTTAATATTTAAGTTTAGTAATATGTTGTTGTTTATTATGAGAAAAAAACAAAATAAATGTTGTCATTAATTTGTACCCCCTCTTCACTGAATTCCTGTCTCCGCCACTGGATGAGAATTATTAAAAAAAAAAGAAAAAAAGTGACATAGGATGGGGCGGTGACAAATTACATGATTGCTTTAGACTTAATTAAGAATATGGATTGGAATAGAGTGGATAGGAGAAAACAAATTCGTGTACCTGAAGCCAATTAATTGGGGCTAAGTGATGTAGAACAACCGGAAAAGAAGAATAGTAATACCAAAGAAAGAGAATAAGCCACACAAAAAACAAAACAAGCCCTAAAATACTCAAATGCAACTCTCAATTTTCAATACTCATTCAATGCCGAATAATACTCCTACATAAAGCGTAGTTACCCTTCTTATGAGAGGAAAACTTAGCATTATGACTTGTGTTAGATTCATTATTCTTCAATTGAGTTTTTATTGCTGGCTGAATTGTTGGTGATGCGGAATATATTTGATTCTTCTTCTTATTAGTTTAATTTGGTGTAATGAATTTCCAGATTTGATTTGGATATTGATTATTGAATATATTTGATTTTACTTTGGAACTGTTTCCCTTTTCTCTCCTCTCTTCATACTTTTCTTACTTCTCTTCTCTTCCTCTTTCTCTTTCTTTATCGTTCTTTTAGTGCTGCATCTGTCGGAGCATGGGTTTACTATCATTTTGTATGCAGGTGCTGTAATTTTATAAAACATTTTACTGCCTAGTTTCAAATGTTGCTTCTGAATTTATGGATGAAATATCTCATTGGACTGCTGCTGAAATTGGTTTAGGGGATGAAATTATTACCAACTGGGAGGAAAAATGTCTTCTACCTCACTTTATATGGATCGGTGGTAAGTGCTTTTCTGTTTTAGTATTGCGATGTTAGGATCTTTTTTTTGGTGTTTGGTATCTTATGGAATTGACTTGTGTTTGATGTCAGCTTGGAGTTGGTTCCTTCCTATTACATCACTTTTCAATGTTGGTGAGTTCAATTCTTGTCAGTTTGGGGCTGAGTGAAGAGATGCACAACCTTGTATGTCCTACTACCATTATGTTTATATAATGAAGACTTATTTACGTAAAGTTATTGGCTTCATTTGGTCTGGAATGTGCTGTATTTCAATTTTTTAGTGATGTAGTATAATAAATAGAATAAGAGTTTGTTAAATAACTTCTTAGTTGTAGTATATAAACAGGTGATGTAATACCCGTTGTACTTAGATTTGGAATAAAGAATATATATTGTGATTGGAGTAGAGCTTAGTCTCTCTCTCTAGCCCTTAGGGGTTTTACCCTTAATTGGGGCATTTGTCTTCTCTCTCAATTTGATCTTGATTTGGCATTTCGATTTCATTATTTGGTATCAGAGCATAAGATCTTGTACTTCATTGTTTCTAATTGTACATAGAGCTTGTCAATTAGAAAGGAGCAACATACCTGACTTTGGATCTAAACCCTAATTCTTGGATGCGAACCCTAAATCGTCTCGCTGCGATGTTGAATCACCAGTGCAAAAGGTCCAAACGCAAGTCGCGACTACAAAATCTAGGGTCAACTCTTGGATGCGAACCCTAAACCGTCTCACCAGAAGTTGCCATCACAAGTGTGATCGATTTGATTTGAAGTCATAGATTTGACATCGCAATCAAGAGTTGACCCTAGATTTTGTAGTCGCGACTTGCGTTTGGACCTTTTGCACTGGTGATTCAACATCGCAGCAAGATCTCGAAGCCTTCGTTCGAGTTCAGATCTTAGTTCGAAGCAAGGTTGTTAAAATCGGGATCCTACGTTGGATCGTTGGAGGTATTTATAGGATCGGATCGTATAATCGGATCGAGGATCGTAAGATCCTACCGAAAAAGACAAATTACATAATAATTTAATTTAAATAAATATTTCTTATAAAGTATACACAAAATGAACCTATATTCTATTAAAAAGAAGTAAACATATTGTGAAAAATATAATATTCCATGTAAAATGTGCATATAATATTATGCAATAGAAAACTCGATGGTAAAAGTTCTGTATTTTAGCAAAAAAGAAGGTGAAGAAGAAGAAGAATTCTATAACAAAATACTTTACAATGTACAATAATGCATAAAAAGTGAAGAAAAAATATTTAACAAAATTGGATATGAAAATAGATTGAGAACTCAAAAGAGTAGCTTAGTTGAATGATAAGAATTGTCGTTTGCATCCCTGGTGGAGCGGATTCGAGTCACAAAAATAATTTCTCTAGAAATTGGGATAAAGTTGCAATCATCTTACCCTTCTTAGACTCCGCTAAAGCAAAGTTTGTTTTTCTGACTATTTAATTTTCTTAAATTACCGCAATATTTGAATGTTTGTTTCTTAGTTTATTTTTCTTAGTCTATTTGATTCAATACTACTTATTTTTTATTATTTATTTTGACAGCATAAATTAGTATTTAGACAACAAATATAAAATTTACAACAAAATATGTCATACAATACAAAATAAGGCTTGTAAATTGAATCGGATAGGATCGGATTCGGATCGGGACTCCACGATCCTATAAGATCCAACTACTAGGATCGAAAGATCCTACCTATAAGGAGTTTTTTATACGATCCGGATCGATTGTACTCAAATAGATCGTAAGATCGTAGGATCGTAAGATCCGGATCGGGATTCTGATAACCATGGTTCGAAGCCCTTCATTTGTTTGAATATGTCAGGAAACAAGGGAATAACCATCTCTCTCTAAAGTCCAAGTGGAAATTACAATTTGACTAGATTGCTTCGTTGACTCCACGATACGACAGAGGGATTTTTTTTTTTTTTTTGTTCAGTTGTTCTGGGTTGCATCTGGTTCAAAGTTCAAACCTAGAATCTCTCTGAAGTCAAAGTTGAAGACCCATTGCGATTTAAGACCCATCGCAAACTTGAAGTTCCTATTGTTCATCGCGATTGCAGCCTAGGTGTTTGATTTGAGTTCACGTTTACTAGACTTCTTGAATCCTCTTATTGAGTCAAGTTCGCAGACTTCGAATTCGACTAGTCTTGCGATTTCAGTTTGGTCGTGCGATTTGACTTGCAAGATGGGATACAATCTGGGTTTGGTCATTCGACTCCAGTTCATCGCTGATTTAGGTATCACAACTCTTCATGAACCAACTCCCTTGGACTCCCTGTACCACTTCGATTCTACATCTTGGGTTTGAAGCTGTGAGTCGACTTCGTCAATTAATTGCAAGTTGCAATTCAACCCTCTACAATGAGTTGATGTCAAGAGTAGTGAACTCGGCTTCTTTTGAAGTTGCGACTGCAGATTACCAAAAAATCAACTCAAAGATTTGATTTCATAGTTCAGAAGTGATTCAAAATCTGACCTAGTTTTGTTTTTTAAGTTGATCGACATGACTAAATTCAGTTATGGTATGTTTGACTCAGTTTTCTTCTCAATTGGAACTGTCCTGAATCAATTCGTGATTTGTCTATCTTATTCTTGATTCTTGTTCTTGGATTGGATCTTGATTATTTGGTGCTTCATAGTGCTGTGAATGGATATTGAATTGAGTTGGCCTCAATTGTGAAATTGGGTCTGAAGCAGTTATCTCCTTAATCATCATATCTTGACTATTTGTGGGTCATATTGGGTTGTTTGGTTATGGCTAATCGGGATCGAGGTCATTGAGATGGTCGTGGTAGAGCTTATGCTCTGACTTTGGGTGAAGAAACTAAGATGAAGTTCTCAATTGGAAGGGACACTGACTAATCCAAATCAAAATTCATAATAAAAAAGATGAGTTGAAGCAAATGAGTGGACAACTTGTCGCATCGGAAGCCGCCATTGAAATTTTTTACAGCTTCAAAGAAATTATTTGAAATTTATTGTTAGGACTCTTTCCTTCTTCTTTACGAAGTTGTTTTGAGTTGAGTAGGGTGCTTCTTGTGTGCTTAGTTCACATTTGTGCGAAGGGAGGAAAGAAAGAACTTGTTCAATGTTGAATTCCAGCTCATGATCAACTATCATTGTATCAATCTTCTTAGCTTTTCTTTGGAAGATGTCATTTGCCAATCATTGGTCTCATTTCGACAGAATGAGTACTCTTCTGCATTAGTATGCAGGTTAGAGGTGAAGGGGTTTGGAAATGGGGGTCTATCCGAGTTTTTTAGCGAGAGGATATGGACACATTGGTAGGTCGTTTTGCACACCAAAAATAAATCCTTACTAATACCTTAATTCAATAGAATAGTGGTTTAGTTTGGTTATTAATCCACACGGACTAAAAGGCTAAGTTGTTTAAATTTTAGATTAATTCTTAAATCAATTCAAAAGTAGAAAAAAAGAATTTTGTATGAGCTTAATTAAATTAAACAAATAAATATAATTAAACTAGTATCAATCAAATAAAAGGGACTTAGGGTTTTGAATGCACCTTAATCTTGTAATCAATGAATTGTAACAGTTTACAGATTCATTATTCAACTCAACTATGATCCATTAGTGACTACAAGTCCCAACAGTATCGTCTAGAGGATAATTGGTAGTTTAATGATTAACATAGACTATCTAGTACTAGCATGGACCGTCTCTCCTAGCATAGACTATCTTAACCGAATAAAAGAAAGTCAATGAAAATTGTTGTATAACTATGCAATTAGAATCATAGAAACTAAGAACATGTGCCAGATAGAAAGATTCAAAATAAAGTAATAATATAGAAAAGCCTTCTTATACAATTGTTGAATCAATAATAAAAACCCCAAACTAAATACAAAACATTGTTACTTGACTGGAATTTCATCCAAACCCTAAGAGGAGAGCTCCTTAGCCGCACATGTCTTTGTAGCCTCTGCCTTCTTGCTCTACATTCAAGAACAACCCTAATAATCATATTTATAGACATTAGGCCCCTTCTAAGTAATACCCAAGAGGTTAAAATTTCCCAAAATGAAAGGAAAATTAGGATGTAATTATTCTCAGCTGTTTAGGCTCATCTTGTTGGCCTGTTTTGACCTATTAAAAGTCAGAATTTGAAAATTCCTATTTCACGCAAAATCATATCCCTTTGAGTTATCTTTCCAATGCCGCTTGAATCACTTAAATTTGATATCGGACGAGAGAGATACATTCAAAATACTGAAGGCTGTGCAGAGTGACTTCTATAGCGGGATTGTAACAATTTTTACTTTGCTTTCTTCAAATCTCATGGGTTGGGCTTTTATTGCTTGATTAAAATTATTTAGATTCTTCTAGGCCTTTAGAGCTGAGTTCGAGCTTGGTCTCGGATTTCAAATATGAAATTAAGTCCAATTTCTACTCATAAACTTGAGTGACCTGCACATACACAAATATATTAAAATCATCAAATAACAATGGTTAAAGGACCTAACAAGTATACTTCACGGGGCCTAAATTTATACATTTTGGCAACTATCACACACCTATGGTTGTTGAGCCAAGGATGCAAGGATGAAGTTCAATGTATTTGTAGACGGCTAAGTTGAGAGAATCATGTTTGTTCTCAAGCAAGGAAATGCAGCACCTATTCCTTACATATCGTTACGTGTGTAGTATTACATTACCTATTTATATACTACAACTAATAAGCTATTTAACAAACACTTAGTCTATTTATTATACTACATCATATAGATTATATTCTAAACCCTACCCCTCTTTTGAAGTATCACAAATTTCTATTGTGCAACTCTTTAACTAAAACTCAACAAAATGATCTGATAAATGTTAACTCATCTAAAAGCTTAAACTGTTGGAGAAAGTGGTGACTTAACTATTTGTAAATGATATCCTCAACAAGCCCCTCACATGTGGCCAAACTCTCCTCCAAAAGCAGGCCAAAGAGGTGCAAGTATTATAATTATCGGGTAGATATTGAGGTTCAAAGACATGATCTATTACATGCTCTAATACCATGATAAATTGTTGACAAGCAACTCTTCCTGTCCTTCAACATGATTGTTAAAGTTTTATGTTGTCATAGCAACTTTTTTGGCTGCCATTATGCTCATCGTCTGTAAAAGAGCGGAAAATAATCAAAGAAGAATATAGTTTCCCTCAGATTAGAAAAAAAGAAAGAAATGGAAGTACATGCGTTGCATGAAAAGAAACAAAAGGAAAACATTCCTAATTAAAGAAGAATACATTTGCATGTGTTGTATTATATTTGTTAGCAAGAACTAATTTAGCCCCTTGAACACACTCCACCCGTGTTTCTTGAACAAAAATAATCCCCCGTAATAGCCACTGAAGTCCAATAAAAAATTACCACAACAACAAAATACAGGAGTAGAGACTTGAGACTCTAGCCTTGATACTATACCTTGAGGTATCTTAACTTATGTCTTCCACCGTATGAAGCATGTGTATGGGTACGTTAATACGGTAAAATCTAAAAAAAGTAAAGTATGGGTATAGCTAGGTATGTTAGTGAAAAAAGATTTATTTTTAATTTAGAGTTGCACAAAAATTAGTTAAGTGGTTTAGTTGGTTAAGATACAACATGCAATTTACATTTAATACCACAAGTAAGTTATAAAGCAAAATTAAATGTCATTATATTAAATAATTGGCAAACCAAAGCTTAATTTTAAAATCAACACATGAAAAAATCCAATGAAATTGAATTCACGTTTGTATAATAGAAAATACTATTCCGGCTTTAGTATGCTTCGGTATATACTAGGTACCTCTAGGGAACGACAAAAATTAAGAAGAAAAATTTAGGTATGTTTTTTGTGTACCTAATATGTATGCAAAACAACAATGCAAAGCACTAGTACGCGATATGGGTATAACATGTTTGTCGAAGTACCTATATTTCATAGTTCCACCCAATGCTATGGAACTTACCTGCTCATTGTCCATAAGAGAGACTTGCAAACCCTCTTTTGAACAATCAACTCTAATCATTTCCCACCCTCTGTATTATTTAGAGCTATTGTATTGCTCCACTCAGGTCTTGAAGCATCTCCCTCTTTTGTTCCTTCTCGAGCCCACATTTCTTGGCAATCAGAGATTTCCCTTCAGAGAACGAAGACCACCTCCTTTCACAGCCACCAATGATGTCCCATAGAGCTGAAAAATGACCATATAACGAGGGGTGATTGTGTAGAAGAATAAGGCCCGACTCTTTTCACAAGGTCTATTGGGATAAAAAGAATAAGCCCCCGAAAGCAAACACACTAAAGCTTGATGGCGCTAAGGACCATTTTGACAAAATGCAACTCTATGTCTTCAACCATGAGTAGGGCTTGATTGTTGGGATAGTGTGTAACCTATTTTCCTTTCTATTCCTAGCTCAAATAAAACAAACCACTTTTTCTCATCCCATCAAGAACTAGCCTAGTACAAAGTCTATCCTCTAGTGTAGAATGTTCAAAAAATTATCCAAATCGTTCAACCACGAATGACTCGACTAGAGCATCATCGGATGGTTTTGAAATCAGTTATGGTTTGTGGTGGGTGAAGTTCTTAATTTTTTCAATCAACCGGTCGGATGTAGGGTCTACTGTCCAGAATCCGCCATCGGAACTGATTAATGTATTTACTTAGCATATTGCATCTACATGTGTTACGTTGGTATTGGCTCGAGTCACTTTCCTTATCATATTGTCTTATCCCTAAAGACTAGACCTATCTAGAAAAAGACTAGTCTTATGTACTACCCTTTGCCCTTTCACCTATAGTCATATCTGAGTCTTCTTTCTCCCATCATACCACTCAGAGTCACTTTTTTCTATGTCTCTGCCTTTGATTCTCTCGTTCGGAAGCCATGATTTGATGAATGAAGATCTATGAAACACGGGTACTCCAAAAATGGTGCCATGTGAGTATCGGGCACTTACTGGGTGCGGGTATGCGTACCGGTATGGTTACAGGTGTACCGGATACGTTGAATACATGCCGGGTACGATAGATACGTTTGGGTACATCGTGATTACGACCTGGGTATGTTTTGGGTACGGCGTGGTATTTTTTTTTTGTTTTTTTTTTTGCAATTGCAAAATTTGTTGCAGCTTTTATTATTCTTTTTTCAACTTTGAAAATCATCAGGTAATTTGTTTCCAACACCTTTTACCCATGAGTCATGGCTATGCTTTCTTTTGCATCCTATTTTAGACAATCTAAAAAGGAATAGAAAGAATTATATAACTTTTTAGACAAGTTATTCGCCTTTTAGTTTTGATAGTGAAACTTTGATTTGTATACTGGATGTTTATCTATAAATTGAAAAAGAAAAATTGATGTACCCCAACCGTATCAATATCTTACTTTTTTAAGAATTTGACGTATCAGCGTACTCTTATCGTAGCCGTACCCCATATCCATACCCTAGATGAAGATCATCGCTTTTAGTCTCTCAAAATCTTCTTACAATATGCAATCTCTCTCAGTTTCTCTTCTCTCTGTCTTGTTGCATCATGAATACCAAGCAACTGTAGGCCATGCTGCTGCTGCAAGATGGAGGTAGTGGCTGTGAATATGTATTTTATATTTGTTTTATATTTTTGTTATTTTCTATCTTTCTTAAGGGTAGTTTAGTCTTCCTCTTGTAATTAGGATATTATGGTTTTGTTAGTTTAGTATATATATTGTATTTAGTGCTTTTGATTATTCAATTTCAACATAGAGATTATTACGTTTCTTATCATGGTATTAGAGCAACAGACTTAGCACGTTGAGGTAGCCTTCTCTCGTTTGTCGTCGTCTCCCTTTGCATATGTCCTTCACAAGTGTTCTCTTCTCCCATATGACCTGTGAATCGTTCTGGAACATCTGTTCTAGGCATTGCAGCTTTTGTTCCAGCCATCTCGATTCTGGCAGTTTTTTTTTTTTTTAAGCCATCGCAACCTTTAGGAGAGTGGTTCCAGCCTTTCACAACTTGCAGCTCTCACGCAAGTCCTCTGCAGCCACTTTCGACTCATCTGGATCAGTCGAGTTGCTGTGGGTATCAGTCAGACCTCTTGTTTTTGTTGTTTCTCTAGCACCACAACCTCTGTTTTTGCCTTCTCCCTGGTTCGATCAACTCTCTGTTTATTATCTGGTTGTTTTGCATTGCTGGTTACTTTGATTTGCTTAATATTAGTGCAGAATTTTATTTTTTTGGGGGGGCTGGTTGATGGTCTGAGTATTCTTTGGGCTGCTTGTTAATGCATATTGTTTGGGTTGATTGCTATTGTCAGTATTGTTATACTTCAACTATTTTGCAAATATGTCTGGTGATAAGTTACACAATTCAATTAACATTAAGTTGGATGGGTCCAACTAAAGAAACCGAGGGCGCAGTTGCCAAATGGGATAAAGAGAATGCTCAGATTCTCACTTGGTTTCACGATGCTGTGGAATTCACCATTGGTCAGAATTTTTCTAAATATGACACAGCACAGAAAGTTTGGGATTATTTGAAGACTATGTATCTAGAATCCAATTTTGCCAAGCAATATGAGCTTGAGATGTCTATTTGCACTGCCACACAGAGAGATAAGTCAGTTCAAGAATTCTATAACATGATAACATCTTATTGGGATCCGTTAGCCCTCATGGAACCTTTGGAGCTCCAGGCACTTGACGGCTATGTGAGATATCGGGAGAAACAACAGCTTGTCCAGTTTCTTATGGCTCTTCGGGATTAGTTCGAGCCTCTTCGGGGGGCTATTTTGCATCGTTCTCCTTTGCCTTTTGTTGATGGAGCTGTTCGAGAACTTATTGCAGAAGAAACACGGTTTAAGGTTTCACATGTTTCCTCCCCTTTCCAGTCTGTCTTTTGTGCACCTCTTTTGTTGACTCTTACTGCTTCTCATTTAATTCCAGTTCAAAAGCTAACTATTAGAGTGCTAAGCCTTACTTGTAGTGCCACCGGGTGTGAGAGAAATTGGAGCACTTTTGATCATGTGCACTCGAAGAAAAGAAATCGGTTGGAGCAACAATGGTTGAATGCTTTGGTTTTTGTGAAGTATAACATTCAACTTGAGTCGAGGCAAATTAAGAGACAAGAAAGGGGTGAGACTTATGATCCCATTTGTTTATCAGATATGGAATCTGATAATGAAAGGATTACCGAGAAAGAGGATCATTGTCTACCCAAAGATCATTCATGGATGGACATCCAATAGTGCTTCGAAGATGATGAAGGAGCAACAAGTTGCAAAAAGAGAAAAAGTGGTATAATTCTATATTTTAAATAAGTTAATTTCAAAGATTTGGTTTTTATATTTTCACCTTTACTTGCTCATTAATAACCTTATTTATTTTTATTAATGTAGGACCAAGAAATTTAAATGCCGCCAATGGAGGAAAAAGAAAAGTATTTGAAGATGATGATGAAGTTGAATTGATTGAAGGTGGAGAAGAGGAAGAGGAAGAAGAGTTTGATGAAGTGACGGTGGTAGATGATGATGAAGAGATGATGAAGATTGAAATGAAGAAATGAAGGCTTTTTGGAATTTTAACTTTGTCTAATCTAACTTTTGTTTTGTATGGTCTCTTTTTTACACAAGTTACTTTACAAGTATAGATTAGAGTTTTGAAAAGTTTAGAACTTGTTAAGTTGTGAACCTTATTCATGATCATACATTCATAGAATCATATTATAATGAATATGGATTGCCATATATATATGATGTGATGTGAATTTACGTAAGTTAGATCATAAATACATAAATATAATATAGGATGATAGATCATGGTGGGGCTTGGACCCACATCTCTTGCCATAGAAGCGTCTTACCTATTTAGACCACGTGATCATTATGTAAAATAACATTTTCATTACTTTTAAGTCTAAATATTTCATATTTATAATACTTAAAGTGTATAATTTTTTTTTTTTTTTTTTATGTAATTTGGAAAAAGTAACTAAATCTTTACGATTCACGATTCGAATCTCGATTTGACAACTATGCTGGATATTTAGGCAATTTCCCTATTTCTAATATTTCTGAGTGTAGTGGTTGTAAATTTGGCTAAAATGTCCGCTCTTCCTTTTAATAAAAGTTGTTCTATTTCTTCTTCTCCTTTTCACTTGGTTCACACTGATGTTTGGAGACCTTCCTCTATCATTACAAAAGGGGGTTCTACATATTATGCGCCTTTTATTGATGATTACAATAGGTTTACTTGGGTATATTAAATATTTGATGACACGCAAATCTGATTTTTACAAATATATTCCAACTTTCATTCCATGATTCGCACTCAGTTTTCTACCACCATTAAAATTCTTCGTTCTGATTTGGGGAGTGAGTATTAGTTGTCTAAGTTTACGAAGTTTCTAGCTGCTAATGGTACTATTCATCAGTCCTCGTGCTCTGACACTGTTGCGCAAAATGGTCGTGCTAAACGCAAACATCGGCATCTCCTTGATACAGCTCGCTCTCTGTTGCTTTCGTCTTCTGTCTGCTCTGTGTTTTGGAGAGAAGCTATGCTCATTGCTGCATAGCTTCTCAATCAGTTGCCTACTCTTCTCTCATGTTCATCTCTGTATGAGCATCTTCTTGGTACTATTCCTAATTACTCCCTTCTTTCTGTTTTCGGTTGTGCATGTTTTGTTCTCCTTCCTAAACGGGAACACTCTAAGCTTAAGCTTTGTTCTCGTTGTGTCCTATGCGTGTTTTTAGGGTATGACATTAATCAGAAAGGTTATCGGTATTATGATCCTGTCAGCAAAAAGTTGTTTCTAGGCATGTCACTTTTTTAGAAAAACTACCCTACTGCACTATCCCTTTTCCACCTGTCCCCATTGCCAAGTATGAATTGGTTCATATTGATCCATTTCCTTTTAAGGTTCCTCCCGATGAGTTTGTTTCTGATCTTGAGGCGTCTACTTTGTCTCCTACTAGCACTCCTGATCCCTCTCCAGCTCCTATTGCCCCTACTCCTCTTCTTGTTTACAAGCGTTGCAAAGCACTTCCGAGCCCACCTGCCGCTAGTTCGACTGCCACTCCCACTGGCTCTATGGATCTCGCTCCTCTTGCACATCGCTTTCCCAACCGAGCCCGACATCCTCCAAACAGACTTGGTTTTGGTAATACATGTTTCTCCCCTTCCTATCAGTCTTTTCTTTCTTGTCTTCATACTTACTTTGAGCCCAGGTCCTACAAGGAAGCCTGCCATGATCCGAATTGGATTGTTGCCATGCATGATGAGTTAACTGCTTTGGTTAAGACTCAGACTTGAGATTTGGTTCTGTTACCTGCTGACAAGAATAATGTGGGATGTAATTTAGTCTACAAGGTCAAAACTCTTTCTAATGGTTCTTTGGAATGGTACAAAGCTCGTTTGGTTGCCCAAGGATTTTCTCAGGAATATGGGATTGATTACGACGAGACTTTTGCCCCCGTTGCCAAGATGACTACTGTTCGCACTCTTTATCTATGTTGCTGCTGTGCATGAATGGCCTTTGTTTCAGTTAGATATTAAGAATGCTTTTCTTAATGGGTGTCTTGCTGACGAAGTGTGTATGCGTCCTCCCCTTGGCCTCTCTCACCCTCCTAGTGTCGTTTGTCATCTTCGTTGTACTCTTTATGGTCTCAAGCAGTCTTCTCGTGCTTGGTATGAGCTTTTTCATTCTGATGCCCTTCAGTTTGGATTTCGTCCCAGTCTTCATAATTATGCTCTATTTGTTTGTCATACTTCTGCTACCCTTGTTCTCCTTCTCTTATATGTGGATGATAAGATCATCACTGGTTCTGATTCTGACACTATTCAGGAGGTTGAGCATAAGTTGTTTCAGAAGTTTGAGATGATGGATTTGGGGTATTTTCGGTATTTTCTTAGTATTGAGGTTGCTACTTCTCCTACTGGGTATCTTTTGTCTCAGACTAAGTATGCCCATGATATCCTTTCTCGTGCCAATCTCACTGATTTCAAAACGGTCGACACATTTACTGAGTTGCATATCAAGGTTTCTCCATCTGATGGAGTTCCTCTTAAGGATCCTACTATGTATCGTGAGTTGGTTGGGTGTCTTGTTTATCTTATTGTTACTTGTCCTGACATTTCTTATGCTATGCACGCACTTAGTTTGTTATTGCTCCTTGCTCCACACATTGGGTTGCCTTGCTCTGTACTCTTCGTTACCTTCGTGGTACTTTGTTGTAGTGTCTCTTGTTGTCTTCCTCTTCAGACTTGGCTCTTCGTGCCTATGCTGATGTTGATTGGGCTGGTGACATCTCTGATCGCAAATCTACTTCTTGCCTGTGTCTTTCTAGGTGATTCTCTTATTTCTTGGAAAAGTGAGAAACAGTTTGTGGCTGCTCGCTCCACTACTGAGGCTGAATACCGTGCCATGGCTCATGCTACTTTTGAGATAGTATGCCTTCGTTGGCTTCTTTTCATATGGGTGTTTCTATCTTTTCTCCTACTTCGTTGTATTGTGATAATCAGAGTGTTGTACAGATTGCCCATAATTTCGCTTTCCATGAGCGTGCAAAGCATATTGAGATAGATTGTTACTTTGTTCGATACCATCTTCAAGTTGGCATTATTACTCTCTCTTTTGTTCCCTTCTCTCTTCAGTTGGCCCATTTTTTTACGAAGACTCACTGCTGCTTGTTTTCGTTTTCTTCTTTGCAAACTTTCGATGCTTTCTACATTCGCATCCTCAGTTTGAAGGGGGGGTGTGAATATGTACTTTATATTTGTTTTATATTTCTGTTATTTTCTATCTTAAGGGTAGTTTAGTTTTCCTCTTGTAATTAGGATATTAGGGTTTTGTAAGTTTAATACATATATTGTATTTAGCCCTTTTGATTATTCAATTTCAACATAGAGATTATTACGTTTCTTATCAGTGGCAAGTTGTGATAAGATGGAGGCAGAGACGATATTCACTCTTTTTCGCTGATTTGCCTTACCCTCATCCCGTCTATCACTCTTTAATCTCCCTCTAGTCTCCACTATCCAATCTTTGCAGTCTCATCTTTCACCCCCTTTCCCTCTTCGGTCTTCCTTGCCTTTACAATTGATTTTTTTTTCTTAAGGTTGTGGTTGGTTGCAAGAAAAAAATAGACAAAAATAAACCACCCAATAGACCTGCCTAAAAACGATTGCAATCCGAATGACATATTTGGTCCAGTGTTTTTCCTAGTGTTCGGTTGAAGGCGGATGCTTGTGCTTCCCACCTGAAAGGACCAGTTCGTGTGACGAGCCAATGGCAAACCCAAACCAATCCAACCCTGAACACACCTACTCTTGTCTTAACCCAACAGTTACTCGAGCCAAAACGGTTGGGATTTCCCAAACCTACTACCTTCTGCCTAGGCAATGTGGCACATTTCTCTCCATGCACCTGTCCTATAGCTAGGGGACTTACCCAGTGCACCCGACCAAAACGACCCGACTTGATTGGACTTGTTATGGACGGTGTCGTGAAGTTGCACAGTCGGTAGTGGGTTGGAGGTGTAGATTTTTTATATTTTCGGTTGGCTCTTGGAATGTGGAAAAAAAATAACAATTGGACCCGAACTGTCCAATTTATGTGTATGTGTATAGGATATTCATTACACGTGCCACTGTGTCCTTGGAAATTGAGATTACACTATCTTTTTTCTTCTCAATCTGCCATCCATCTTATCTTCTTAATTTTTAAATACTATTTCATTCTCTTTCTTCTTAAATGACTTTGCTGTTTCTCTTTATTCTTAATCAACTCAAATTTAAAATCTATCATTCTCTTTTTCTTCTTAAATGGTATTATTTAATTCTCTCTTTCTTTTCAAATGACTTGTAGTATTTGAAATCTCTCTCTCTCTCTCTCTCCCCTCCCTTAAATAGTATTGTTTAATTTTTTCCCTTTGTCTTTTTCATTCTCTTTCTACATCGAACACAAACTCAATCTCTCTCTAACTTGCATCTCATCTCTCTTTCTCTCTCAACGATGCAATCAAAGGAAGAACCCAAATGTTGTACTTGTAGAAACTAAGGTATTGAAGCATATTGAATTGGTGTTCTTTGAATTATTTTTAAACCCTCCCTTTGAAATCCCCTACACTCAGATCTCCATGACTGCTCTCTCTCTAATTTGTGATTTTTATGTATTCATCAAATGGTTGAGGTTGATTTGGGTCAAATCAAATAGTGCCACTGCTCAACTCTTTTTGTTTTTCTTAGATTTACGTATGTGCAGAGAGAGTATGCGGGTCTTGAAGCCGACCGAAACAAACATTTAAATTGGAGGAAAAAAATTGGTTGATTTTGAAAGGAGATTCGGTCAAAATCGGATGGTTAGTTTTGGAATCCGAAATGTTCGATGTATACACAAATTTCTTGTCTGCAAAATGAAGACAAAAAAATAGTGTAACAAATATAAATTCATTGATTTAAAATAAAATGAGTGCAATCTCTGATGAAATTTCTAATCAAAGAAAATCCTCAAATTCTTCTCTTTAATAAGTTGATTCGAGGGCTTGATAGCTTGTTTCCGAATTGAGCGGTGAAATCTCCTCCAAGTAACGCGAAGAAGACGGCGAATTTGTAGAACTTTGATTTGAGGGCTTTATAGCTTTTCCTAAATCAGATATGTAGAATCCCCTCCAATATAGTAGAAGACGACTATAGATTTGTAGAGTTTGATGACGAATTTTGATTTGAATCTTCGAACTTTATGTTTTATGGAGATTGATCGGCTTTAGTGAAGAAACCTCAGGGCTTTAGGCTTGAATCCGATGTAGCTTTCTCGTATTTGATGTAAATTTTTGTTTCTACAACTTGATTTATGTATGTAGAATTTGTATGAAAAATTTTGGTGGAGATCACCCCTATTTATAGGAATGGATGGAGTCTTAATAGACTTTAGCTTCTTCAATAATTATCTCTGATTTATTTAGAGAAAAATACCAAAATATCACTTTAATGGTGTGCCATAATTTTATTGGCTTGACCACCTCAATGTGACAAGTGGCTTATTTGATTAGTCAAAAACTTATTTGCTACATCACTATGACTTAATTTGATTAGTTAAAGACTTACTGCATCATTTTAACACATGGCAATATTTAATTTGACCTCCATGTGCTCTTGATTTGAGATCAATTAGACATGTGCCAAGATTTAATTTGCCAATAATAATGCCATATTTTGTAGGCCATTGTAGTATGTGGCAATTTGTAATTGGCTGAAATTTCCCAGGCTTACAGTCGGTTCATGTGACGGGTTATGGTCAAACCAAGGCCGACTCGACCCGTGAACACCCTTATCTATAGAACTTTCATGTCCTTTTGCCTATTCATATTTGAACTAGATGACAATTGTTATGCAGTAACTGTAACACTTGGGTGTTTTAATCTATTGGAAGGTGTGTTTAATATTTTTATTTTTGTTTTGGTAGTATTTGGAGTTGTTGTATATTGGTTTTAAAGGAGTACAATCCTATTTAAACTCGTTGGGTTTGTTCGTTCACGTTTGTTCTTGTCAAAAGTTCTTTGGAAACTTAGAAATTTTGCCTTGGGGTCGACACTAGCCTTCCTAAGGGTCGACCCTTGCATGTTGTAGTGTTTCTGGAAGTGTTGCTGAAAAATAGGGTAGACACCAGCCTCCCTAAGGGTGGACCCTTACCTGTTGGTGAAGTTCCTGGAGGTGTTACTGGAAAATAGGGTAGACACCAGCCTAGGGAGGGTTGACCCTCTTATGTTGCAGAATTTCTGTGTTAGTTGCTGGAAAATAGGGTCGACCCCCTTGCTTGTTGCCAGATTGTCTTTCTACCTAAAGGGTCGACCCCTTTGCCCGAAGGGTCGACCCTTGCGTGTTTTTTTTCAGAATTTTGGGCTTCGAATTGGCCCTATTTTTGGGGGTTTTTGGACTTATCTTTTTCATTAACCTTAGGGCTATCATCTAATACTATAAATAGACCCAAACCCCACTTCTCTCATAATTTTCTCCTCTTTTTCTTCTCAAAACCGAGAGTCTCTCTCTTTTTCTATCAAAAACTCACTTTTTCCACTTCAATCCTTAAATCTACACTCTTAGAGGTGTCTTCTCACCTTGATCCTTTGAGATAACTTGAAGATGTCGTCAAGGGCTCTCTATTGGTCCGAGAAGTTCATGGCTTCGTCAACCTTGAGTGTTTTGGGTTTTCTTCCTCACGACTTGAGGTAGGGACACTTTTACCTTAGTATTTCTTTTTTTTTGAAGGGATTTCATGGTATGGTTGTGATTTGTGAATTAATTGGAGAACATTGTTGAATCAATCTCATGTTTTACATAAATAAACCATTTTACTTGACTCTTGCTTGAGATTTCTTTACTCCCTCTTTTCAAAACATGTATATAAATGTTATTGCAAGCCATATCTATAATAGAGGAGAAAACCCCCAAATTTGGTAAACACCCTAGATTCTCCACTTGAGTTAAAAACACCACATTGAATGGGGAATTTCCTTGATTCATGAACTATTGTGAAATAAAATAGATGAAGGATGTGGATGTTGATATAGTAAAAGAATTGTGGCTTGAATGTTATTTGTTTTCTTTAAATCTTGTGTTGTATTTAACTCCTGGGTAATGTTGGATGGTTGTTGATGGAATAACATATGAATGAATTATTAATTGTGCCCGAGTCCGGGTAAGAGTCGGTTTTTCAAGCGTGGTGTTGTGTTGGTATCCGCGCGGGGAGTTTAAAAAGGTACCCAAATGCCCTGTCTAGGCTTATCGCTGGACGAATGTGGGAAAAATATTTTTGGGTGTCCACACAGTCCTGCCGTATGATAGCCGGCAAAAGTGAAAAAATGGATGGTTTTCTTTGGGGTGCCCACTTCTTGCCGTATAATAGCCGGCAATGTGGGGGTTGGTTTTGAAAACAAAAGTAAAGGGTGTTTTAAATTGGACTCTTACAGGTGGACTCATGGTTTGCGTTCTATGGTTGTGAATGTTTGATTGTTGTGCTTGATAACATGAATAGCCACTGTTATTATTTGGTTGTCGTGGATCTGTATGTTTGTTAAGGATTACATGTAAAGATAAATTTCCTTATAATGTTTGGTCTCAAAGATACTATAATCTTATTCAAAGGATTAAATACTTGGGTAAATGCATTCCTACTAGACATATAGCTCAACCCTATCTTATTTTTTTTCTAGGAAATAATAGAGTTGCACCTCCCTGAAGGAGTGGTGTAGCAATAGTTCCTTTTTGGAAAAGTTTATCCATGTGTATTTTATTATTTTGAATTGAAATTTTTGTAACAAGACTATTAGTTTATTTTGTTGTAATTGCGCGCCCTAGAGGCTTATATTTTGTAAGGTCACCTAGTTCATTGAACTGTAATACAAATTTAGAGCATTATGGGAATGTATCTGGTGAATTGTAACCTCTTACCTCTTAGCTCAATGAGAAGGTGGACTTTTTGGGTATATTGTTGTATTTGTTTGGGCATATTCTTGTGGAAAATTTCAGGGCGTTACAGTAACCATGCATGCATTTTTGCCAAGAAAACCCATGTATTGACCATGTGTGACCCTCCGTTATCATCCTCGTTCGGTCAACGCGACCACCTCCAATCATTGTATGGTACACAGACCTTCGACTATCATGCACTTGAAGACCCCAATTCCGTCCAAGGAGGGATCTCAAAAGTCAAGGATTTACCTCCACTACTACAATCGTCAGAAACTCTATTGTGTAATCTTCGACAAGATGCCTAGCCCAACGATATGGACATCTTTGCTTGTATCTTTGTCAACCCTTGGAAGACTTCCACAAACACCTTAACAACCTCCTTATTCTACAGGTGTAGTGACAGCCTAGGAAGCGAGAACCCAAATGGCCTTTGGACCACCATTTCCGTGACAACACTCTCCCACCAGAGACCACCAGTCAGAAGAACTCTACTTTTTTCATTCAAAACCCCTTTTCGCCTCCTCTTTTGATGGCAACAAAATAGATAAAAAAGACCTTTAACATCAAACCCAACTCTGGTTGAGACCTTCCAAGGGTAATTAGCATATTTGTTGTAGAGGGGATGCCCCTATACTAGTCTATTACCCTCCCCATCAGACCTCTTTCCAAGAAATGTACGATTTTCTTGGAATTCACTCCTCACTTTTCCCCTTGTAACCTTAGTTTGGAAGGGCTTTGATTTGGTGGCCAATACACCATATCAGGCACCTGCATAAGGATCAACCTCTTTCACCTTGGCTGGTTCCTTCTACACCTTGAGTTTTGACAACTTCTTAGCCACATCCTTCAAAGAGGATACCCTTTATTCTTTGGCAAGAAGACCACCATTTCCTACCTTTACCAACCAAAATGCAAAGGAACGTCCCCTTTCAGTATGAAGGAACTAACATCCATACGATTACCTTGTCACAAAATCCTTTTGTAAAATCCTTCTCACCTTCGCTACCCATCAGTTGGTTAAGGACTTCACACAACCAATCTAACTTCTCATGCTTTAGTCTGACCTAGTGATTCAAGTTTTGCCTTCACTCTTTGAGCATCAAGAAGTCACCATCTCCATCTCTATCATCTTCCTTTTCAAGGACAATCTTAGACCATCCCAACTAAAGAGCTACGTTACACGGACTCTTTGTATTTTGAGAGGTACCCATGTTGACACGATATGACATGACACGAGTACAGGTGGGGAATATAGCTAAATACAAACGGATACGGTTGGTTTTCTTTTATATTTTTCATGACTTGCGACCTCATCCTTGTTGTCATTCGTCATCTGCGTCTTCTATATTCATCTTCGTTGATGGATGCTAGGGTTATATTAAAGGGTTTGGTGCATTTGGGCTTATTTAGGATACACTTTGGTTTGTTAATAAAATGGGCCTTATAATAAAAATTAGAAGGTTATTAGGCTGGCTGGCTTTCACATGAGCTTCTCATGTTTGGGCCTAATACTGATTGAGTTGGGATTTAACTTATATACATGGAAAATCAATTATTCATTTTTTTTAAATAATGTTATATATATTTTTTAACTACAAATGCGTAGCATCATGATAAAAATATGTAATAATTCTGAGCCATAAATTATTGTAAATTATCAAAAAAATACATAATATTTTTTTAACACATCCATGCTTGGCCGTATCCACGTATCTGTGTCTTATTTTTGGGTACTTTTTAGACGTACCCATGCATCCCTCATTTAGAGGTTTGTCGAGTCCAACCCCTAGATACATATTTGCTCCCGATATTCATACCAGAGTCCATGTAATGTAGCTAAAGAGTGACTCTCCTTGCTGAAACCTTCATCGCTTCTCTCAATTTAGTGCATTTCTTTCATCTAATAAAAATCAATATTATAGAAATTGATTATATCTAATCATGTATAAAGAGCATCATCTAGCACCTTTAGCTGTCCTTGTTATCTCCTAGTTAGCCCACTTACATCTATTAAAAATTGTGTCATTTTTTTGGCCACTTTTTATAGCATTTGTTTATTTTCTTCTACTACAACTTGAATCTCATTTTTATTGTTTTTCGAAAAGGAAAAATGGTGCATATGGCATGCGCTCAAAATTTCAGTCACAAGGATTCATAACCAATTTGGTTCATAACCAAAAACACCACAAAGCCTCGTAACCTAGGCCACTTCTGTTCATAGCCACAAAGCCTCATAACCAATCACCCCAAGTTTGACCACCACAAAGCCTCACAAGTAATTACATGATTCATAATCAAGACCAAATGGCTTCATAACTACAAGACCACAGAATTAGCTTTTTTTATTACAGATTTAGTTCTCAACTATGTCCTCCTTTATTTGTTTAAACTATTTACCTTGTTTGGTTACAGGTTTCTATTTTTGTTATACTTGGGATTGTCGTTGCAGGAACTGCCCTAGGGTATTGGATGGTGTGGAAATTTGTTATTGCAGAAGATGAAAGTGTGGATGTTGGCGTAGCTCAATTTGTGAAATGGGCCATGCGTGTCATTGCAGCAACATTTATCTTCTAGGTGGCTATTGTGTTCATGTTAATAAATAGTGTGATAATGCTCCACTTGCATATCTCTGGACCAAATGGAAATTAGTGTGCAATTTGCTTTGCATTCCTACAATTTCTTCCTACTCTCAGAATTGTATTATTTCTGAATTTTTATTCTTGTTTTCTGTCAGAGGACTCTTGATACTCCTTTGGCAAATGGGGGCATTGGCTTCTTGTTTCTCAATCTGATTTCTTGTCACTTCCTTCAAGTGGAATGTTCCAGAGTAAGTTACTGCACCATTTTTTCCCTACTCTTCCCTTGCATCATGCTGGCGGACTGGCTAATTATTATACCAAATACATGTTCATATAATTGATGTTGAACCCAATTTATTCAACTTATTAAATCCAAAACCAATAGATCTTATTAGCTTTTTGAGTTTATCTGTTGGGATGTTGAAATCCATTTTAGATTAGTCAAAATGGGTGGTATGCTTGATTTAATATATGAATGGTCATGAATATTGATTGAAGAGAGATCTGCTCAGTTGATAGAACATATTCAAAATATCTTTCATTTGATTGGTCTAACAAGATCTTAACTAATTGTTTGTATGTAGTTCTTCCATTACTTTTGGGAATTCAATTTATTTTGCAAATGGGAATCCTTGGCGAGGTAGAGGACAAGCAAATGTAAGACAAAATCGTGCTGAATTTCTCAGCAGGTCAGGGATGGTGGCTTCACAGGGAACACTGTGGAACAGCCCAAGGAGATCTTCTGGCTGGTCTGACTCTCCTATTAAAGGTACACACTTTTGTCAAACTCTGCATTTTCTCTCCCTAATATTTGTTTTATCTATTGAAACATTTTTTCTAGAAAGATTTAAGCTTCTGCAGAGCATTTTATTTCCCTCTTATTTTCCTTTGACATCATGGATCACTTCCATAGTTACCACGCAAAGCTCCCCCTCAGATTTCTTATGAACATGAACATGCAAGGGCTAGGATGTTTTCTGTAAGCAACATGTTTTGAAAAATAAGCAAGGATCACTACATCGGTGCCTTAGTGCAATGAAAAATAGAAAATGGTCCTTATGTTTTCTTGGACAAGCACCTGTAAAGAAATTAGCCCAGGATTGTTGGTTTACATTAGCAGCTTGGAAAAGGGAACACTAACAGATAAAACCAAGGAATTAGTAGATTCAATGATTAGAAGGAAAGTATAATATGCTTACAAGAAACTGAGTAGCTGACAAAGTAAACGAAATAGAAAAAACTCGGTACAACATTTTGTATGCTAGAAATATTGGTTAGTCGATAGATTTTTGCGAGTCTTGTGTGCTTGGGTGTCAAGGCGTGTGGATCCTGGTTTGTTTACCTTTTTTGATTTCCTTGATGATGTAATTGGCTAGCGCTCCTTTTTATGGGGGATCTTTTTGTATCTTTAGCATCTTCTTGATGCTCTTCTTCAATAAAATTTATTTATCAAAAAAAAAAAGAAAAGAAAAAAAAGATATAGAAATGGTGTGGCTAAGCATCTGGAAAATAAGGTAGTAATAGTTATGAGAATAAGTTACATAATAATATTAATTAAAATTGTAACTGGAGAGTGTATTAGCGCCTATGAACCCAAAATAGGATTGGAGAAACATATTAAAAGGAAATTTTGGGATTAACTGGATGAGTTAATACAACAAATATTTGTAGAGGAGAGAATAATTATAGGTGGAAATTTCAATGGTCGTTTCCGAAAATATAAGCAAGTGCACGAGAGGATACATGGTGGATATGGTTTTGGAGATTGAAATGAGGGCGGAGAGAACATCTTAGATTTGGCAATAGCATTTGATCATGTATTAACCAACAACTTTTTGAAAAAGGAGGGTTAAACACATAACTCTTAAAAATGGGTCAAATAAGAGTTGGATAGATCATTTTCTTGTAAGAAAAATAGACTGCCGAATATGTATAGGTTTCAAGGTTATTTCCAAAGGAAGTTAATGGCACAAAGTAGGCTAGCAATATTCAAAATATAGTGTTATATACAATAATAAAGAGCAAAAT
Organism: Camellia sinensis; assembly: GCF_055761805.1. NCBI lineage: Eukaryota > Viridiplantae > Streptophyta > Magnoliopsida > Ericales > Theaceae > Camellia > Camellia sinensis. The sequence continues at coordinate 73,051,817 of NC_138972.1, read as the reverse complement.
CAAAACGCGAAATATATTAAAAACTCATGAACTAGATGTGAAATCTAAAAAGTGAGAAATTGAGGATAAAGTGTTTAAAGAAGTAATGCAAGGTTTGAAAGGTGTTACTAATAACATGTGGAATACAATAGCATAATGCATTGAAAGAATATTGAAAGCAGTGCCATGGGGAGTCAAAGGGAAAAGCTCCAATATCTAAATATACTTGGTGGCTGAATAGTGAGATATAAGCCATAGTAAAAGAGGCTTAAAACGGGAATAATTTGAAGACATAAGTTGACCAATAAGGAGGTTGGATGAGGAGATTAAGAAAAGTGAATGATATTTTGAGAAATTGTTAAGTGAATCATTTTAAAAACTTGGAAGGAGAGGAATATGATAGCCTTGATGGAACTAGAGAATATGAGTTTTATCATCGAACTAAGAGAGTTTGAGGTGGAATTTACATTACAAAAAGATGAAATAAGGCAAGGCATTAGATTTATTAAAAGATAAAAATAAATAAATAAATAAATAAGGTAAGGCATTAGGACTAGATTGTATCCCTATTGAGGCTTGGAAATGCTTAAGTAAGTAGTTTTCTGGTTTACAAAATTCTTTAATAAGATTCTAATGACCAGGAAAATGGTTGACGAGTAGAGAGAGCATTTTAATACCTATATATAGATATAAATGAGATATCCAAAATTGCAACAATTATAGAGACATTAAGTTGATAAGTCAATACAATAAAATTGTTGGTGAGAATGATTGAGCATCACTTGAGAGTTATAACAATAGTGTTAGAGAATCTATTTGGATTTATGTTTGGTAGATCAAATATGGAAACACTATTTTTACTAAGAAGATTAATAAAGAAGTACAAAGAGAAAATGAAGGATCTAAATATGGTTTTTATAGATTTTCAAAAAAAAAAAATTCTTGCGATAGGGTGCCTAGAGATATAATATAGGAAGCACGGATATAGATACGAGATACAGATATGGCGATACGACGAAACTTAAAAAGTACGATACAGGTACAACTAGAATACGTTTGTAAAAAATATATTTAAAAAAAATTTATTAGTAGGAGTTATACATAATCTCAAGAATGTTGAGAGATCACATTGTAATTTTATAATGCAAAACACTAATCTTTAAAAATTAGGTATTAATTTTAGACAATTGTTTGTTTACCTTTTAAATTTTCAATAGGTCTTACAAATATTTCATTTTAATGTCAAGTTTAATATGTTTATATTACAATAATAAAGCAATCGACAAGTTATTTCTGTGCTTTCTCCTTTGGCACTAGTAAAAATATTGTATTCAAGTTTACTCGCTATTTATTTGTTAATTTATTAATTTTACTATTGTTATATTTTCTTGTTAATCTTTACTATCTATGTAGTTGTAGAGGACATGCATAAAACAATTAGGATACATCAATTTGACAAATTTTATTACTTTAACTCTCACTATGTTCTTTTCAAATAACTAAATAAAGTATTCAGAGTAATATGTGACTTGGAGTATCCGATACTTCAAAATTAAGTATCCGATGCTCCAAAATTAATGAAAAAATAATTAAGAAGTATATAATACTTTTAAAAAATATCTGATACATATCTGCGAGTATCCAAAGAGTATCGGTATGTAATGTTAGAATAATAGATTATTTTGGGTTATTATTTCGTAATTATTTTATGCCTTAGGGCTCTCTTGTAATTATTAATCTTCATTAATATAATAGAAGATGATATTCTAATCATTCCCTAATCTGGGTGTTCTCTAAAATTACATGGTATCAGAACCAAAACCCTAAACCCATCACCCACACTCTAGCGACACCAAGTAGCCACCCTCCATCCCTACCGAAAGGTCTGCCAGAGTCATTCATACTCAGCCGACCACTCCTGTGAACCTTTTAGACTCAGCCGACACATTCCCTAGCCTTTTCGACTCAAGCCAAACCTTCCCTAGCCCTCTCGGCTCAAGCTGAAGGGTCTTCCGCCCTAGCCAACTCTTGTAGGTCTGTCGGCACCCCTGGAACCCTAGCTTGCCCTTCTCTCGGCCTATTGGCAGTACTTGAGGGGTCGCCTGGTGTCTTCGTGGTCACTTGGGTGGTCGACTCGTGCTGGTTGATCAGCAGCTTCCTTGTCCTCTGGTTGGTCTGCCTCACGTATGGCTGTTTCACTTGTTCTTTCTTTCTGTTTGTTTTCTCTTCATAAAAGAAATAAATAAATAATATATAATAAAAAAAAACTTTATGCTATAAAAAAAACAATAAAAAAAAAACTTTATACTTTCATAGTGATCGTTGTGTTGTTCCTTCCACCACCACCTTCCGAGTTTGTGATTGGCACTAGTTTTGTTACGGATTTGGTAGTACAGTATCGATGGAAGATTCCATCGGTGTGTCCACTACTTCTCAGACACCTAAGAGTGAGAGTTCCCCTATACCTACTACTATGACGGATAACCCCAACCCTAGTTTTAAAATCACCACCTCTCTATTTAATGGTCAGAACTATCTCGCGTGGTCGCTGAGTTTGACTATATATTTGAAGAGCAGAGGGAGGATGGGGAATTTAGAGGGTAGGATACAGGCACCGAGCACAACTGACCCAGGTTATGACCAATGGGCGATTACCAACTCTTTGATTATGGGTTGGCTTATTCATTCGATGGTACCAGACATTAGCGAGGGCTACTTGTCTATGGAGACTGCCCAAGATGTTTGGGATGCTGTGGCTACCACTTATTCCCGCAAAGGAAATTTCTCACAGGCATTTGAGTTACGTCGCTCTATTGAGAGCTCTGTTCAGGGAGAGCAGACGGTTCTTCAGTACTTCACCTTCCTCACCAACAGCTGGAAACGCCTTGATCACTTGCAGGACTATATGCCTGTCTGCACTGTTGATTCTGTCGGGTACAGGAAGTTCATTTCACAGGAAAGGGTTTTCAAGTTTCTGGCTAGTCTTAATGTGGAGTATGATCCGGTTCGGAGTCGGGTTTTGAGTATGGACACTCTTCCCTCACTTCAGGAGGCATTTACCTATGTACAGAATGGGGAGAGTCTCCAGTCTGCTATGATGTCCCCTGTCTCTATTGACTACTTAGCATTATTGTCTACCTTTAGAGATGGCCTTAGCCTGACTCTCATCCCTCTGTTTACTACCAAGGAGTTTGTCTTCTGTGATTACTGTAAGAAGCCGCGGCATACTCGTGAGACGTGATGTAAAGATTGAATAGGTTGAATAAAAAAGAGAGTAAAGTTTGAATAGGATATTTGTAAGAAAAATTTATTGAGAAACTTAAAAATAGCAATGTAAATTATTTTAATATTTTCATGATCAATTAAAATACTACTACTACTACTACTACTACTACTACTACTACCCAATATCTATGGAAACTTATTAGAGCAATCATATATTATTGTTGAAAAATAGTATTTGCAAGTATACAAAGATGGTAAAAATTATGAGAAGCGCATTTCTAGGGAGTTTTTAAAACATTTGTTTGAAAGAGTTTCTGGCAAGGTTATTCAAATTGAGTTGGAGATTTTCCTTTCATATAAATTGTACTTGAATTCTTGGATTGTTTTGGAGATGTTTTTTAGAGGTTTTCCTTAAAATTTCATGAGAGTTCTGTGTCCTTTCCCGAAATGAGTTTATAGGGAAACAAGTTTCCTCTCTCAAGAGATTTCCTAGTCTCCCTTTATCCCTCTTTAATTTCTTTCTTTCCCCTTGTATGTGGTTATTGCCATCACTAGAAATACGTGTACAAAGAAAGTAAGAAGTTGTGGAGGTTTTTTGGATGAGAGAAAGCAAAAGATTGTGGTAGCTGTGTTTATTGTTTATTACAGAATGTTTGGTAGTGGCAGTGGTGTCTGGTTGAGTGAGAGAGTGGTGAAAGAGAGTGTTTAGTTGGGTTTCCGAGATTGTGGTTAAATTGGTATGGTAAGAGAGAGTATTCGAGTAAACTCCACAAGGATCATATGGTTATCTATGCCTAAAATGATAAGGTATAAGTGATACTGATATTGAAATGGTCTGGTGGTGAGGCCGCCAAACCTATCCCAACATCATTTAGGTTCAAAGCCAGTAACCTGCTTATGAAACCTTGTTTGGGATTCTGTAGTCAGATTTGCTTGTGATAATTTTTGGTGTTCCTTACCTTAGAAAGATGTATTCGAGTAAATTGTATAGGGATCATAAGGTTATCTATGCCTAAAATGATGAGGTATAAATAGTGGTGATAATGAAGTGGCCTGGTGGTGAGCCCACACTGTTCCCAATTTCATTTAGGTTCAAACTGGGTAACCTGGTGTTGACTTGCTTATAAACTTTGTTCAACCTAATGCCATTTATTGCTGATGTTTTTGTTAGGCTAGCAGTTTCAGTCAGTGCTAGCTCTAATTAAGTAATTGTGGTGTTGATTTTAAGATTATGAGCTTTAATCTTGAAATGTTTATACTTTGTTCTATCTTGACTTTCAATTGAGATTATAAGTGATTTAAAGAATTGAGTTGAGGATACATCATCACCTGTCTGGACTGCAACATGATGGTTAAATGTAGGCATGCAATTCGACAGTCCCTTTCAAATTCAATGTATGTTGCATGAATAACCACAAAATTATGTTTCTCTATCCTAATGAATATGATGGTTTTTATGGAGCATGGAGCATTAAATAAGATGTATGATGTGAAATTTTTAGCAAAATTGGATGTAGACACACTAGGACATGCCAATATCTAACAGGAAATATTTTGATGGGGGAGAAGTCTACCTTTTTAATATATTTATCCAAATTTGTGCATTAGTAGTTGCACAAACTGGGAATTAAAGATTTAAGAACAGTGAGTGTTTCCTTAAAACTGTTCCTACTTTCTTTATATCTTTATCTTTACAACAGTATTCTCTTTTGTATATTAGAAGTGGGGTTCATGCTTGACTTGGCAAGGTAAATGTTCAGTTTCTTTTGAAATATTTCATGTTCTTGACATTTATTGGCTTATGTTGCCTGATATGGTGTCAGTTTCAGAGCTCCTATGATCTATTGTTCATTCTTCATGGTTTGGTTTTGACCATGATATTGTAATCATAATAAAAATGAAATGAACAAAGTAGGTTTTTGGTTGGGAGGATTAATCTTGTTGAGGATGTTTCATGCACACGCTTTCCAAAAATGTCTATAAAGTACAATGGTATTCATCTAAATTGTACTATATATAGCATTGGTATTGACCTTTAATTCATGCTTCATTAGTTTGTTTTTGGCTGTTGCAGGTATAATATCTCCGACAACTGGAAGGGTGACGAGAAATCAACAGGATAACTATTCAACATTCCACAGGACACCCAACAGAAAGAAATTTTCAAAAAAAGAGTGGGAGAATTTCACCCAGGAATCAACCCGACATGCTGTGGCTGAGTTGGCATCCTCTCCAAAGTTCACTGATTGGATTATTAAGCATGCTGACAGGACACAACTCCTTCCAGATGATAGTTCAGATAACACAATTGGAAGTGGCTTAGATTCCACAGATGAGAATCTTGTAGAAAGTGGGGATCGATTTAGTTTGTTCAAATGGTAGCAGCGACCTTAGAGTAGGAAATTAGTTACTTGTAGCAGTACAATGAGGCTAGGAATGGTGCTCATTTAATTTTTCTTCTTCTTTGTTTTAGGTTTACTTTTAATACATCATCTTATGTCATTAAGCAATTGTGGCAAATCTTTTGAAATCTTCTAATCATGTTATAGTGCCTGCTCTTTCCATGCCTCTTCCTACCAAAAACTTTTGATGGTTGCATAAAAAGAGCATTGTCAAGTGTTTTAACTCTCATTCAGTTTTAACCCACTTATTTAGTCACCCATAAAAAGGGCAACACACTCGTGCAGTTTCAACCTCCTTTTGCATTTGTTTATCTGTTTTAGTTCAAGTTGGTGCATATGTAATGTTTGTTTCTATCACAAATCTATAATGCTATGGTTAGTAGGCCTAGAAAGGTATCTCATCAAAGCTAGTTTTGGAGAATTTTAAGCATGGTTTCCATTCTCTGTGTGAATAATTTTTAGGAGTAATTACATTTTGGGAGATTTACGTGCATGTTTTAATAGGTAGATTTATTGCCCCATACAGGTCATGTGATAATTAATGGTGTTTTTTTTTTTTTTTTTAAAAAAAAAAGCATCACTAATTGCTAGTTTTTAGCAACAATTTGAAAATTTTATCACAAAAAGTTACTAATTGTCAATTTTTAGCGATAGATTTAGAAAACGTCACATAAAATGTCATTAATTGTCAGTTTTTATCTATAGATTTAAAAAATTCTCACAAAAAAGTCACTAATCATGAGTTTTTAGCGAACAATATTGATAGGATCAACTTTCAACGATGAATTGATAAGACTTAATGGGAATTACATCTAATTACTAGGACTTGTTGGTAACTTCTCTTTATTCTTTAGTGGGACTTGGGAAGACAAAGTACATTTTAGTGGAGAATTTATCTCGATTGCAATAGGGGTGGAAAGAAAGAAAAAAAAATGATGGAATTTATCCCTTGAATTGACCAACTTATCCTTCTTTTCTATTCTTTCCTCTCTGTGCTCTCCCATTTCAACTTTGGTTGGCACTTCCTGCTAGCCACCGCTGCCATGCCCTCCCTTATTACCCCCAAGCCTTCTCTTACCCATCCTAGCTACCCTAGTCCTTTCCATCATTTCTCATCATCCCTACCACCGTTACATCTCATTGCCCCATTGTTGCTTATGTCAGTCTTAACTCCTCTTTTCACCTAAGCCCTTACCATCACAACTACCCTTTCCTATAAACCCTAACCATCGCAGCTGCTTGAACCTCTTGGCCTTTCTCCATCTCTTAGCCTTTTTCCATCGCAACGTCACATCTCTACCCTTATTGTTGGGGAACATGTTCGGTGAGTGTAACTTATGCTAAGATGTACTACCCCTTATTGTTGGGAAACATGTTCGATGAGTGTTACTTATACTAAGATGTACAGGTAAATGTGTGCGGTTATCACTCTTGTCACTTGCATCACACATAATTAAAACTTGCCCCTAGATGTTTTGCAGTAATAGATGTAATAGTAAGGAAAGATAATATAATTGTATAAAGTGAAAATTGAATGCTTAAAAAGGATTTATACAATTGATCAAATTTATCCCAAAGTTTAGTATGGTTTGATTTTATTTGTTCATATGAACAACTAGTGCAAATCCTAGATTTTCAATAGATCTTTTACTTTTACAACTTAAAAACAAGTGTATAAACATGTAATTATGGATCAATCTCTGCTAGGCACCTATAAGGTGCACATGAGGTACAGTTGTGACATAATGTGCCTGAAGTTACAATGTAATGTGCTTAAAATTATAACTTAAACATATTGAATCACATTGTGAGTTATGACTCACCGAGTAACTCATTGGGTCATTAGAGTTATGACAAAATGAGATCATATCATATTTTGAGAACATTGTGTTGTAATTTTGTGCACATCTCATCATTATAACTAGAGAGGATACAAATCATGCACAATTTTTTGGGTTGCACATTATACATTTTTTGTAAAATAACAAGTTCTTTATATGAACTAGTGGTGAGTGTCATGTCGTGTTAGGTTATATTTATGTTGTTTCATTTTGGGTTTGTTTTTGAATTATTTCAACACTAACTTAATTCATTATTTCATACTTTTGAGTCATGTCATTTTTGATATTTGTCCAGTCCATGTCATATTAATGTGTCATATCAATTTTTTTTTTACCTTAATTAGTTAAAAAGACTAAGTGTAGAGACCAATTATTGGATGAAATTATTCATAAAAATATTTGCTTTCAATTCAATTTTTTTTTTTGTGCTTAATTCACAAAATTACATCATATTATTATATATTTTTATTAGATTAAAATAGTAGGAAAAAAAAATTATCTTCAATTAAGAAAAAAAATATTAGCCTTAAAATTTCAATTTCACGTACTTTTTAATCAATTAGATGGAGTTACATAAGTAATTCAAATATGTCATGGTACCTTTTAGTAGAAATAATATTAAAATATATAAATAATTATTTATTAAACAAGTTATTTATATCAATTTTGTGTTATACAAGTTTAATACTAACTTAACCTGTTTAATACTCACATTATTGGATCGTGCAATATTTGTGTTTGTGTCGGAAAATGGATAAGTTAACTTGTTTAACTCTTAGGTACCTATTATGGTATGCCTAAGTCAAATTTGTGGTCTATAGACTATATGAAATAGACACAACTAACATGCCTACTACTATTGTGTTTCACAGGAGTTCTCTTATAGATGTTAAATTTGTGTGTTAAGTGCTTATTAGTTTAGAGAGTAAATTGATGCTCTCATGGATGTGTTAAAGTGTGTGTTATGTGAGGGTAGAGTCCAATTGAATGAGTTAAATATATAGAGTATCAGTTGATAAAATTTCAAAAAATTTGACTAGAAGGACAAAGAAAAGAAGGTAAATTACACCATTAATTCCTATAGTTTAAGCAAATTAATTTTCACTTTGATCCCCATAGTCTTAATTTCAATATTTGAATCCCATACATTCATTTTTTGTTGCAATATTGTCTGCTTGTCATGTGCCTTTTATTTTTTGGATGGAAAAACAACTTGTGCACAACTAAAGAGAGTAAAGTGGAATTTAAAAGAAACAATAGAGACCATTGGTATAGTTTATTCAATTTCTTTTCTTGTGTTGAAATTGCTAAAAATCTCATGTGTGTTGCATGTGGTAGTTTTGCATATAAAATTTCAACGGTATGTGATAGAAGGATTAGACTATAACAAAATGAAAAATATAAAATTCAAATTGTAATTGTGAGGACCAAATCGAAACTTTGCTCATACTAGATAGACCAACGATATAATTTACCTTAAAAAAAAGTTCATTGGTAACTTGGCTAGCCAAAGGGCTATCACAATTAACGAAACTACACAGTGGCTAATAATGTTAAGGACGAAGATAACATGTCCACTAGGACAAAAAAAATAGAAAAGATTAGGTAACTATTAACTTATGACACTAACTACTTTCTTAACACCTTTTTTTTTTTTTTTTTTTTATCAACAAAGAAAAATTTCATTAAAAACATGAAATTAAAAATACTAGAAGATGACATGCATCGAGAGAGATGCAGAAAGTATAAATACCTCTACTATTGCTACTCACATCCATACAAACAATCTTTCGACCTCACAATTTTTTATAAAAAAGACGACAAACCAAGAAAATTAAAAAAAAAATTAAGAACTCAACTCCAAAAATAAAATATTTTAAATGAATCCCCACAAATCAGCCAACACAGCCCAAAATAAATACACCCATCCTGCTGCACACCCAAAAGCAAACATAACTCTTCTTTTCAACAGCCCACACCATAGCATCAAAAAGCGTGCCGCACACTTCGCTGACACCTTCTTAACACTTTCTAAGTACCAAAATGTGAACATCTGGGAAAGGGAAAAGGAAAAAGACAAGAAAAATAAAAATGAATACAACTTAGATATGCATATCATAAGTGAAATTGAAAACATAATTGATTAGTAATTACAGATGAAACTGAGCATAAAAGGTTATTAGTGAAGAGGGATGCAAAACAAAAACAACAAATCAATTATTGATCAACAAAAGAAATCATCAAGTGTGTTACTTCAAAGATCACAATAAGGGCATAATCTAATCATTTTGATAATATATTTTCTCCTTACTCCAAATGCGTTCAACAACAATTTAATGGTTGAGTAATACAAGACTTAAGTTGTTTTGTACAAAATTTGAGTGGCCTTGTGAAAAAAAAAAGTTAAAAGTTGCAATTTTTCCTGTCTGCATTAGAAACTAACTTCCATTTATATTATTATACATTATACACACACACACACATATATATATATAACAATATATTGTATTAATGAGTCAAAGTATATAGGATAAGATTGTTGCATCTCTATGAAACAGAAAAATTACACACGTTTCTTCCACATGTTGTTGTTCATTGGAGATTACAAACCAATACTTGCATTGGCAAAAGAAGACACAGCGACGGAATTGCGCTATAGCTTTTCCTTGCATTGCAGCCTTCAAATACTTCTCAAATTTATTAGAATACACAACATGTTTACTACAAACAATTTATAATTGACTTTGAATGAGCTATCTTCTTCCGAACCTTCTTTGATCTCTTCCCATGTTGACGCATTTTTACACCAAAAATCCTTACAAACCATTCTTCTTTCCTTCTAATAATGCAACTTCCAATCAACAAACCAAGCAATACTCCACACCCAAATCCCATCAACACAGCTTCCCAACCAAAGCCATCAAATTTGAACTTAAAATTGTGGCTAAATGAGGATGGTAAAGTTGGTGATTCTGCTATCTGGACATTCCCACAATTATTTGACAATGGAAACCCGCACAAGCATAGATTTCCCTCATATGAAGTGTTTGAAAATGTTTCGAACTGCCCACCTCGTGGTATAAGTCCCGTTAGATTGTTTTGTGAGAAATTCAGGACTTCAAGGAATGTCAATTTAGTCAGTTGTTGAGGAATCTCTCCAGAGAGTTTGTTCTGGGATAGATCCAAGGACTCAAGCTCAGTTAGATTGACCAAGGACAATGGAATCAGACCTGTGAAGCCGTTTCTTGAAAAATTTAGGACACGGAGGGCTTTGAGTCTTCCAATAGATATGGGAATCTTTCCATCAAACTTGTTGTGCGAGAAATCAATAGCTTTGAAGATGGTGATGATCCTTACGAGTGTCATTTCCAATCCTTTATTCATTATGGTTACCGAATAATAACCAGAACCAATGCCCATATAATTTAAGGAGGATTTGTCTTCATCATCCATCATCATTGAATGCATGCTCTCAAAGTATTCTGATGGCAAAGTGCCTGTAAATTCATTGTGAGACATGTCAATGATATGTAAATTGGTGAAGGCTAATCTCTTCCTTGGTTGCTCTATGGTACCATGGAATTTATTATCTCGCAAGACAATAATCTTCAATTGGGGCAGGTTTTCCAACCAAAATGGAAAAGCATCTTCTATGAAATTATGACCCACATTAAAAATTTCTAGGTTCGTGCAATTCGCCAATGATCTTGGAAGCACCCCTTGCAATCCATTGTGGCTAATGTCAAGTTCCCGTAACATGCTTGCGTATCCAAATATTTGAGGGATGCTACCATGGAAATTGTTTCTTTGCAAATTTATTAACAAAGTTAAATTTCCAATTAAGTTCCCCAAACAGGTAGGGATTAATCCGACAAATTGGTTATTGGACAGATCGAGATATGTAAGAGAATGAAGATTGCAGAGTGGATTGAGTTCTTCATTTAGGTGGTTGTTGGAAAGGTCTAGTTCGTCCAACAATTCCATTCGGGTTTTCAGAAATTCAGGAATTTTATTTATGTTGCAAGACGACAATCGTAATGTCGTAATGTTTCGGAAAGAGGAGGGAGTGGAGTTGGTGGTGGTCAATGATAGACCACTGTTTGAAAGATCCAAAGAATACAAATATTCAAGCTTTGCAAACTTGTCCAGCTTAACAGTGTCGCTTAAATTATTTGACGAAAGATGAAGAGAGGTAAGGTTCACAAGACGAAACAAGGAAGGAGGTATTGTCCCATTGATTGAGTTACTGCCTAAATATAGATACTGTAGATTTGGAAGGCCAGTTATTGATGATGGAATGGGACCTGTTAGTTGATTGTTTGAGAAATCTATAAATTGAAGTTGCGGGAAGTTGGAAAAAAATTGAGGAATTGGGCCTTCAAAATTGTTGTATGAAAGATCAAGCGAAATTAATCGCGTGAGGTTTGTAAGCGATCTCGGAATCGCACCAGAGAAATTGCAGCCACCGAGGTATAGCACCTCCAAGTTTTTGAGATGGCCGATTGAAGATGGGATTTGGCCATTGATCAAGTTATTCCCTCGAAGATCAAGCGAAATTAATCGCGTGAGGTTTGTAAGCGATCTCGGAATGGTACCAAAGATATTGCAGTCAAAGAGGAATAGCTCCTCCAAGTACTTAAGTTGGCCGATGGAATTAGGTAGCTTTCCTGTGAAATTTATTCCAGAGAGATCCAACGACCTAAGGTGCCGGAGAGTTCCATTAATAAAACTTGGAAGTTTACCTGTGAGTCCTGTGTTACCGTACAACCACAACACTTGCAATTTCTGTAAGTGGAAAATGCTATTGGAGAAGTTATTCCCTTGCCAGACTTCTGATGATGATGATGATTGTATTGGGCCAGAAAAATAGGAGTCATAGAGGTCAAGATGGGTCAAATTTGTGAAACGGCCAAATGAAGGTAAAATTTGAGAGTGATTGAAGTTGTTGTAAGAAAGGTCGAGGTGTTGAAGGTGAACAAGATTGAAGAGGCTGCTGTTTGGATGGATGGTACCATATAGGCAGTTACAGCTGAGGTCGAGGCCAATGACATGAGAAGTGGTGTTATCACAAGTGACCCCATCCCATGCACAACAATCTGTACCCTCTTTCCAATTATTAGTATATAGATTAGAAAGAACAGTGCTGCAATCGAGAGCAGAGCAATTGAAGGAAAAGAGTGTCTTAAATTGGAGCAAAGCAGTACTCTCATCATTATGGCAAAGATGTGCAGAAGAAGAGAAGCAGAAAATTAGGGAATACAGGAGGATACATATTGTGAGTTGATAATTGGATAGTAAGAAACCCATTCTTACACCAGTATTGGGTGGGGTGGTAGAGAGGGAATTGGATACGATGCTTCTTCTATATGCACTCTCCTATTTATAACTTAATAAATAATTCAATTATCAAAAAATATAAACTGAAAATTGTCATTGTATAGTCTCACATGATATTATTATTATTATTATTATTATTATTATTATTATTATTTTTGAGAACGATAGTCTCACATATTATCATTGTATTAATTTAATGGACTCCATCACTCGGTCAATTTTATTACTAATATAAAGATAATATATAAGATGATAAATTACTTTTAGTAAATAAATGTAATTAGTATTCAGCAAAGCATTATTAAAAGTAATGAGTCCCAACATTGGCTCATTTTTATTACTAATAATATAATGCTAACATTTGAGGTGATATATAAGTTTTAGTAAATAAATGTAATCATCATTATATTATGAATAAAATTGTATTTGAATCATGAATTGGTAAAGGAATTTGAAAAAAGAAAGACAAATATAAGAGAAATACAAATAAAATATAAGCTAAATTTTTTATCCTCGTTCTCACATTTTTGTTTTCTTTTTCAAATTAATATTTAAATTCATAACCAAACATGATTTAAAAATATTTTTATTTTATTTTCTTTGTTTTTTATAAATGATTTGGCCATTTTCCAAACATTGCCTAAATAAAGGACTCACAATACGGTTCTAATTTGGTGCTTTATGTCAATAGCAAGCTTGACTAAATAAAAAAATCCGCGTTGATTTTTCGGCACGATAGGCTTCGGATCTCCTGTACCCATCTTCTATCTCGTTCATCTTAGGCTACCATGTCGTCAATCTTGAAATCATAAATGGGACAGAAGATGTGTACAGAAAATGGGTATAGGTGTTCCGAAGCCAGTACTATGGACTTGGAATTATTAGATTGTCCTAATTATATTAATATACACACACTACTAACATCAGAGAGTAAAATATATGACTAAGGCCCTGTTTGATTAACATATATAATGTCATGTTTGTTTTTAATGATGAAAGGCTAGATTAGATTAGTAGTAAGAAAAGGTTTATAAAATTATTTTTATTTTGAGAAATTGTGAAATGAAGAAATAATATAATGTATATAAAATAATTAATAATTTAATTTACTATTGAGGGTTTTAGATATTTTAAGTGCTAGTAAATCATTCTTACTCATCATGAGTGATTCCTCATTTTCCATTTAATTTTCATAGGGTTTTTTGATTTTCTAAAATTAATAGATTTAATATTATTACCCATAATAACACATTCACAAAATGATATTCTAGATCAGATTTCTTAACGGATCGAGCCTTCTTCAAACAAAAAATAACAAACTATAAAAGCTTTAACTATATTATTAAAAACAAAAAATGATTCAAAACCATAATTTTTATAAATAAAACTAATAAAAAATATAATATGATATTTTTGCAATTATAAATTACCATTAGGTGTTTTTTTGCTTGAAACAAAGGACTAAAAAATGGCATCATTTCGTATGAATTTTTTCAATAAAAATTATATATATATATATATAACATTATATTTTGTGAAAACCTTTAAAATTTTGTACATCTTTATTGAAGAGAGGGATGGAAAAATGTGTACTGGGAGAATTGAAGAAGAAAGTTTCTTACAAGATGTTCATTGGTGCAAATCCTCTCCTCTCAACCAATATAATAAATAAAGTAACCAGGTTGGATTCTCTCAAGTTGGCGAGAGTAGTTGCGCTTAATGAGATCGTTTTGGGGTTAATCTTGATAATTTAAATTGTTAATTTTTTAAAATTTATTGAGTAAATATTCATATAAAAAATCAAAATAATTAGACATTGGTAGTTAATAGTTATATATTTGAATTACATTTATCTTAAAAAAATAGAAGACAAATATAATTTCAAGAATAATCATCAATTTTTTTTGTAATGTAAATATTATTCAAACATATAGCTATTGATGTGCAATCACTGTAATGAATTTTGCATTCAACGAATCTTCAAAAGTGAGCGGTTTGAATATATTATCAAGATCAATCTCAAAGGGGACACACCAAACCCAAATTATTCTATTAAGTTAGATGACTAACTTGAGAAAATTCAAATCGAAAATTAATAATTGTAAAGCAACCAAAAGAAAAATTGAAAGCTTTTGTCACTGTATTAGTCCTGTAATTTTCAACTACCGCTTGGTTCTTTGAAATTTCATCTCATATTTAGTGGATGATTTAGTCCTCGAATATTGTTTGTATTGATCTAGATTTCATTTCACAAATTAGTGGAATTTAATTGGAAGCTTCACAAATTAGAATTTTTTTTTTTGGGGGTCATAAATCGTTGAGTAATATTACTAACTTGATTTTATTAATAAAACTTAGGAGTCTACCTTGATATTATCTATAAGCTTTAAGTTAATCTTTAATAATCTTGATTGGATAACCATAAAATTATGTTTTCTATAAGTTTGATTTTTCAGTAAAATTAATTTAATAGTCTACTATAAGGCTTAAGTAAGTCTTTAGTAATCCTCACATCATAACGATAAAATTAAATAGAACCCGTATTACACTTATATTAAACTGGACTACAAGCATTGAATGGTTACAAATTGATGAGGTTTGGTAAATGTTTTATTGCTGTTGTTGTTGTTGTTTTTTTTTTTTTTTGGGTATTTTTTTGACTTTTAGGTGAATTTTTTTTTTCTCCTGAAGATGCTTTTGGTAAATTTCTTTTTTACTTATTTGGTGCAGCCTATCTGAGCTGCTTATAGTTTTTTTTTTTTTTTTTTATCCTAGAAGACTATATGTGCTAGACTATTTAGTACATCTTCTGCTTATGTTTGGTACGACTTTTTCTTATAATTTATTAGAAAGAAATAATTTAAATAAGTTGAAAAAAAAAATTTAATTTCTAAAAGTTGGATGACGATTGATTTTGACTTCTATTTTCAAATTACTAGTTTTTAATTTATAATAAATTGTACTAAACAACACTATTATTATTATTATTATTATTATTATTATTATTATTATTATTATTATTATTATTATTATTATTATTATTATTATTATTATTATTATCGAATTGATTTCTTAGATTTTGATTTTTTAACTTAAAGAAGAAGAAAGAAACCAACAAATTTATTTTTAATATTTTTTTGATTGGGCCAAATAAGAATCTTTACTGACCGTAATTACAAGTCTTTGTATGTGGAAAAATTTGGATTGTTGAAAAGTTTAGAGGGATTCTTGTAAACAAAATTCAGTTACGTGGAAAAAGAAATGCATGAGTGAGTCATAAAAAAATTGGAATTTAATTAAAAGTATAAAAACTTAAAATTTTTGTGACCCCACATGCCTTTGATTTGTCACTAGCTTTAATAAAAGTTTTCACAAATTTTGACTAAAAGTTTTAAGCAAGTCTTCTTTCATCTTAGCTTGACATCTTCAATGATAATAAAGTTATGCATCTAAAATTTTTATATAGATTTTTTTTTTAATGTGTAATTTAAATTGAATTTTTATATTGTAGGGTAATGAATTGAAATAAAAATTACGTTTTTTAGGTATTTTTTTTTATGACATTCAACCTTATGAAATTGCTATATATCTGTAACGCCCCAAAATATTCCAACATTCATTAAAGAACAATAACAACTCTCCAACCTTTACATCATTAATCGACAAGGTTTGTACAAAATAGTCCCACATGCGAATTATACATTCAATGATATCAAATACATGAATCTATAGCATGTAGAACATCAAGTCCCAAAAATAAATAAAATGCCCTTAAGGGCTTACATATTCCAAGGCTGAAGCCCGATTACACAAAATATGGTTTTACGAACCCATACGTTTATAGCCCTTGGCTAGCAAAATAAACCACAACAAAATAAGAGTTGTGTACTCTCCACAAAATATGTCCATGCCCTTAACTCGGCGGGATCACCACATCTTTTCCTGTACGAAAATCCCATAGGGGTGAGCTTAAAGCCCAGTAAAGAATTCTTAACAAAGTATATACATTTTATACAAGTCCAAAGAAATGAAATGCGTATGTCATGCTATACTGTTTTGAAAGAAAATCACATTCTTCTCATCTTTTGAAAACCATCATGCTCAATGATATTATGATATCTTCAACAAATTTAAAGTTTATCAATTTAATACAAGGGGCGGTAAATACGACTCAGGTAATCCCTAGATTGGTGTCTGCAAGTAGGCATAACTAGCACTACCAAAAACACCACTTTACCGGTTGCTAACCGGAAGGGAAGTAGTACCTCCCCCGCGCGTGTTTTCGGTCTTTCACCCTGGACACTCAGTCCAACTTAATCAATTCCGCCTACACCTCCCATTCGAACTTACCAACGTATTTACCCCAAAACATTTCAATAAATTTCGTTTCTCAACATTTCGTTCTCAATGCAAGTTTCAAATCCCAAATTCAATGTTTAAAATTAGCAAGGTATTTAAGGTGTTCATGCAACAATTATCCATGCAATGAATTGATCAATCCAGTAATGAGGTGATTATCCATACGATGCATCGTCCTACCATTCACAAACTTTCCCACAAACTCTCCATTTGTGATCACAATTTCCACTTTTCTTTCCAATACATTTCCACATATATAACATATGTATTTATATAGCTATCAAAATGTAGCAACAATCCCACGTCTCATGTATTCTCAACCTTTTGTTATTTCATGATTATATACATATATACTTAAACAATAGATTCCAAAGAAAATCCACTAATTCACATATACTAAGAAAATTGACATTTTGCATCCAATATCATGAAATTTCCACTTAAACATTTATTTAACACAAATAAATCCATAGTTTCTCAACATCCACCAAAACCCCCAAATTTCTAGGTTTTTCACCTAAACGATGCATTTCTTTCTTTCTTGGTATAATCTCACCAAAGCATCATTCTTAAATCAATGTGATTCAACTTCTTAAGAACATCTTTTAAAGAGAGCAAGAGATAAACCCCTTTTTCAAAACCACTAATTTCTTGAGCCAAAAACAAAATTTTTAAATCAAACAAGGAGGAAAATCCCGAAATTGACCAAAACTTGCAAAAATGTATATATAACTCCAAGAAAAATCCCTACCTCAAGTTTGAAGGAGATTTAGAAGAAAGCCCCAAGATCAAGGGTGATGAAACCCGATCTTCACCGTACATAATGAAGCTCTAGCTTAGTTCTCCAACTTTAATGAAGGAACTAAGGTCAAAATGTTTATGGATTTGGAGAAAGCAAAGATTGAGTGGGTGTTGATGTAGGAAATATAGAGAGAAGGAGGGGAAAAAGCTTTTTATAGAGAGAGTGACATACAAACAATGAGATACACACAGCCCAAGGAAAGAAGAAAAGCTAAATTTCGAACTCAGCCTGTCCCGCACGTGCAACACTAATCCCTGTACGTGCGGCACTCTCCCGCACCTCCCCTTTGCACCTGCCTTTTAAGCAAAATGCAACCCAAAATTTTCCCTATTTCCCGCACGTGCAGCCCTAGTCCTTCAATCCCGAATTTCCCCGGTTCGATTCCAGACACTCCGGGCTCAACCATGAACTCTTTGAGACAAGTGAAATCAAACCCGAAATAAACAAGGACTAGAATTTTGAGAAAAACCTCTGAACCCAACAAACCCAAAGAAAACAAGGTTCCAAGTCAAACCGACATTCCAACAAAATAAACCCAAGGTTAAATGAGGGAAAAAATAGAATGAGTAGTGCACTCGGTCATCACAATATCTTTCCATTCATCTGCTATTAATGAGACATGGTATTATAATTAACTTACGTGTCAAATGGATTAGAGAAGGTAGGGTTCCCCTACAAACCATTCGAGTTAAAATTGATTATTGTTTTTATACAGTTCAAACTATATATGGAGTATTAGGTATCAAAATTTGAATATTTATAGAAGAGAAATAAGAAACCTTTTCTTGTCTTTTTGTTTCTACCACAGTAATGGAATAAACAAATAAAAAACTTGTTCATTTTTTTCTCTTCATATAGCGACCTTGATTTTGACCCGTCCCTTGTGGTGTTCCGAACTCGGGTTTGTATGGGTTGAATGGTGGTTCATGTCTTGTTTCCCTTGTCTTTCCCTCATTTTTGGTTATTGGGTTGTAGTTGTGTGTTTCGAAAAGGTTGGTTGCTTGTTTTCCCAAACTCTTGGTTGCCCAGAATTTTTGCTCTCCGCTTAAGGGATCAATCTTGCGCTCGAGCAGGCTTTTGAAATTTTGCTCAACGCTCGAGCGAGCATTCGGAAGCTCGAGCGAGGTCTCTGTCTGCAAAATGTACTGGAGGAGCGTATTTTATGCTCTAACGCAGGGTTTCATGCTCGAGCGGGAGTCTGTGTCTGACGCTCGAGCGGGGATTTCCACGCTCAAGAAGACCGCGCTTTATCAACTCGCGAAAGTGACATTTCAGATCACTTTTTGCAATCCCCCCTCTTTCTCTAAAAGTCTCCAAGATACAGATCTAGAGCCTCTCTCTCTAGAAATTATCTTCTCTCTTTTATTTTTCCAAATCCATTGGGATTTTGGTCATAGTTCCTTTGTCAAAGTTGTGTAACTTCTCGAGGGTTTCGTTGTGTACAGTGGAGATCGAGTTTCATCGTCGTTGATTTTGGGGGTTTCAACTCTTTTCTACTTCAAACTTGAGGTAGGGATTTTCTTTGAGTTATATATATATTTTTGCAAGATCTAGATGATTTTTGAAATCATCATTTGTTAAGTTTTTGAAAAATTATTGTTGATTCAAGAAGATGAGTAATTTTTGAAAATGGGTTTATCTTCTAGTTTCTTTTAAAATAGAAATTTAGAGTTTGGACTATAATGATTGAAAAAAGACGATTTTGTTGAGATTCCTTCAAATATTTTGGGGATAAATGGTTTTGGTGAGAAAACCTAGAAATTTGGGGTTTTAGAAAGATGTCGAAAACCTTTAGAAAATGTTGTTATATTTATTTTTTGTGCCAAAATAAATGATGTTAGAGAAATTGTTTATCTAAATACATATAAATGATGTTTTCATGGAATATGAGAATTGTTGAGATTGCTTGAAATGTGAGAATTATGTGATCCCTTGGATGAATTGAAATAAATGTATTTATACATATTGTGAAATTGTATTGAAAGGAGAAATGGAAATTTTGATCACTTGTGTGGAAGAATGGAAAATGGATAAAATGTTGCATTGTATTAATTGATACATTGGCATATCAATTCATTGAAAATGAAAAGCTTTGAAATTTGATTTGAAAACTTTGCATTGAGAAAAGAATGCTAAGAAACAAGTTTCCATGAAATGATTTTGGGGTAAATACGGTGGTAAGTCTTGAAAGATGGTGTAGATTATAGGTGTCGAGCCTTCCAATTAATACTGGTAAAAATGATAGATTTGAGGTGTTGAGCCTTCTGGTTGATACCGGTAAAAATGACAAATTGGTAGTACTTGTATAGTCTACTTGCAGACACCGACCCAGGGATTACCAGAGTTGTATTTACCGCCCCTCGAATAAAATTTGATAAATGTTGAATAGTGGAAATTGCATGACATCATTAAGCATGTTGGTTTTCAAAAGATAAAGGTGTGTTTTACTTTTAAAAAGGCATGGCATGGCACAAGCATTCAATCTCTTGAGACTTGTATAAAATGTATATACTTTGTTAAGAATTCTCTACTAGGCTTTATGCTCACCCTACGTGATTTTTGTGCAGGAAAAGATGTAGTGATTCCGCCTAACTGAAGGTGTGGAAGTGTGTGTAGAGAGCATAATGTGCTCATTTGCTGTGACTCTGATTGTAAGCCAAGGGCTTTGTATGTGTGGGTTTGAATAACCATTTTGTGTAATCAGGCTCAAGCTTTGGAAACTTGTAAACCCATGGGGGTATTTGTTGTTTAATTAATTGTTGTTGGATTAATTGTATAATCGCATGAAGACTATTTACATCATATAATGCAAGTATGAGGATTTATTATCAGTTTTACTTTAAAGAGCCATGACCATTGTATTACCATTTGGGCATGAAAATTGGGGCGTTACACTTCAATTTCTATAGGGTTGAATAAAAATTCTAATGAAAAAAAAAATTGATGACGAGGTGGAAAGCTTATCTATTGATGATGAGCTTTATAGCGATGAAGAGGTTGTGAAAGATATTGAAACTTATGAGGAAGTTGATAATGATGTCCCCCGTTATAACATTAGGACACAATTAGAAGTGAAATGTTCAAAATAAATTTTTTGGTGAAAGGGTAGACGTTTGACAAGAAAAATATAGCTCATATGTCAATTTTTGTCAATTTCATTAATGTCAATGGATGAAAATTTAACTTAAAGTTTAAAAATCTGCGTGTTACAATTAAAAGGGAATGAACTAAGTGCAAATGTATTGTGTATGCAACGGAAAATATTACATAAGGCTAGATAATAGAAAAACCTTGAATATACAAGGTTGACATAAAATTTGGAAGGATTCCAAGCTCATCACTAAAGTTACGTTTTTACTCTCAATTTGACTTTTTCTTTACCTTTTACTCATCTAGTTATTTCAAAAAAAATTTAACTACTTGTTCTACATTAATAATTAACCCTCCACTAAAACTATTTGATGAGTCTTTTGTGATCCTGATTACAAGTCCCCTAACCCAATACTCACTGGTCATATATACAAAATAAAATTTAAGGGTTTCAGGCTATAAATTCATTTATGAATCTTTTAGGTCATTAGGCCCAATTTCTAATTTGTTGAAATCAACTTATCTGTCTATCTGTTAAACTCAACCTATCTTTTGAAATCAACCTATTTGTTTATCTGTTGAAATTCACCAAACTAACTATCTGTTAGAAATGTGACACATGTCACCCATTCAACAACTTATCTGTTGAATATCACACATTTCTCTACCTTACCACTACCATCTACTATTGCCAATCACCGGTGCTAGCTGCCGACGACAGCGACTTTTCCAACCAATTTTATGAAAAAAAAATTTAGCGTGCCCTTATCTCCAAATAAAATTTTTATCTTGGATCTAATGTCTTATATCCCTTTGGGATAGGCTTTTCACCAATTTTCTCTAAAATTTATTTTTAAAAAATGATTCGTATCTAATGTTTATTATAAAAGCATAATTTTAAGTAAGCTACTATTTAGAAAATAATTACTTAAATTACTTGGAAGTAGTTTTTTTTTTAAAAAAGTTATAATTATCAATCGTAAGATTCCATCCTAAAGCCGCTGTCCACATAAAGAAAGCCACCTTAAGAGGGAACTCCCGGCACCCAAATACTCTTCCAAGGGAAAACTGCATTGACGTCCCCCGCCAAACACCGGTAGAAGAAGGAAATAGAGAAATGCCCCTTTGCCCCCACCACATTCCACCTCAAAACATCTGCCCCCACCCAATTGACACCCAACCCATACAAATAATCCCAAAGCTACAACAATTGGTCGTACGCCCAGTTGTGGACCAGCCGCCGCAACTGAATGTCCCAAACCACCACACCCTCCCCCCCCAAATAAGATGCAACCACAGCGTCTTGGTCTCCTGCAATTCCATAAATTAATGGAAAACGAACCACTAGAACGTCGCCACACCACCTATCCTTCCAAAAGCGCACCCTCCTCCCATCACCCACCTGAAACTCCACCCTCGCCCAAAACTGCCCTCTCCCCAACTCAATACCTTTCCATAAGCCACACCCATAAGAACCAACCACAGCCCTTGCCCCCCAGTCCCCCCCTAGCCAATCCGAACTTACTAACCACCACCCGCCTCCATACCCTCTCCGGTTCCAACGCAAAGCGCCACAACCACTTACCCAACAAAGCTTGTTGAAAGTCACCAATCGCTGAACCCCTAACCCCCCTTCCTCTTTTGGTTGACAAATCTGCCCCCAGTCCACCAAATGATAACGAAAATCATCCCTCCCACCACCCCACAAAAAATCTCACTAAAGCCTCTCCAACCGTCGAGCTACCGAAACCAGAATGACATGCAAAGACATAAAATACGTCGGAATGCTACTCAACACACTCTTGATCAAAGTCAACTTTCCCCCTTTTGAAAGATATTGCCTCTTCCAACCCGCCAACTGGCGCTGAATACACTCCACCACTCCTTCCCACACCCGTTGAGCTTTAAACGTTGCCCCCAACGGCAAGCCCAAAAAAGTAGTCGGCAAAGCCGACTCCTTACAACCCAACACCGCCGCTAATACTGGCAAATTTTCCACCTTCCCCACCGAAATCATTTCCGACTTCCTGAGATTCACCCGAAGGCCCGAAACTGCCTCAAAACACAAGACACATCGTAAATAACCCACCTGCTCTGCCACAACCTCACAAAAAATCAAAGCATCATCAACATACAACAAATGAGAGACACAAATAGGCGCCCTTGTGAGAGGACCTACTAAAAAGCCCTCCAATAAACCCCCAAGAACAGCCCTATCCACCAATTTACTCAATGCCTCCATCACTAAGATGAACAATAATGGAGACAGAGGATCCCCTTGACAAAGGCGTCTGTAGGTTAGGAAAAAACCCGCCAGCGTCCCATTCACCAAAACAAACATCCGCACAGTAGAAATGCAAAACTGAATCCACTTCCTCCAAGTGTCTCCAAAACCCATACGCTTCAAAACATACAGAAGAAACTCCCATCGACCATTATCATACACCTTCTCAATGTCCAATTTACAAATCAAACCTAGTTGTCCTTGTCTAATCCGGGAATCCACACACTCATTTGCCACCAACACTGCATCTAGAATCTGACGACCCCCCACAAAAGCATTTTGGGACTCTGAAACCACTGCCTGCAAAACCCCTCAAAGTCTATTTGCCAAGACTTTAGCTAAAAGCTTATATACACTTCCAAGCAAACTAATAGGCCTAAAATCCCGAATATCCTCTACCCCCCCCTTTCTTAGGAATCAAAGCCAAGAAAATCGCATTAAGACTTTTTTTCAAACTGGCCTGACACAAAGAAAGCCTCCAAAGTGGCCATCACATCTGTCTTAACCACACTCCAACAATGCTGAAAAAATGCCATAGTAAACACTTAGAAAATATGAGGAAGAAGAACTCCGAAAATATGAGGAAGAAGGAATATATTTCAATTATATTCAAAACTTCTTATCTTACAAGACCAAATGACACTCCTTATATAGGAGATATTACAAACATCATGATAACCCATTATATGCCACTTACATATTATATATTACCACTATCTACCACTATCATATTATATACATGCCACTATCTTCCACCAACACCACTATCATATTCTATACATGCCACTATCTTCCACCAACACCACTATCATATTCTATACATGCCACTATCTTATTATTAACACAAATTTCCAGCACTCCCCCTCAAGCTGGTTTGAAGATATCTTCCATAGCCAGCTTGCTAGTCAGCTTATCAAATTGCTTCTTGTGTAGTCCCTTCGTTAGCACATCAGCTAATTGTTCACCTGTTGGAAGGTAGGTTATACAGATTATGCCAGCATTGATTTTCTCCTTGATGAAATGTTTATCCACTTCTATATGTTTTGTGCGATCATGTAGAACTGGATTATGAGCTATAGATATAGCTGCTTCGTTGTCACAATAGACTTTCATAGGTGTCGGGTGAGAAAGCTTTAATTCTTCAAGAATTCTTTTAATCCACATTACTTCACAGATTCCATGGGCAACAGCTCTGAACTCTGCTTCTGCACTACTTCTAGCTACCACATTCTGTTTTTTACTCCGCCATGTAACTAGGTTCCCACCTACAAAGGAGCAGTATCCGGATGTTGATCTCCTGTCTGTAACACTTCCTGCCCAGTCTGCATCTGTGTATACTTCAACTTGAAGATGTCCATGTTTCTTGAACAGTAAGCCTCTCCCTGGAGTTCCTTTCAAATATCTTAAGATCTTATAAACAGCCTCAAAGTGCTCTGCCCCTGGTGAGTGCATGAACTGACTTACCATGCTGACTGCAAAGGCAATATCAGGCCGCGTATGAGACAAGTAAATCAATTTTCCTACAAGTCGCTGATATTGTTCCCTCTCTTTGACTTCTTCAGCCTTAGCAGCTTGTAACTTCAAGTTAGGCTCGATCGGAGTCTCCACCATCTTACAACCAAGCATACCTGTTTCTCCAAGGAGATCAAGAACATATTTTCTCTAATTAACGAATATACCTTCCTTGGATCTTGCAAATTCCATTCCGAGGAAATACTTGAGGGCTCCCAGATCCTTAATGTGAAATTCTTTTGCGAGTTTCTCTTTGAGGACTGCTAACTCTGCTTCATCATTACCAATTAAAATGATGTCATCAACATAAACAATCAAAATTGCAATTTTACTGTCTTTTGAATGTTTATAAAATATTGTGTGATCTGCTTGACTCTGCGAGAAGCCACAACTGATAACTGCCTTCCCAAAGCGTTCAAACCACGCTCTTGGTGATTGTTTGAGTCCGTATAATGACTTGTTCAATCTGCATACTCTGTCGCTTCCAAGTCTCTGCTCAAATCCCGGCGGTAGGCTCATGAACACCTCCTCTTCAAGATCACCATTGAAAAATGCATTTTTAATGTCAAGTTGATGTAGAGACCAATCTGAATTTACTGCAAGAGATAACAGTACTCTGATGGAATTTATTTTAGCAACAGGAGCAAACGTCTCCTGATAGTCGATCCCATAAGTTTGAGTGAAGCCTTTAGCCACCAGTCTCGCCTTGTATCTCTCAACGCTTCCATCTGCGTTACATTTTATCGTAAACACCCATTTGCACCCAACTGTTTTCTTGTCTTTGGGTAGATCAACTATCTCCCAAGTATCACTTCTCCTTAAAGCATTCATCTCCTCCATGACTGCTAATTTCCAATTCGGATCATCCAATGCTTCCTGTATATTCCTTGGAACAAACAAGTGTGAAATCCTAGATGTGAAAGCTCTATGGTTTTTAGACAGTCTTTGATAGGAGAGGTAATTTGCAATAGGATGTTTAATGCAATTTCGGACACCTTTCCTAATTGCTATAGGAACATCAAGGTCGGAAATAGAAGGAATAGGATTACCTAAAATTTCGATGCCAGAACTCGGGTGGACATTCGGGTCATTAGGATGGACATTCGGGTCATTATTCCTTAGATGAAATCGCTTCCTAGTATAAACCTGAAACTCAGAATTTAGATCATTTTGTAGTACTTCTCCCCCTAAACAAGAATCTTCTTGACTAGGCACCATAGAACTTGGTTCTCCTAAGTGATCATTATCAGACAGATGTGGTTTTTGTGTAGGATAAATGACATTGGGGAGCGGGATAGAAATATCCCAAAAATGGTCTTTTACTCCACTTGTCCCCCCCTGAAGAGAAGTGTTGGGGAAATAGGATTTTGTTTCCACAAATGACACATC
This sequence comes from Camellia sinensis, assembly GCF_055761805.1. Lineage (NCBI taxonomy): Eukaryota > Viridiplantae > Streptophyta > Magnoliopsida > Ericales > Theaceae > Camellia > Camellia sinensis. The sequence goes on along the minus strand of NC_138972.1, from coordinate 73,025,597 downwards.
CATACTCACATGAAATTTCTTGGTTTGAGGATTGAAACACTTATACCCCTTTTTGTTTGAGGAATAACCCAAAAAAACACATTTTATAGCACGGGGGTCAAGTTTTGAACGAAATTGACTGGGAACATGAACATAGGCAGTACATCCAAAAACTTTGGCGGGTAAATCAGAAAACAACCTCGTGTCAGGAAAAAAATTTTGAGACAATCAAAAGGTGTTTTGTATGTTAACACCTTTGTAGGCATCCTGTTTATCAAATAAGAGGCTGTTAAAATTGTTTCACCCCATAAATATTTAGGAACATGCATGTAAAACATTATAGCACGTGCTACTTCAAGTAAATGTTTATTTTTTCGTTCTGCAATGCCATTTTGTTGAGGGGTATCCCGACATGTAGATTGATGAAAAATCCCCTTTTTTTCCAAAAACTCACCCAACTGCTCATTGAAATATTCTGTTCCATTATCAGAATGTAAAATACCAATTTTGGTTTGAAATTGGTTTTCAATCATATTGTAAAAATTTGTGAATAAGTTTTTCACGTCAGATTTTTTATTCATCAAATAAATCCAACATAAGCGGGTATGGTCATCAATAAATGTAACAAACCATCTTTTACCAGAAAGAGTAGTGATTTTAGAAGGACCCCAAACATCACTATGAATCAAATAAAAAGGTTTGGAAGCCTGGTAAGGTTTTGACAAATAAGTAGAGCGATGAAATTTTGCAAAAATGCAACTTTCACAATGAAAAGAAGAACAATCAATCCCTTTAAATAATTCTGGAAATAAATGTTTCAGATAAAGAAAACTAGGATGTCCTAGCCTATAGTGCCATAGCATTATTTTTTCTCGAACAGAGATTGAACTAGTACTATTAAAGCTCTGAGCTTTTTTATTACTAACAGGTACTTCATCAAAGTAGTAAAGACCTTCAAGCATCCTAGCACGCCCAATCATCATCCCCGAGTTCTGGTCCTGAAATTCACAATGGGATTCAAAAAATGTAACACGACAATTAGAATCCTTAGATAGTTTACTGACAGACAAAAGGTTACAGGCTAAGTTGGGGACGTGAAGAACAGCATTGAGATTAATTTTCTCAGTTAGTTTAATAAATCCTTTTCCTGCAATAGGTGAAAAACTACCATCGGCTATTCTGATTTTGTCATGACCAGAACAAGGGAAATAGGTACTAAATAAATGGAAAAAACTAGTCATGTGATCGGAGGCACCGGAATCTATGATCCACGGAGAGAAGTTTAGGCAAGAGAAGGCTTTAGGATTTCTACCTGTTTGTGCCAACAAAACACTAGGAGTACCGGATGAGGTTTTGGACGTGACTTCCGACATGGCTATGACGGTTTTAGGGCTGCTGTGTTTTTTGCTGCTTTGATACCAACTTAGAAAATATGAGGAAGAAGAACTCCGAAAATATGAGGAAGAAGGAATATATTTCAATTATATTCAAAACTTCTTATCTTACAAGACCAAATGACACTCCTTATATAGGAGATATTACAAACATCATGATAACCCATTACATGCCACTTACATATTATATATTACCACTATCTACCACTATCATATTATATACATGCCACTATCTTCCACCAACACCACTATCATATTCTATACATGCCACTATCTTCCACCAACACCACTATCATATTCTATACATGCCACTATCTTATTATTAACACAAATTTCCAGCATAAACCCATCCGGACCCGGCACCTTATCCCCACACATTGCCCGTAAAGCCCCAAACACCTCTTCCTCTATAACAGGGCGCTCCAAAGCCACCTTATCCTCCTCCGAAATCATATCAAAATGAACCCCGTCCAACCCTAGCCGCCACTCCCCTATTTGCTGCCGAAACAAATGCTGATAAAAATCCATAATCCCTTCCCCAATCTCCTCGGCCGTATCTGAATCGCGACCCTCCACCCGCAACCTGCGAATCTGATTCACCCAACGATGGGCATTCGCCATCCGATGGAAGAACTTAGTATTTTGATCTCTATCCTTGAGCCACAAACACCGGGATTTCTACCTGAAACACACCTCCTCCATATGAGAGATGCGTACATACTCCTGTCTGGCTATCCCTTTCTAGAAACGTCATCAGCTGACAAACCCCCATTAACCTCTAACTCATCCAAGGATTCAAGTAAAGACACCACCACCGCCTTCTGGAATTCTAAACGACCAAACACCTCCTTATTCCATCCTTCTAGGCCCCTTTTAAGTAATTTTAAATTCTGAGCCAACATACAACTAGGTGAGCCGATAACCACAAAACTATTCCACCATTCTCGGACCCTCTCCAAGAAACCATCCGGATGCAGCCACATATTCTCTAAAACGGAAAGGAGTGGGGCCCCTACGAAGCCCACCACTATCAAGTAAAATGGGTCAATGATCCGACACTGGACGAGGTAGGCGAATCTGAGCAACATCTGAAAAATGCTCCTCCCAACCCCCAGAAATGAGAAATTGATCAATTCGCGACAGACTCTGCCCATTCGACCAAGTGAAACTCTCCCCTTGAAGAGGCATCTATCTCACAGTGGTGCCGAGTTGGGGAGAAATGGGGTACCATCGGCTGAGGCTGTTTCGAAGTGGGTGTTGGAACGAATCAGTAAGGTTAGTCAGTTACTAGGCTTGTCTTTTGAAGGGCATGAGGAGGAAGCGTTGCGTTTATTCTCAGCGGCGAAGGAATCATGGCAAAAAGGGACTCCTAGTACGAAGGGGGTCAAATCAGCGGACACCAGTCGGAAAGGGAACCGGGAGCTTAAGAATCTTGCATGTTCCATTAATTATGACCATGGAGGGTTAAAGGTGGGTAGTGCTTCTCGGAGACCTTGTGGGGGACCACTTATGTTGAAATGAGATTAAAAATTCTTTCTTGGAATGTGCAGGGTTTGAATGATAGGGACAAAAGGTTGGCAGTAAAAACAACTTTGCGTAGTGCACAAGCTGATGTGGTGTGTTTACAGGAGACAAAGATGGATGTGTTAGGGGAGGCAGTGGTACACGATATTTGGGAAGGACGGTTTGTGGAATGGTTCCATCTGCTAGCTATCGGTACTGCAGGAGGGATACTTTTCTGTTGGGATTCTAGGGCCATTATGAAGGAGAAGGAGGAGGAGGTGAGCAATTTTTCTTTGTCTTGTTTGTTTTGGTGTGTGGAGGATCAGTTTCGATGGGTGTTTACTGGGGTGTATGGTCTAGTGCGGAATGCAGACGGAGGCGAGTTCTTGGTTAAGTTAGAAAATGTGGTTTTCCGTTGGTCAGAGCCTTGGTGCATAGGGGGTGATTTTAATATGGTGCAATGGCCAGGTGAAAGGGTGGGGAGCAATAAGGGGTTACAGTGGATGCGGTCTTTCCGTTCCTTTGTTGATGAGATGCACTTGATTGATTTGCCTCTTCAAAGGGAGAGTTTCACTTGGTCGAATCGGCAATGTCTGTCGCAGATTGATCGATTTCTCATTTTTGGGGGTTGGGAGGAGCATTTTTCAGATGTTGCTTAGATTTGCCTACCTCATCCAGTGTCGGATCATTGGTCCATTTTACTTGATAGTGGTGGGCTTCATAGGGGCCCCACTCCTTTTCGTTTTGAGAATATGTGGCTGCATTCGGATGGTTTCTTGGAGAGAGTCCAAGAATGGTGGAATAGTTATGTGGTTATCGGCTCACCTAGTTGTATGTTGGCTCAGAAATTGAAACTGCTTAAAAGGGACATGAAAGGATGGAATAAGGAAGTGTTTGGTCGTTTAGAGGGCGAGAAGGTGGCGGCGGTGTCTTTACTCCAGTCCTTGGATGAGCTAGAGGTTAATGGGGGTTTGTCAGCTAATGACGTTTCCAGAAAGGAGATAGCACACTTGTAACCACCACATCATCATGCTCATTGGATAGACAGTCGACCAGCCGCGCACGGGGCACTTCCTTTGGTACCACCGCACGCTTCAACACCTTTTTAGCCTTAGCCCACCCATCCCCAAAGGCAAAGCCCTCAATAACCAGGGCAAGCCCCTCCCAACCATCCCCAAAACTGGAATCTGGAATGAAAATCTGCTCTCGCTTGCTCCCTGTCGTGGCCACAATTTGCACCGATGAACCACCATTCTCCTTCCCTTGAACCCAAACTGCCACTGTCCTATATCCCCCAATAAGTCTTCCTAGATAGGCCAAACGGCCAACATCGGGGACGCCTTACAGAGCTTCGTGTCGTGACAAACCAAACCACTTCAAAACCCACCAGGATGAGTAGCCTCCGAAGACCTTGCCCGCGCTCCACAATGAACAACCGGCGCCATCCAATCCGATCCTCCTCAATCTCTTCGAGTTCAAAAGAACGACCCCCTAAGAATAGAATTCTCCGGCGAGGGCCACCACCCTGCTCTCCGGCGAGGGCCACCATCTATAAAACTAATCCTAACATTTCAATGTCAAACATGTCTAGGGTTTTTATTATTGATTCAACAGTCGTATAAGATTAAGGCTTTTCTAAATTAGTACTTTGTTTTTGAATCTTTTTATCTAGCACATGTGCTTAATCTCTGTGACTCTAATTGCATACTTATACAACTGTTTTCATTGATTTGCTTTTATTCAGTTAAGATAGTCTATGCTAGGAGAGACGATTCATGCTAGCACTAGATTGTCTATGCTAATTGTTAAACTGCCAATTATCCTCTAGACAATACTGTTGGGACTTGTAGTCATTAACGAATCATAGTTGAGTTGAATAATAAATCTGTAAACTGTTACGGTTCATTGATTACAGGGTTCTGGTGGGTTCGAAACCCTGAGTCTCTTCTATTTGATTGATACTAGTTTAATTATATTTATTTGTTTAATTTAATTAAGCTCATACAAAATTCTTCTTTTTTACTTTTGAATTGATTTAAGAATTAATTTGAAATTTAAACAACTTAGCCTTTTAGTCTCTGTGGATCGATACCCGAACTAAACCACTATTCTATTGAATTAAGGTCTTAGTAAGGATTTATTTTTGGTGTGCAAAACGACCTACCAGTGTGTCCATATCCTCTCGCTAAAAAACTCGGATAGACCCCCATTTCCAAACCCCTTCACCTCTAACCTGCATAATCGTGCAGAAGAGTACTCATTTTGTCAGAATGAGACCAATGGTTGGCAAATGACATCTTCCAAAGCAAAATTGAGAAGATTGACACAATGATAGGATGGACGATATATCCACTAGGTAAAACAATGAGAGTAGTTGATCACGAGCTGGAATTCGGCATCACACGACTTCTTTCTTTCCTCCCTTGGCACAAATGTGAACTGAGCACACAAGAAGCAGCCTACTCAACTTAAAACAACTAGGTAAAGAGGTATGAAAGAGTCCTAATGATAAACTTCAAATAATTTCTTTTAAGCTGTCAAAAATTTCAATGGAAGCTTGCGTTGTGACAAGTCATCCACTCATTGCTTCAACTCATCTTTTTGATAATGAATTTTGATTTGGATTAGCATCAGTGTCCCTTCCAGTTGAGAACTTCATCTCGGTTTCTTTACCCAAAGTCAGAACATAAGCTCTAACACGGCCATCTCGATGACCTCAATCCCGATTAGCCATAACCAAACAACCCAATATGACCCACAAACAGTCTAGATATGCCGATTACAGAGATCACAGTTTCAAACCCAATTTCACAATTGAGGACAACTCAATACAATATCCATTCACAGCAATATGTAGCATCAAATAATCAAGATCCAATCCAAGAACAAGAATCAAGAATAAGATAGCCACATCGCGAATTGATTTAGGACAGTTCCAATTAAGAAGAAAACTAAGTCAAACATACCAAAATTGAATTGAGTCATGTCGATCAACTTGAAAAACAGAACTAGGTCAGATTTTGAATCACTTCTGAACTATGAGATCAAATCTTTAAGTTGATTTTTTTGGTAATCTGCCGTCGCAACTTCAAAAGAAGACAAGTTCACTACTCCTAACATCAACTCGTTGTAGAGGGTTGAATAGCAACTTGCAATTGATTGTCGAAATCGACTCACAACTTCGAACCCAAGACGTATAATCGAAGTGGTATAGGGAGTCTAAGGGAGTTGGTTCACGAAGACTTGTGATACCTGATTCAACGACGAACTAGAGTCGAAGGACCAAACCCAGATCAAATCTCGTCTTGAAATCAGGTAGCAAGGCCAAACTGAAATCGCAAGACCATGTCGAATTCGAAGTTTGAAAACTTGACTCAATAAGAGGTTTCAAGAACTCCAATGAACACAAACTCGAATCAAAGAGCTAGGTTGCAATCGCGATGAACAATAGCAACTTCGAGTTTGCAATGGGTCTTCAAATCGCGATGGGTCTTCAACTTCGACTTTAGAGAGATTCTAGGTTTGAATTTCAAACCAGATGCGACCCAGAACAGCTGAACAAAAAAAAAAATCCCTCTTTCATCCAATGGAGTCGACAAAGCAATCTGGTCAGATCGCAATTTCCACTTCGACTTCAGTTATTCCCTGGTTTCCTAACATATTCAAACAAATGAAGGGCTTCAAACTGAGATCTGAACTTGAACGAAGGCTTCGAAATCTTGCTGCAACGTTGAATCACCAGCGCGAATGGTCCAAACGCAAGTCACAACTACCAAATCTCGGGTCAACTCTTGATTGTGATGTCAACTCAATGGCTTCGGATCAAATCGATCACACTTGTGATAGCAACTTCTAGTGAGATAATCTGGGGTTCACACCCAAGAATTAGGGTTTAGACCCAGAGTCAAGTATGTTGCTCCTTTCTAATTGACGAGCTCCTTTCCAATTGACGAGTTGTATGTACAATTAGAAACAATGAAGTACAAGAACTTATGCTCTAATACAAAATAATGAAATCCAAATGCCAAATCAAGATCAAATTGAGAAAGAGAAGACAAATGCCCCAATTAGGGGTAAAACCCCAAGGGCTAGTGATAGAAAATAAGCTCTGCGCCAATCACAATATATATTTTTTATTTCAAAACTAAGTACAATGGGTATTATATCACCTATTTATATACTAAAACTACTAAGTTATTTAACAAACAGTTAATCTATTTATTATACTACTAACAAGAATTGAATTGACCAACATTGAAAAGTGATGTAACAAGAAGGAACCAGTTCCGAGCTAACATCAAACGCAAGTCAATTCCATAAGATATTAAACAACCAAAAAAAAAAAAAAAAAAAAACAAAGATCCTTAAAGCAAAAAAGCACTTACCACCAATCCATATAAAGTGAGGTAGAAGACATTTTTCCTCCCAGTTGGTAATAATTTCATCCCCTAAACCAATTTCAGCAGCAGACCAATGAGATATTTCATCCATAAATTCAGAAGCAGCATATGAAACTAGGAAGTAAAATGTTTTATAAAATTATAGCACTTGCATACAAAATGATAGTAAACCCATGCTCCAACAGATGTAGCACTAGAAGAACGACAAAGGAGGAGAAAGAGGAAGAGAAGAGAAGTAAGAAGAGTATGAAGAGAGGAGAGAAAATGGAAACAGTTCCAAAGCAAAATCAAATTTATTCAATAATCAATATCCAAATCAAATCCGGAAATTCATTACACCAAATCAAACTAATAAGAAGAATCAAATATATTCCCCATCACCAACAATTCAGCCAGCAATAAAAACTCAATTGAAGAATAATGAATCTAACACAAGTCATAATGCTAAGTTTTCCTCTCATAAGAAGGGTAACTAGGCCTTTATGTAGGAGGATTATTCAGCGTTGAATGATAATTGAAAATTGAGAGTTGTATTTGAGTATTTTAAGGTTTGTTTTGTTTTCTGTGTGGTTTATTCTCTGTCTTCGCTATTACTATTCTTCTTTTCCGGTTGTTCTACATCACTTAGCCCCAAATAACTGGCTTCAGGTACATGAATTTGTTTTCTCCTATCCACTCTATTCCAATCCATATTCTTAATTAAGTCAGAAGCAATCGTGTAATTTGTATCTTCAAGAAGTGCCGCTCTAAATTATGCAATACAAAGACAAGAAGACTTTTCCATCCTCTTCATCATTTAATTCTAAAGCTGGAGAAGGACAAAAATCTAAGCCCTATTTTTATTTCTTATCAGTTCTTCTCCTTTGGAGAGACCATGAAAATATAAAATCCACAGAGGTTATAACGTTTTTTGGTTGTTATGGATGATATCGCCAATATTACCAGTGAATGCCTGCATTTTCTACAACCAGATTTTTGTCAAAAGTTACAAAGGTTTCATGTTGAAAACATTTCAAGATTTCTGTACAACTAAACAGGCCAACAACATTGATTTTTGTTATGTGATAGAAGTTGAAACCTTACAAAGAATAGTAGGCACCACATGAGAATACAGAGCAAAATAAAAGGCAACAGATTTTTTTTTTCTTCAAAAAAAAAAAGAGACGACTATATAATGCACATCAAATCCAAATACCTGAAAAAGAAGGATAATAATGACAAGAAAAACTCCAATAGCCATTGAACTGCTGCTGGCCACTGGTGCCAACAGCAGTAAAACAAAACCAAAAGCAAGACAAAAGAGACGCCATCTTTGAAACTCTGAACAAACCACAAAAATAGATAAATTAAACCCAATCACCAGGAGACCTCATCATCGTCGCCGTTCGTCATCTCCGTCTTCTGTAATCATCTTCGTTTGATGGCTGATTAAAGGGTTTGCTGCATTTGGCTTATTTAGGATACACTTTGCTCTGTTAATAAAATGGGCCTTGTAATAAATAATGCTATTGGGCTGGCTGGCTTTTACATGAGCTTCACATGTTTCGGCCTAATACTAATTAAGGAGATGGAATTTAACTAATATCCATGAAAAATAAATTACTCATTTTTCTAAGAGAGTATTTTTTTTTTTTTTAATAAATCTTCTTTCTAAGAGTTTTACTTTATTCAACTCATATTATTTTTGACTATTCTATTAGGTCCTATTTAAGATAAGAAGACCAAAACACCATCAATCTCTCCTACCCCTATTAATGTTGATTGTCATTATGTTTTGGTAATTCCCATGCATTAAGATGTTGACTATTATTATATTCATATTAATTTGAAATGAATTTTTGTCATTGTGTTGTCAAGTACATGATGTGAATATTCATATCATGTAATTGAAATGAATATTCACATCATTATATTCACATTAATTTGAAATGAATTTTTGTCATTGTGTTGTTAATTATATAATGTGAATATTCATATTAAAGCATACGAATGTGAACGTTCACATCACTATGTTAGATGAGAGAGAATGTTCACATGTTGTGAATGTTTATATCACTACATGTTGTGATTAAGAATGTGTTGTCAATTAAAAATATAATGAACGTTATTTTATTATGTTGTCAATTAAAAATAAGAAGGTTCATATGTTGTGAATGTTCACATCACTACATTAGATGAGAGAGAATTTTTCGGAAAAGTGTTGTGAACGTTCACATTAGATAAGAGAGCATGTTCACATCATTTTTAATGTGTTATTAATTAAAAATATATTCACATTAGATGAGAGAGAATATTCACATCATTTTTAATGTGTTGTTAATTAAAAATATATTCACATTAGATGAGAGAGAATGTTCACATTATTTTTAATGTATTTTTAATGTGTTGTCAATTAAAAATATATTCACATTATATAATAATATAAAATAATAATATCAATATTATTAATTTGTATATGAAATCATTTTCCTTCTCTCTCCTCCCCCAACATTAAATATCAATATTAAATATCAACATTAAATATCAATATTAAATATAAGGGTATAAGAGTCTAAGAAAATAATGTAAATCAAGAAAAAGGACTTTATGGAATAAAAGTATAAATACATGGGACTAAGTAGGTTAAAAAATTTCTTCATGGACTTCTTGGGTTAGAACATTTCTAAATGAGATTTATCAATAAAAAGACTTTTTTTTTTTAATAATGTTAAATATTTTTTTTATTCAATATTTTTTAACTACATATGTGTAGCATTATCATAAAAATATGTAATCATTTTAAGCCATAAATTATTGTAACTTTATTAGAAAAATATATATTATTTTTTTTGACATATCTATATTCAGCCGTATCCACATAGTCATTTCCTCATTTAGAGATTTGCCGAATTCAACTTTTAGATACATATCGGCAACTGACACTCGTACCTTAGTCCATGTAATGTAAAGTATCAGAGAGAGTAAGGCTGAGTAAGGAATCTGTAATATCCGTAATCCGATCTGATTCGGTCCAATCCGATAGGTTGAGATTGGCTTTTTGAATTCGTGGTTCAGTTCCAGATTGAAAAATCAAAATTTCGTAGTCCACGGATTGGTTCAGGATTGAACCTCACAGTTCCAAATTGGAACCGATCCAGACTATATACAAATAGCCTTTATTTATATTATACACCCTCCTACATAGTATCTTTTCTTATTCCATATAAAACCTAAACCCAAACCTAAACCCGCATAGTATCTTTTTTTTATTGCTTTTGTTTGTTAGTTTTTAGTTTTAATTTGTAATGACCTAAATACTTATAGTGGAACCGGTTTTCTTATGGTTGTTTAAATTCTAAAATAATATGTCGCTATTGAGGAAAGATATGTTGTATTATGGAACCAATATGATGCTATGTTTATACTTTTATGAAATTAAAATGTTTTTTTTTTTTTGTTATTTAATTATGTGAATCCGTGGTCCTAAACTGATCCAATCCGTATTTAAATGGATTAGTTCGAATTAGTTCCATGATTTAAACGGATTGGATTGGTTCCAATTTTTCAAAAACCGTGACTAACGAATTGGACTTGGTTTTACCCTAATCTGGCCCAATTTAGACCATGCTCACCCCTAAAAGAGAGAAAGAGGGAGGGAACTAAAGAGTCAAAATTCAACGGCATTTCACTTACTGGTGAAAACAAATCTAAATTTTGTTGTGCAGTCTCTCAAGAATTATTGCAGATGGGACCAATTTAACCTAGCATTCCAATCTTAACTAACCAGTAACTAGAATGCATTCACACAATAAAACATCTTTGGAACCATGAGAAGATGATGTATAACCAATAAGGGGAAATGGGAGTGATAACATCAATAACTGGATTTTCTAAATTAATGCTTGTATTATTAACATTTAGAGATAATTAATTATCAAAAAGAAATATATTACCAACAAGAAAAAAGGAAACATTCAAAGTAAGTAGCAAAAATTGAGATAGAAAATAAATGATGTATTCTAAGATTTCCACAGTAGACATCATGTAACACATTCCTTAAATTAGTATTTCCCGCACCACATTACTCGAATGAACCACAAATTCATCCTTTGAAGTGACATATTCTGAAAATGTCATTCTAGTTGGACAAGTCCAACGATCGAGATTTGTTCATGATCATTTTCATGAAGCATTTTTTATGATGCCTAGCATTTTCTATTAACAAGTGTGAAATTTTCAAGAGTTGATGTTGGATAAACAATTTATAATAAATAAAACATTGTTGAATTTATAAAAGACGAACACTATAGTATAATAATTAAAAGAAAACATTAGAAAAGAAAATATATCACAAACAGAATACAGAAAGAGACAAGAAGTACTGCTTTTACATATGAGACCGAATTATATTTTAGAAATAAAGTCATTTTGATATCTATAATCAAGAATAACAACGAATATATTCTAAACCATCATAAGCAAACTTCATCAATTCTCCTAAACATACAAATTAATGATTTTCCTAAAGAACAACTACAAAAAGTGCATATCATGGATTGTTTGGATTTAACCAACTAGGACTAACTTAGTTGGGCCACCATGACTTTTTTAAGGGCTTAGTCCTAAGAGAGAAGTCATGGATTCAATTCTCCCTAAGGGGAAGTTGAATAAGGAGGAAATCACTTGGTGTTTTGCAAGGGTAGGAAGGTTAACTTTTATACATGTTAATCTAATAACTAACAACTGACTTTTGTCGAAAAAAAAAATATCCACAGTTTGTGCTTATTTATTGTGATTTCATTTTTTGTTTTCATTTTTCTAAAGAAAAATAAATTTATTTTCCGATTTTTTTTTTTAATTTTGATTTAGAGAAAATTTTCTAAAAATAACCAACTTATTAGAAGACATCAAAATGTAATTTTTAAATTTGTAAAAATTATTTTCATGGAAATCACAAACTACATGAATGTCGTTTTGCAATGTTTACAACTTATTATTTTTTATTTCCAAAAAATATTAAATATATTTATATTTATTTTTAGTATTAAAAAATTCAAAAGTATATTTGGCACACATTTATTAAAGATTTTCCTAAAGAACAATTAAAAGAAGTGAATGGTCTGGATTGTTTGGATCTAACTAAATCTACTGTTTGTGCCTATTTAGTTTTTAGTTTTAGTTTTAGTTTTTATTTGAATGCAAAAATGTATATGCTGGATCAAATATATAATAGATTTTTTCAAAAAATAACCAACTTATTAGAACACGTCAAAATGTGATTTTTGAATTTGTAAAAATTATTTTCACGAAAAAAGCAAACTACATGAATGCAATTTGCAATGTTTACAATTTATTATTTTTTATTGATAGAGAATATTATAGGGAGCTTTTTTAGTAAATCCATTATCTAAGAGTGTTGTTCCATAAAACCCATAGTGTTTTATAATATTCCATTAGGTCCATTTCATACAAAAAGACCAAAAAAGCCCTAAAAAAAACACGCACCTCTCTCTCTTTCTCTCTTTGAATCTAATAACCGTCTCTCTCCCCCTCTCTATTCTTGCGCAGGAAATCACGCACAGTACCTCTATAGTCTAGAAATCCAAAACCATTGAGATTGTGCCTCAACGCCCAGAAGACTGTATTCCTTCCATCGTTGCACCGTCGCATCGTCTCATCATCTTCTCCGTCGTCCCTATGTCGAGAAGACTGTCTTCGTTCCATCTTCACATCGTCTCATCATCTTCTTCGTCGTTCGTATGCCCGGAAAACTATATACGTTCCTTCGTCGCATCGTCCCTTCGTCTCAACATCTTTGTCGTCGAAATGGGCAAAAAACGTAAGCATTATACTCATTCGTGTATTTAAACCCTAAACCTCTTTATCAACAACCAACATTGTGAACTTTTACAAATATCCCCTTTTCCTATGCATACAATATATAGGAGTCCATATTGTTCATACCCTAACATTTATTCTGAACCCCTCAATCGTAATCCCTAATTTTATTGATTTTTGCAGTCAAAAACATTACAGGTGCCATTACATTGTGTTCACAACTGTGAACATTCGAAAATGTTTTGGTTGTAGTTGTTGTTATTGAAAGCTGTGAACATTCACATTGATTGAAAATGGTTTGATAATCAAATTATTCCAGATATTATTTGGTTGTTGTTCAATGCTGTGAACATTCACATGGTTACAAAAATGTTTTGGCCAATTTTGTTTTGTTGCTGTTGATAACAGATGTGAACATTCACATTGAGTTAAAATGTTTAAGTAATCAGGTATTAATGGTGTTGTTGTTGTAAGCTATGAAAATTCACATGCATTGACACTCTTAGGCCAATTCTGTTATTGTTCTTGTTGTTGAAAGATGTGAACATTCACATTGCCTGAAAATTGTAGGACAATCAGATATTATTGGTTTATTTTGTTCTAGGCTGTGAACATTCGCATTGCTTGAAAATTTTAGGAGATTCAGATATTATTGGTTCTGTTGTTCTATGCTGTCAACATTCACATTGCCTGGAAATTTTAGGAGAGTCAGATATTATTGGTGCTGTTGTTCTAGGCTGTGAACATTCACATTGCCTGAAAGTTTTAGTTCAAGCAGCTATTATTGGTGCTTTTGCTCTAGGCTGTGAACATTCACATTGCCTGAAAATTTTAGGTGAGTCAGATATTATTGGTGCTGTTGTTCTATGCTGTCAACATTCACATTGCCTGGAAATTTTGGGACAGTCAGATATTGTTGGTGCTGTAGTTCTAGGCTGTGAACATTCACATTGCCTGAAAATTTTAGGAGAGTCAGATATTATTGGTGCTGTTGTTCTATGCTGTGAACATTCACATTGCCTGAAAATTTTAGGACAATCAGATATTATTGGTGTTGTTCTTCTATGCTGTGAACATTCACATTGCTTGAAAATTTTAGGACAATCAGATATTATTGGTGCTATTGTTCTATTCTATGAACATTCACATGGATTGAAAAATATTGAGCCAATGAATAGGGATATTTAGATTCTTTTCCCCCGATTGCGAATGTTTGCCTTGTTGGTATTGTTGATTGTTAATGGTGATCCAATAAGTTGATCCATCATTTTATATGTTTATGTTAACATCCACATGTTCTTCAATGGTGTTCATGGTTGTATAAAAATACATTATTTTCCACACACTGACACAATATATACATTGTGTTTGTGCTGACACAGTCAAAATACACATTCATGTACAGATGTGAATGTTCATAACCACACACAAACTCTGGTGATTCACACCCACGCACACAACTGTGAACATGCACATCAGTGGAAATGCTATGAATATTCACATCTGTTCCACTATGTTAATCACATGAGCCTTCACTTAATTTTTTTTAAATGCTCCATTTTGCAGATGTCGCACAAAAGAAAACTGCAAAGAGAAAAAGAGATGAGCACCATGTGAAGGAAGAAACCCTACAAACAAATACTTGCACCAATGTCGACATGCGCCATGTGAACTACAGATGTAATATGACCGGACTGGTCAAATTAATGAAAACCACTAAGTTCACACAAGCACATCTTCAGTGCCTTCAACAAACACCTTTTTGGAATTTGTTTGATGCATTGAGAAACAATCAGATCGACCTTGACAAATGCATGAAGTATGATGATGCTGTTGTGCATGTACTACAAATGTACAAAACTTCAAAAGATGCCTTCTACATTGGGGAGAAGAAGATGAACATACACAACAGCGACATCAAGCTGATTTTTGGTGTGGACTGTGGCAGCAAGCCGATGGACATATCATATGGTGCGAAACCAAAGACTGGCATTGTAAACAAAAGATGCAAAAACGTCAGCCGGTTGACTTCAAAATGGATACGCACCCTTTTGACCGAGGCATTGAAAGACAAAAAGAAAGATGACAATGAAGAAGTTGCCCGACTAGTGTGCATGTATGCTTGCCAAAAGCTTTTTTTCTCAACAAGCGGAGAGACAATAGGATGGGGCTACTACGCACATATGGTCCCATTGGAAAGCATGCAAGAATATGATTGGGCCAAGCAAATTAGGACAACGTTGACATCGTCTATTTCCCAAAATGACAAAAATCCAGCAAAAGTCACCGGCTGTGTCATGTTATTGATGGTAAGTACCCATGTTGTCAAATAATAACATTCACATGTCCTCCAGTGTTGTTCATCTAAGCCAACTGTAAACATTGACATCTGCACCACTGATGTGAATGTCCATAGGCAATTATATTTCACAGATGTGAATGTTCACATCTGAATCACTGATGCGAATGTTCACATTCACTCATAATATACTATTGTGAATCTTCACAATAGTGCCACTGATGTGAATGTTCACATCTGAATCACTGATGCGAATGTCCACATTCACTCATAATATACTACTGTGAATGTTCGCAACACTGCTCCATAGGCAATTATGTTTCACAAATGTGAATGTTCACATCTGAAGCACTGATATGAATGATCACATTCACTCATAACATATTACTGTGCATGTTCACAACAGTGCCACATCACTTATGTTTCACAGATGTGAATGTTCACATCTGAACCACTGATGTGAATAATGACATTCACTCATAACATACTACTGTGAATGTTCACAACAGTGCCACATCACTTACGTTTCACAGATACAAAAAAGTGGAGGTGATGAGTAAGTGACTATACAAACATCTAATGTTAACATTCACATTCCGTAATAGTCTATATTCATCGTTGTGTTTAATTTTTTTGGTTTGTTCAGATCTGTGCAATGTAAAAATTCACATTGGTTTGTTCATAATGCACAGGCTGCCAGTGTGGAAAGGAGATTCAAAGGCTACACATATGTATTTTGATGACATTGTCAACCTTATCAAGGAGGAATCAATACACAACAATGTATGCCATTACAAACATAATTCACTCTTCATGCATATGCACACACAGACACACACACACTCACAGCCACAAAATCTATATAATATGACCCCATGTTTGTGCAGCTCATAGATGCATATGCTGAACTGTTGTATGAACAACAAGAGGTGGTCAACCCAACTTTGGATGAAGCCTCATTCATCTTCACGAGCATGTGTTTGGTAAAATCTATCATTCCATTATTTGTAATGTGAATGTGAAACTTCACAATCCATTAATTATTTGTCAAATGTGTACAGAAAGTGATACGAGAGTACCATCCTCGCAAAAGGAGTAAACACATTGATGCACATGTCAAAAACTACCAAGGAGAGAGATACCTACTATTCCCATTGCATCATGAGTACCACTGGACGATAGTTGTATATGATGCTAAAGACAATTTGTGGAAGCATTACAACTCATTGCGCCCAAGAACAAGCATACATGACCCGCATATCGACCAAGCACAGGAAGTTGTAAGTGGCTATTTTTGAACACAAACATGACTTGTTCTCATGCATTAAATGACTGTACACACACATATGTTTGTTGGTGCCTAATTTGAAATTCCATACACAGAGGAAGTACATTGAGCATGTTGTGAGCGTTATTGGCGAGTCATAACCGCTATACACTAAGTTAGTAGCCCAAAATCCAGCACAACCAATCAAAAGTGTTGATGTCTGTCCTCAGCTAGGCGACGACTCGTAAGCCTCACTACATTTTTTTCAAATCCTCCATAACTATTATGCAAATATTCATGTCAACTGCTAATCAAAACCATTTCGCATTTACAGAGTGGACTGCGGACCTGTAGTATGTTACATCATGCGGGCGCACATATACCATGAAGAAATTGTGGGCAGCCTCAGTAGTTCAGAATGGTGTGGACTACGAGATTTGTTAGTGCATAGTTTTTTGAATCATAAGAAATCAGAGCTTCATTATAACCTATAGGTGGGGGGTGTCCACCTACAAACTAACCAACAGTCGATTTGAATGTTAATATGGAATGCGTTGATATTTTGACACAACAACTGATTGTAAAACCGTGATACAACATCTGTTAATGGGAAAAAGCCAGCTGCGAATTTTGAACTACTTTTGGTGTTGTTATGTTTTACAGATGTGAATGTTCACAGTTGCACCACTAATGTGAATGTTCACATTCACTTACGATATCCATACTGCTGTGTTGTTATGAGTGTAATTTCTGCGAATGTTTGAACCTGACTGTTCTATAATACACATACTTTGTGCAGGAGTGTACACTTGGTCTACATGACATAATTACGGATCACATACACATGTGTGAATATTCACATTTGTTCTTGCTCATAACAGTTGTAAATGTCATTCTTCTCTGCCAAATGTGAACATTCACTTATGATATTCATATGCACTAATGTTTACAGATATGAATGTTCACAGTTGCAACACTGATGTGAATGTTCATACTCACTTATGATATTCATAATGCCGTCTTGTGATGAGCATAATTGATGCGATTTTTGGAACCCGATTTTTATGTAATACACATACTTTGTGCAGGAATGTACACACTGTTTGCATGACATCATTACAGGTAACATAAACAGGTGTGAATATTCACATTTCTTTTCATTCATAACAGTTGTGCATGTTCACACCGTGTCAATCTTTATGCATATGAAAGTTCACATCACAGCTTATATTCATGTCAACATTGACAACAATAAGGTAAAAAAGTTCAACCCATGTGTAAGTTTTCACATAATATGATTCTTTTACGTAAGTGTGAATGTCCACATCATGTATTTATCATTACAACTTTAACAAAATATCAGTTTCATACACAAAAAGAAAATGAAAAAGCACAAATGAAATACTAAGTTTGCCAAATCATTATTTTGCTTGCCAACACAACACAATCTTATTTCAAAAATGAATATAAGAATCTAATGTAAAACACAACGTTGAAATGAAAAATATACATCCTATATCGGCTCCTTGCATGACTTTCGATTATGGCTCCCCAGCTTATCACATCTCCCGCACTTTATTTGCTTCAGTTTCTCACCCCTTGATGGGATCCTATTCTTTTTTGGCCTTCCGGGTGGTCTTTTCACAGTTGGTGGGTATATAGTGAAGTCCATGGGATCAAAAGGCAGCTTCTCCACCGATGGTATAGGGAATATGGCACCCGAATACGCTGCACGATATGTCTGTACATGAAAGTAATGTTCCACACAATCATTGAGATTATAGCGGCTCTTCTGAATGGCAACAACAGCATGGTCACATGGGAATCCGTTGATTTGCCATTTGAAGAACGAACATGTACGCCTCGCAACATCAACAGTAACAGATGGTATCGAATGAACTTCAAACACATTCTCAGTGGCTTTGCTAACTTGCCAAGACCTGCTGTCATTGAACGAATCCATAAGCCTTGTTTCGAATGTAGGACAAATAAGCTCATTCCATTTGTTTGCTTGGTCACGCCGTGCAGACATTTGCCGCATCAACTGAGTACGAATTGTGTCCACCATTTGAGTGATAGGAAGATTACGTGCTTCTTTAATCCAGTTATTAAATGACTCCGCCGCATTGGAAGTCATCTCCCCATAACGCATACCCCTGCACAATATCACAAACATTTTACAATACGAAATTTAACAGGTCTGAACATTCACGTTGACTGATGTGAACATTAACATCATTCGCAGTGAACATTAACATCAACTTACACAATAGACAGATGTGAACATTAACATCAACTTAAATGACAGAATGATGTGAATGTTAACAACAGCAAAATATGACAACAGATGTGAACATTCACATCATTCAAATCAGTCATCATTATCAGATGTGAACATTCACATCATTGACATTGAACATGAAACACAATTGGAAGATTTTTACAATTCTTAACTGAAAATTCACATCGCTACCATTCTGAACTTGACAAATGGAACACTTTATGAAACTATTATTACCTGAAGTATGAATTTGCCCAGTGCTCGGGTACCAAGTCCTTGAAAAATCATGTGCTCGTTATTTACCCTCATCTTTTAATTTTGCAAGCTTTTCATGGTACCCTACCACAGTTGGCTCATAAGCACAATCACCCAAACTACTTACTAGGTGATCCCTGAATCCATTATCAATTTCTTTCATCCGGTCTCTTAAATTGCTCTTCAAGTGTTGTAAGCAATAACCGTGATGAGCCGATAGGAACACCTTCGGCATAGCTTCTAACAGGCCAAGATTACGATCCGAAATAAAAGTAATCTGGCGCTTACCATCAACAATCTTCCCAAGTTCATGCAAAAACCACGACCAATTCGCCGTGGTCTCCGAATCAACAATCGCAAATGCAACAGGAAACAGACCTACAACACAACACCAATACGTAACTGTTCAAGTGCGTATTGGTACTAAATCCATAATTCACAATACGAAGATGTGAACATTCACATTGATATTAACAACATGTCAACATTAAGCAAACATCAAAGTAAAATGAGAAAATCAACAATCTTCACATAATATTAACAAGATGTGAACATTTACATTGACACATACACTCTGAATTATATGACACACACAGAGCCTCATTCAGCAAATATCAATTTTAAATGAGAACATCCACATTCTTCACATATTCCACATTAACAAAATGTGAACATTCACATTGATATATATATATATACTGATAATCAAATCATCCACAGAGAGCCTCATTATGCATACATCAAAGTAAAATGAGAACTACACATTTAATCAAAATCGACATGAAAATTCACATTGTGCAAAAAAAAAAAATGACTACGTGTACAGTTCAAGTGCTAAATCCATAATTCACAATACGAAGATGTGAACATTCACATTGATATTAACAAGATGCCAAAATTGCAAACATCAAAGTAAAAATGAGAACATCAACAATCTTCACATAATATTAACAAAATGTGAACATTTACATTGACACATACACTCTGAATTATATCACACACACAGAGCCTCATTAAGCAAACATCAATTTAAAATGAGAACATCCACATTCTTCACATATTCCACATTAACAAAATGTGAACATTCACATTGACATATATACTGATAATCAAATCATCCACAGAGATCCTCATTACGCATACATCCAAGTAAAATGAGAACTAACACTGTTCTTCACATAATATGAATGAACTCCCCTCCACAGGACCACGTAAAAAGCATATAATTGAAAAACCAGAGCATCCAATTCATATCAATCCAAAAACAGAGCATCTGATCCATCATACGAATGAAACCATAAACTGAACATGTATTCATAACCAAATTGATACTAACCTTAATCATGCAATCCTACAATCGTCCAGAAAGTCGAAAACAACTGATTTGAACTACTTATAGTCCGGAAAATGTAACAGCCGAACACCTTTCTCTTTATCGTCTTCACTCGCAAACCACAGAACCGGACTACAACAGCAAGAATGAAACCCTAGCACAACCAATCCTTGGAACGAGCATGCAAAACATAAACGTATCTCTTGGAATTGGATTGATGATGAAAAGCATAAAATAGAAACTGCCAAACTGAATCAGCGAGAAACAGGCACGTAATACGTAAATACGTATTAACACTGTACATATATATATATATATATATATATATGGGGGCAAAATAGTCCAGGTAAATATATTAAATTAGAAAAATAGACCTTATGGAATAAAAAGAAAAGTTTATGGGACTAATCAGGTTATAATATTCCTTTGTGGACCTAATAGGTTATAACAACTCTAGAATGGATTTATCAATAAAAATCTCAATATTATATATATTTATATTTATTTTTAGCATGAAAAAATTCAAAAATATATTTGGTACGCATATTTATTAAAGATTTTCCTAAAAAACAATTAAAAGAAGTGAATGGTCTGGATTGTTTGGATCTAACTAACTCTACTGTTTGTGCCTATTTAGTTGTGATTTCATTTTTTATTTAAACACAAAAATGTATTTGGTGAATCGAATATATACTAGATTTTTTAATTTTTAAAACTTTTTCCTTTTTTTTTTTTTTTTTTCTTTCCAACTTTGAGAGTTTATTCGTATTTATTATATGTTGTATTTGATTTTCATTACCGTTGTAATTAATTAGGCATCATTGTAATAACATATAAATAAATAAATAAAATTTAAAATTTGTTTATGTTTCTAACCCATTAAAATCATTTAAGTCTATTTAATAATTATAACTCTTATCATTTAATATT
The DNA here is from genome assembly GCF_055761805.1 of Camellia sinensis. Taxonomy (NCBI): domain Eukaryota; kingdom Viridiplantae; phylum Streptophyta; class Magnoliopsida; order Ericales; family Theaceae; genus Camellia; species Camellia sinensis. The sequence goes on along the minus strand of NC_138972.1, from coordinate 73,004,139 downwards.
TTAATTGAATCATAAAATCTTGGTTAAAAAAATTTAAACTAGCAACGTTCTTATTTAATATTCACTAAATTTATAGTTACTTATGTACTACTGCCAAAATGTACCATTATGACATAGCCACACCCGCCACAACCACCACCACTATTATTAAGCCAACCACTATCTCCACCACCAATGCCATTGTCACCAAAGATACTATCATTATTTCATTGCCACCACCATGTTCGCTTTGGCACTGCCACCACATTTCCACCACTGCCAAATAACCACCAATAATTATTTTTTCTTAAAAATTCAAAATATATAAATATAAAATACAATATAATGTGATGCTAAACTTTTATTCATTTTCACTTAAACATGGTTTTTTTTTTTTAATTTCTATATAAAAATATAAATTACAAATATAATCATTTACAATTTATAAAAAAATAAAAATAAAACTTTAAATTTGCTATTGAAGTTTCAAATCAAACGTTATTTGATTAACAAACACTATTTTAAATTGAATATGTGTCTATTTAAATTTAAATTTAAAAAGTTTTGAATTCAAACCGAACCAATGGATCAATTACAAAAGCATAAAGAGTCTTATCCTATAAAAACAAACTCTCTCTACAATTTGAAGACACAGAAGCGATAGTTCTTTTTCTTCTTAATTTTCTCTCTTTCCATAGTGTTGTATACATATTATATTACTATTTTCTTTAAATTATGGGCATCCAATAAAACTTGACATTCGGTCTGCTGTAAGTATTCATTGTGAATTCGACCATTATGAATATTCTGAGTTGAATCTTAGAGTTGTATGAGTTCATTCAAACTTGTATGGAATGAGGCACATGAAATTTTAAGATAGTCATGGTGCCTCTCCAAATTTCACAGGCTACTTTCATGCTCTCTATCTCTTTGTTTTGATTTTTTGTATGTCAATATTGTATTATTTTGATTTTGTTTGTTTGATATCCAAAAGAAAAATCTATTATATATAGAAATTTTACACTTAAAAGTCAATATGAAATTATAAAATTCATCGAGATGAAAAAATGGTGCAATGCATGTGCACCACAACTAGTATCCTATGAAGCACCAACACTCCAAAATATGCGTCATAGCGATGTCAGAGATGGGGACACAAAGGGGACTCGTGTCCCTTTATTTAGTTACTTTTTTTCAAGGAACATCCCAACTAGGTTTTTTATCTCCTTTTCTTAGTTATTTTTATGCATGTTGGATGTTGAATGATTATTACGGGGTGTGCAGAGTAAGGGAGGATGTCTTGGTGTGTGTGGGGAGTGGGGAGGTGTCAGGAGCAAAAGGTGTTTTCTTGATTTCGTTGTTCTACTGGACTTTGTCTAGTGGTGTGAATAGGGAGTTTCCTTGGCATCATGTTTGGGCTATAGGTGTTTCATCTAAGGTGGCGTTTTTCGTATAGACGGCAGCTTTTGATCAAATTCTAACTATTGATAATTTTGTTCGCCATCGTCATATTCTAGTACCTGGTGTTATATATGTTATGGTAATGCGAAGTCTGTGAATCACTTACTTATCCATTGCCATGTGGCTTATTGTTTATGGGTGCTTATCTTCTCTACTTCTAGAGTCACTTGCACTCACCAAAAGGGGGTGAAGGCGGTCCTCTGTAGTTGGGGAGAGGGTCGGATTGGAAGGCAGTGAAAGGCTTGAGCCATGGCCCCATTGTGTTTAACGCGGTTGGTTTGGTTAGAATATAATCACCGTATTTTTCAGGGGGTGGCTCAATCTGTCTTGTGGTTAGAGAATAGGTTTTTTGTAGTTTTGTATAGCTGGGTTATAAAGAGGGTGGATTTGGATTTTATTTATTTATTTATTTTTTGAATTTCCTGGATGATTTGATTGGTTAGGCAGTCTTTCTCATTTTCGGGGCTCTTTTAGTATTTTTTTTTTTTTTTGCATCATCTTGATACTATGAGCAATAAACTTTATTGTAACGACGAGGAAAAATATGAACTTTAATTTAATATAATTGAGTTCTAATTAAGTTTAATTAATTGTAATTAAGTCCATGAGCTTCCCTAATCATTTTAGTTTAGAACTTGTTCATTAATTTTCTGCGCATTTATGTGCCTCATTTTGCGTGCACTCAGGCACGAGATTTGTGACATGGACTCACTAAATCTGGTGTTAGATGTCCTCATGCTTGTGCAATATTACTAATTAATTTAGAGATATCTTAGTGAATAGGGAATCCCAATGCATCAATGGCCTCGTTTTGCATGCACGTGAGCCTAATCCAATTTGAAATTTGATAAATGGACTCTCCAGTCCTAGAAAATTTTATTTATGTGTTAAATATGTGTGTTATATTATTATTAGCTAATCCCATGAATTTCATGAAAAATTTGATTTTGAATCTAGGGTGAGGATTTAAGGGGTTTTCAAGATTCAATCTTAGCCATTAGTTATAACTTTGGTTAGGGGTTAACCTATGGTTAGTTTAGGGTTGTTGGGGGTTGAGTTAGAGAGGGAGAAGCCCTTATTTCAGCCACTTCATCCCCTAAAACGTGGCTTTCTCTCACTCTCTCTTCTCTCTCTAAATTTCACTCCCTTTTCTCTCTAGAATTCTCATACAAAACCCTAGGCTTGATCCTTGTTTGTCAATGTGAGTGTGTTTGTGCTTTTAGCCTTAGAACCTTACTTTAAGGAGTGATTAGAAGACTTGGAAGTGGTTTTTAGTGTGTTTTGAAGATCAAAGTTAAAACACAAAGCTTGTTCTTGGAACATCTCTCCCTTTCCTACCTCATTTCCTCAACAATAACAACAACAACACACAAAAAAAAAAAAAAAAAAAAAAAATTGTTTGAAAGCTTCAAGTAAAGGTAGAGGTTTTCTCATCTCTTACTTAGAAAGCATGCTTATAGCGATTCTAGTTTAGACCTGACTCATTTGATATTCTGAATTCGGGTTTCATTGTCTTATATAGTTGTTCATGTCTTATTTCTCTTTATTTCTCATTGAGTTTAGTTATTGGAGTGTCTTAGTTGCATTTGGAACAGGTTGGTAGCTTGTTTGCAGAACTGTCATTGCCAGATTTTGGCTTCTTTGGGAACTCTCAATACTTTTGCAGGCTTGTAGAGATACTGGGAGGTAGTATTCTTCGCTCAAACGGTCTTTTTTACGCTCAAGCAGAGTAGGCACCTCATGCCTCCTAGGTCTACCATTCCTACCACCACTATGTCTTGACATCCTAATAAAGGTAACAAAGAGATTAGCACATTTACAAATGTGCCAAAGCTAACTCACTCACGTCCTAATATGGTGGACAACAGTAATTCACTCCACGTATGCACCTATTCACATAAATACATACGAATTTCTTTCCTAGATAATGACCGTCCTGCGGCATAGCTAGAGTTCCAATTAGAAACAGCAGTGATCAAACCTAACTCACTCACGTCCTAATACAGTGGACAATAGTAATTCACTCCACGTAAGCACATATTCACATAAATACATACGAATTTCTTTCTTAGATAATGACCGTTCTGTTGCTAGCCAGAGGTCCAATTAGAAATAGCAGTGATCAAGTGCTCTTCTAATAGGATTTCTAGAAACCCATAGACCTAATCAATATCTTAGAAACTAAATCTCATACCCATATAATCATATAAGCATGTTATCACATAGCATACCATACATTCTAATGTCTCTATCAAGCGAGGGAAACCCATTGTGGTAATAACCACTTCCCACATACCCAAAGTATTCAAACTCGGTACACTCTGATACCAATTTGTCACGCCCCCCCTAAAAAAAAAAGAAGAAAGCAATAAACTAATCAAGACAATATGTAATTAACAACATAAATCAGAGCCCAATGTCCTTCCATTACATGAAAGTTGGTAGTACAAATGGTAGACACATACGTTATACATTCATAAATAGTACATCCTGAATCTACAGCATGTGTCACCAAGCAGTAAGAAGAAAAGGAAATTAAACAGATAATTATATGCCCTGAAGGCTTACATCTTTCCAAGTCAAGGCTTGGGTACCACAAAAGTGAGTCAAAGCTCAATACAAGTAAAGCCCCTAGCTTGTGCAAAACGAATACAAAAAATAAATATAACTGAGCCTTCAGCTCCACAGTCCTCCCAAGCTACGTCCTTGGCAGAGGCATATCACCAGCACCTGAAAATGGTTTTCCCAAATAGGGTGAGCCATAGCCCAGTAGGAATAATCTAACACAATGTATGAATCTTAACAAAGATATGAGTATAACATGTATATCTAATACCCACAATAACCAGTTGTAACTCTTTTACCAAACCATACTATGCCAAGCTTTATATCTCAATCAATTTTATCTCAATTCGTGAGTCACTTCCATCTCATTCAGACAACCAAACTGAGGATATAACTCAATGGTTCTCTAATAAACATAGCCATTATACAAACACTTATATTTGCCATTTTACAAAAATTTTGTTCGCGGGAATCGACACCTATATATACGCACGGTTTTCAGGATTTTTACCCTGGATACATAGGCCAACTTAATTTAATGGAGTCTATCCCCTTCCTTCTCCCAAATATAGAGTACATCCCCTTTCTTCTCCCAAACATCATACATTTACAATGTATTAAAGACATAGCCATATTCAATGACAACAGATAAGAGATTAGTTTCAATTCACTTAATCCTCATGCAATTTCTTCAACAATCATAGCTATCCTCCACCGATAGCCTAAAACAGATATACAATCTCTTTGATAGATAAATTATCAAAATTCCCATAGGTGAGAGGTTTATCAAAATTCCCATAGGTGAGAGGTAATACACATCCAACTTCACCATTTATATAAACACCCATCCAATTTCACATTTCCAATACCAATTTCATTTATTTATACAAAATAACTATTTGAGACATTTTAGGGCAAAACTCTCATTTGCTTCCAAAATTTAACCCAAGTATCAAAATCAACAAATTTACCATAATACAACCTCACACCTACTTCCATAACCATTTTTACCACATACATTTGAAAACCCCTATTTTCATTTTAAACCAAAACCCTAGGTTTGTTCAAAATCATCCCAAATTCCAACATTTCTTACACATCAATAAATAACAGAGTTAAGAACCATAGAAGAGTATAGAAAGTCCCTACCTCAAGCTTAGGAGACCAACGAAGAAATAGAGGAACTTCAAAGATACTGAAACCAAGCTTTATTCAGATCAAAAGAGAGCCCCCGGAGTGCTCTATCTTTTTATCAAAGAGAGTAGGGTAGAGAGATCCTTAGATCTAGGTGTATTTGTAGAGAGAAATTGGGTTTTAGAGAGAGAGAAGGTCGATCTAGGGTTTTGAGAGAAAAAGATATGAAAAAATAATGTAAAAAGGTGCTGCTGCGAACTAATATACGTGCAGCTCGCTCGAGCGCACGAGTTCTCACTCGAGCAACCAGACATAATAAGTTGTTCCGCTCGAGTGCAAGAAGCTTCGCTTGAGCGCAGAATGCACACTCCCAAAAGTTTTACAGACAGAAGATTGTAGCTTGAGTGTAAGAAGTCTCGCTCAAGCGAAGAACACTACCTCCCTAGTATCTTTGCAGGCCTGCAAAAATACTGGGAGCTCACAAAGCTCGCTTGAGCGAAGAGGTCAAATTCTGGACAACAACAGTTTGAACCAACTAGCAACCAACCTGTTCCAAACACACCCAAGACACCCCAAAACTCAAACTCGATGGAAAAATGAGGAAAAAAGACATGAACAACAATACGAAACCACGAAACCCGAGTCCAAAATATAAAAAGGGTCGGGTCAAAACCGGAATCACTATATGTTATGACTATGATTTGTTATTCCCATCGAAGCTGGTCACATAATCTTTGTTTTCTAGGTTGAGTATCCTCATACATGGTTCTTCTATTTGTACGGGCTTAGTCTTCTTCCCCTCAATGAAATATATCCAGACAATCTTTTAAAATAGATTTGGAAGATGGTCACACACTTGAATATCATCCAAAATAATACCTAAGAGCTCAATTATATAAATATGGATTTACTATTATAAAAATAATCACCTCTACCAAAAATTTAGGTACTCTCACAATTATTCACAAATGTGAAATGATTTCTCAAAAATTAAATTTCGTCAAATTTTTTAATCATTCACCTTCTCAATTGCTACAACTAGCAATAATTAAATTTAACACCATCTCATACATATGCAATTAGCAGTAGATAAAAATCACATTGACAAAATACACCAATATGGTATTACAATTTTAAAGTATAGCAAAATAATTTCATAAAAAACAAATGGTCATTCTTTATAATTCAATCCAAATAAAAATTTCATGCCACTTCAAGATATTTCAAAAATCATAATTCAGCTTAATCCTGCAAAATACTTAATACTTTATAACAAATGTTAGATTAAAAAAATATATTTTGTAGAGCAAAAGCTATAACAAAAACTTGAACACCCTCACTAATCCAAAAATCATATAGCATTTTAAAATTTTGATAGCCCATAAGTCATTGAATTCTATATAATATTCACAAACTGAATAATTGAATACTTTAACCGAATAACCCATAAATATGTGTGACGACCGGGCCTTTCTTTTCTTCTCTTTCCTTTCTTTCTTCTCTTCGTCCTTTTTTATTTTCGATTGGGCTTGAAACGTTCGGAAATTGTTCTTAAAATTTAAGTCCTTGTTCTTGTTTTGCTCGGTGATGAATCTCACTTGTTCCGAAGGGTGTGCGGTTGAGTTCGGAGTGCCTGGGGACCGAACCAGAAAATTCTGGGTTGTTGGGCCAGGGCCGCACGTGCGGGGTGAGGAGCCGCACGTGCTGGGAGTGAGGCCGCATGTGTGGGAGGGTTCAACTTGAGAGTTTTGCACACTACCTAAAAGGCACGTGCAGGCTGAGGTGCGGCATAGCTCACCACACGTGCGGGGGTGAGGGCCGTACGTGTGGGGATGGGCGTCGCATGTGCGGCACTCTGGCAGTCCGAACCTTTGTTTTTTTTTATGTCTTTTGGTCGAATTTGTAACACATTTGGGGCCTCTCCTTCTCACTCTAAACCTCATATTTCCTCCTCCTTCTCTCTAAAAACCCTCATCTAGCATTCCAAACCCTTGATTTCTTGTGATTTCTTGGGCTTAAGATTGTAATCATCCTCTACTCTTGGTGATCAAAGCTAGGGCTTTCCTTGGTGTAGGAGAGGTGGAGGAATCTTCCATCTTGAATCTAGGGTTTTCTCTCTTCTCTTCATCAAAGCTTGAGGTAGGGATTTCTTGAGTCATATATACATGTTTTGCTATATGAATGTTGATTTTAAAGTTTCCATGAGGTTGTTGTGTTGATTTTAATTTTGCACTAAATGAAGAGAGAGAGGGAGTTTTGAAAGATGGGTTTAAATCTCAACTTTTTATTTCCATGAGGATTTCCTACTATAAAACTCAAGAAAGATGATTTTGGTAGGATTACTTCAAGAGAATGGGGAATGGGTTGTCTTTGAAGAAAAACCCTAAAATTTTGGGGATTTTGGAAAATAAGAAAAAATGTCTATAAAATCCTTTATTTGTCATGTGTCAAGAGGAGGAATGAGAGTAATTTCATTACATGTTTAACAAAATGACAATCTAATTGATGTATGAAAAATCGGATGTTATTTTTACATATTTGTTAAACACTTGGACATGTATTTATGGGAAGCGGAGAATGGTTGTGTCCCATAGAATGAGAGAATTGTAAAATAAGTCTTTGGGTTTAATGTTGAAAACATTACATGTAGTCTTGACAAGGCTACCTTGTTATTAATTGTGCTTGATGAGAAATTGATGTTGCCATGGGTTTATGGCAAGTAGTTATTTTGTGAAATAACATTAAAGAGAGGAACTGAGAAATGTGTTGATTTGATATCGTATCAAGTTACTTGAATTGGAGAATGTTATGGGGCATGGAGATTCACTGCATTGCATGCTCATTAAAGTTATTAATTTGCATTGTGAATTTATTTTTGAAAAACATTCACTTCATAAAAGAAAAGGATTTTGTAATAAGAACAACGGAAATGTGTGTGGGGTAAATACGTTTGGTAAGTCCGGTTATGAGGTGTAAGATGAATTGATAAGTTGGCCTGAGTGTCCGGGGTGAAAGATCGAAAACACGTACGAATGAGGTACCACTTCCCTTCTGGTTAGCAACCGGTAAAGTGGGGTATTGGTAGTGCTTGTTGAGCCTACATGCAGACACCAACCTAGGGATTACCTGAGTCATATTTACCGCCCTATTAATTAAAATTGGAAGTTTTGAAATGTGTTGAGATTGCAAGCTTTTATTGAAAAAAGAAATCTTCAAGAAGAGCATGAAATGAAATTTCTTTAAAGAAGCATGGCATGGCATTGACATTTACATTTTTATTGAGTTTGCATAACTGTATATACTTTGTAAGAATTTTCTACTGGGCTTTGTGCTCACCCCTATGGGATTTGGTGCAGATAAAGATGTGGTGATTCTGCCAAACTGAGGGCGTGAATGTGTTTTTGGTGAAGAGTAGATTGCCCTTTTATTTGTGTTAATTTTTGTAAAGGCAAGGGCTAAATTGTATGGGTCCGAGAGACCATTTTGTGTAACCGGGCTATTTCCTTGGAACTTGTAAGCCCTTGTGGGCCTTATTCGTTTTGATTAAAAGATTTTACATGCTATAAATTCATGTACTAGTTTGTCAATGAATGTATAATCGCATGTGAGATTACTTTTGTATAAGTTTTGGAACTATATAAAGGAAACATAGTGAATGTTGATAGAAAACTTTGCGGAACATAAACTGAAAACCATTAAGGATTCAATTCTATACATGAAAACTATATGAATTTCTACAATACAACTTAAGTAAATACATACCTTGATCCATGATAATATGAAATCCTCTTGCAAGAAAGAGAAACCTTGAATGGAAAACCTTGATCTTTAAGTTGTTGACTTGTCTAAGATCTTCAAACCACTTCTCTCTCTCTAGGCGATGGGAGCCTTCTTGTGGTGACAACTTAAGTTTTTGATTGAGAGTATGGTTTGGGACCTTACACTATTTATACTAATATTCTTCCCATCAAAGAACCATTCATTCAATGAACTTCATTAAATAGATTAATGTATCTTATACATTCATGATACATAATGCATCTTCTATATTAATGAATTCATTAGATAAGATTAATGTATCTTACATATTCATAATAGATACATAATGCATCTCTAAGATTCATTTATAATGAATCCATCACATTGAATGTGCATCTCTAAGATTCATTCATAATGAATCCATCACATTCAATGTGCATTAGCATTAGTCTTCTATACATTGTATATATAGATGCATTCATCAGTAATTAGTCACCATCTAATTGATGTACATGTATCTTACTTAATGAGATGAATCTAGTATAATCATGCATAAGCCACATTAAGCCATATATTGTAAAAATTCTTACAAATGTATCTTTCCGGCATCCCTTGAGCCATGGTTAATTTTCTGATTTGGAAATGGGTTGATGTATTTTCTGTGTTGGATTATTTCGGGGTGTTACATATGAATTTCAAAAGTCACAGTTTCGTTATTCGAAAAACTCATAAGAAATTCATGACTTCAAATTGATTTCCACGAGGCTAGATAATTATGAATCAGTGTTGAAAATATTTTTTGTTCAGGAGAAAAATAGTTTTAAATTTAAAAATAATAATTTAATTTCCCTCATTATTTTTAAATTTAAAAATGATTTTTTCAAAACATCATCTAATTTAAAAATTAAAAAAAAAAATTGTCACATTATATAGCACTCTGTGCTCCCTGTTATAATGAAACCATAATTTGACTCTTTGATTATCTTGATTGAGAACCTTCATAGTTGATATTTGAGCCTTGGTTGAGGTGTTACCATAGTGGTTGGGTGAGATTGAATCAGAAACTTTAAATTTGAATAATTGTTATTGAGTAGTTTTCACTCTTTCATCATTTTCTCTCTCCATACTTTGAATCTTGATGTAAGGCTAGAACTACTGGAAAGCTTACTTCCAGGGTTTCAATTTGGATACAAGAACGACCCAAAACGGAGTCCAGACGAGAGAGTTATACTTGTTTGAATTTTGTGTTTCTGTGCTGGAAGCATGCTCGCTCGAGCGAGATTTTATTCGCTTGAGCAGACTATGCAAGTTTCAGAAATTCTGAGAGCTTATTTTGTACGCTCGAGCCAAGTTTCCTTCGCTCGAGCGACCACGTCGCTAACAGGCATTATAAAGTGAATTTTTGGCTCTAAAACTCTATTTTTTCTCCTTCTCTTCTCCTCCCATCTTCCAAACCCGAAACCCCAACCTTCCAAACTCTTGATTTCTCTTCTTTTTAACGAAGATTCACCCCAAATCTTTCAAGAAGGTTGAACAGCAAGCATAGATCAAGACTTCTATTGATTGTTTTGCGATTTCATTAGAGTTTCAAGTTGGGTCTTCATCTTTAGCTTCAAATCTTGAGCTTCGAATCTTGAGGCAGGGATTTCTTTTCTCTTTTACGATACCTCATCTATAGATAGATATGTGGTAGATTTTATTGCATAAAAATCATATCCATTATGGATTTCTTTGAAAATTATGAAAGGGGATCTAGGGTTTGTCATTTGGGAATGAGATTGTTAAATTGATTGTTGTTTGGGTTAATTGGGGAGTAATCTGGCATGTTTATGTTGAAAGAAGAAAAAACCCTAATTTAATATTTTGACTTGGTGAATTAAAAGGAATAAAGTTGAATAATATTTGTAAATTGTTATTATGGTTTGTGTAAATGGGATAATAGTTAAAAGGGAGAATTAACTATAACTTTGGAATTATTTTGGATTGATTATATTAAGTTGAGTTGGGTTGTGGCTTTGATATCCATGGATTTAATTTTGAGAAATAAAAAGAATGGATTGGGATAAAGGGTGGAGTATCTTAACTTGGAAAATAAGAAAATTGAGTTTTGAAAAGAAAGAATGAATCATATGCGAATTTCATAAATTAGCTTGAGGTTGGATTATGAATATTTTATTTTACTATTGTTGTTGTTGGATTTAAAATCTCATGAGAGTTGAATTATTATAATATGTGTGTTGAATACATACATTTAGAGGTTTTGTCTTTGGTCATCGGTGGGGGATGACATTATTGTGTTAAATCGTTGTATGTATACATTACACTTGTGTTGGTTGTTCTTTGTTGAATAGTTTGTGTGTATGCATTACAATTGTGTTGGTTGTACTTTGTCATGTTGTGATGATTAGTAACGTATACTGCGCTGAGAATGAGAGGTACCATTACCTTCCAGCTAACTCTTGGAGAATTGGCTGCGCTTAGAATGAGAGGTACCAAAACTTTCCAGCTAGCGCCTGGAGAACTTGACAGAGATACCATTACCTTCCAGCTGGTGTCTGGTAAATTGGCATTTCATTGTGAAAAGGTGTATCATTGGCTTACCATGCTTAAGGCAGGTAGAACATAATTTATTTATCATTATTGTCTCAGTGTATCTGGGTATATCATGGGTTATGATGGTTATTGTTCTGGAAGGCCGTGTTGCCTCAATTGTTGAAGCAGATAGTTATTGATTGCTTGTTGTTTTCCTTTTGTATTAAAGGCATACTTGTATAGTTGTAAATGTGTTGGAAACGGACGTAAGTATTGTGTTGAGATTGTGAAAAATGTGAAAGACTTTAAATACATTGTGAACATGTTTTGAAAAGGCAAATCAGGTATAAGTCTGAAAAGTGAAAGAAAACGAAATGGGCTTGGTGAAATTGTTTTTCTTCAGAAATTTGTTATAGTCATATGAATTTTGAAAAAAGGTAACAAGAGGAAAGAAAATGAATTGCTTATGCTATTGAATGAAATGAATGACTTTGAGAAAAGTTCTTATATACGTATATTTCTATATAAACCGTCACATTATTTATACAGTATGAGACTAAGCATTCATGATCATAGCTACCAGTAAGTTGCTATTGTTTAGGATCATGTTGAGATCTTACTGGACTTTATGTTCATCCCACATTGCTAATTCTTTTTCAGGTGAATATCGAGAAGTGTATTAAGGTCATGGATCTTCTTTACTTGTTGGCCACGGGGCCTATTATTTGTGGGCGGAATGCCATTGATGAAAAAAGGCTCAACCCTTTCTTTTACTTTTAAAGATGTAAGCCTACGGGCAAGTAATTTAGTTATGCTCATGTTGCATTTAATTTGCATTCGGATGAGAAAATCTTTATTTATTCTTACTCATTGATGTAAAGAGTTTTCCGCATGTTATCTCTGAAATTGAATTAAATTAATGAATCTGGTAATGGTTCCGATTAATAAAAAGTGGGGCGTTACACATTCCATCACGTAAACATCTCATACCCACAATTCTATTTGAAGCTAATTTTTGTTGAGTAAAAAGTCTAACTCAAATAAATTCTCCTAGATAGAGCTTGAAGATTTTTGAAAAAAACATCCATCAAGAACTTCATATCAATTTAACCTCACAACACTCAATAAATCTTGATAACATCAAAAGTCATCAAGTATAAAAATGTTTTCAAATTTTATGATGGAAGGGTAGTACGTAAAAATTGATGTTTCTAAACACATTTGCTATTAAGATTGGTTTTAGTATTATACTCCACCAAGATGAAAAAGTTAAAATATCAAATCTTAATGACCTTATCTCTTTGAAAATATATTCAAGGGTTGGTAGTGCCGGTAGTAGAAAAGGACATAGGAGAGGTTCGTAGAGGTAGAAACAACTTCAACGACGGATTGAGAATGGATTAAGAGAAATTCTATTATACACATTCTTTAAGAAAGTATATCATATGTATCTTTAGTTATTTTATTTTATTTTTAGTTATAATTTTTTTTTTCTAATTATAACATTATTCTAGTTATAATTTATGATATATTTGATTTTATATCTCCTGTGATGTTTGGTTATAACTTTTTTTTTTTTTTAAATTACAACAATGACTTAGACCACTAAAAAATACACCACTAATGCATTGGGAATGGCAAAAAAAAAAAAACGAGGCATAGAAAGTGGGCGGGGTCCATTGCCACATTATTAGTGCTTTCTCTAGTACTCCCAAGCATTTTTCTTTAAATTATAACATTAAAAGTATGAAATTATGTTATGTTTTATGAGTTATAAGGTATATATGGATTACTTGTGGCAATGTAGGCATTTGTTGTGAGGGCCAGTGACATGTGATTGGGAGTGGAAGAATTTGTATGGGAAAAAAGAAAAGAGAGAGAGAGACAATCAGATGAAAATGATAAAATGATATGGGTCCGGCTTTGGTCCAGTTCGAGATCGGATTGGACGGTGTTGTGGGGCCTGTGGGGGCTCACCACGGGTCCCCTTTTTATAATCCAAACTGTCAATGTGTAGAACTCGTCGAGTATTATATTCCTGTAAAAAATCACGTTGATCGGATATCGATAGCTATGTGATCAAATCAGTTTTTTGGCAATTGTTAATTTGTTCATCGTCCATTTTTTTATATATAAAAAACTAATTTGATCACATAGCTATCGATATCCAATCAATATAATTTTTTATGGTCATATAGTACTTGACGAGTTTTACATATTAAACGGTTCGGATTATCAAAATGGGATCCGTGGTGGGCCTCAAAGGGCCCAACAATACCATCAAATCCGATCTCAAACTGGACCAAAGCCAAACCCAAACCCAAATGATATCCCCGAAGTAGATTCAATGCCTTCGAATTTTCCCACCCAAAGAGGTGGAAAGAAGAGAGAAAGATGATTGTGTAGAGGTCAGAAAGAGAAAGAAAGCGAGATTGGAATTAGGGTTTTGGATTTGAGTCTAAATTTGTATAACAATGTAGTATTATGAGCACATTTTAACTCATTTTAGGTCATATCAACCTTTTACATTTTTTACCTACAAAAAGATTAAAAAAAAAGTCAAAAGGTCAACTTTTAACTAACTTTTCAAAACACCCCTATGTCACGGTGTCACGTGCAGGGCCGGCCCTGGGGTGAGGCGACTAAGGTGGTCGCCTCGGGCCCCCAATTTTGGACAAAATTTAGAGCCCCCAATTAAGGGAGTGTATCATGCCGTATTATTTCATAATTATTTCAATATTAACTCAATTTATTTATTTTTATGTTGTTGTATGGTGTTATTTTAATTCGTGTTCGATTGATGTTTAATGTGAAAACTTTTACTTTTAGTTAAAAATGACTTAACAAGTGTATCGAGAGATTAAATTTTTTCTCATAAGTTGAATTTTATAAAATTTATTTCAACTAAATGAAATTATTCATAGAATGTTTGATTTTAATTCAATTGCATTTTTCTAATTAAAAAAATTGTACCTTCTTACTGTATATTTTTTATTAGATTGACTCTAAAATAGGTAACAAAAAAATATATATCTTAAATGAAAAAAAGATATTAGTCTTAATTATTATTTTACATATTTTTTTATTCAGCTAGATGGAGTTAAATAAAAGATTAAAAAATGTCATAGCATCCCTTAGTAAACATTCAAATATATAACTAATAATTCATGTTATTGAGTCGTGTCATACTTGGATTCATGTTGAAAAATAGTCAACCTTAACTTGCTAATTTTATATATTGCTTGAGTTGTGTTGAAAATTCTCATCCTTATCCCTAATTAATTTTAGTTCTTATAACATTGGCAAGCTGATTCAACTAATTAAAGTTCAACTATTTTATATATATATATATATATATTTGTTATCTAAATTTTGTTGAATTGTAATGTCACAGAAATAAATTTTTATCTTTTTTGTTTTATTCAAACAATTTTATTTTTTTTTAGATAATGATATATGAAGGGTTCAATTTAAAAAATTCGCCTTAAGCCCCTAACAAGTCAAGGCCGTCCCTGGTCACGTGACATTTTTCATCTAATTTTAAATAGATATTAGCTAATGAAGTAAATTAGAAAAAATAAAAAAATGTTAAGAACCATAGTCCAAAAAACTTAAAAGGTTAAATGAAGAAATGCTAAAATGTAAAAAGGAACCGAGCATAAATTTATCAAAATTTATATAATAATGTTTTATTGTAAATTTATCAAAATTTATATGACTTGGCTGTCAACATCGTTAAAGTGAAAGTAAAATAAATAACAATAATAAAAAAAACTTTAAAGATCAAATAAAAAAACAATGAAACTTACAAGAAAATTTGTAATTTACCCCTACAATTTGTAATATAAAAATTTAAAAATATTTTTAAAATATTGAGAAAGTCCCTCATTATATAAACTTACAGAGATATACAAGCAAAGTAAACGTTAATAACAATATGACAGTTGTATTAAATTACCAAACACACATTAAAAAAAATAAAAATAAAGAGGGAAAATTACATCGGTAATCTCTAAAATTTGCAGTTTGTGTCATTTTAGTTCTTAATATTTTAATTCACTCAATTTTTACCTATAATTTTAGATTTTGTATTGATTTGATCCAATTGATAATATCGGTAAGGTTATTGACATAATGTTTTCATTGAATCCATTGCGGTTAAGTTACTAAATTGAGTAAGTTTATAATTTTATTCCTAAAAGTATACACATGTTGCTCATGTGCACACCTATCATAAAAAATGCTAAAATTGGAAATAATTTGACCAATTTGAGACAAAAGAAAAAATTTATAGTAAAAAAATATAGGAACGAACAGTATAATTTTTTTAAATAAAAAATAAAAAATATTATAATAATAATAAAAATAATGATGAAAAGAGAAATTTATAGGGAAATACTACACAGTGGAACCAAAAAAAAAAAAATACACAAACATGGATTCACGGGCACTCTATTAAAGAATGTAGGAGAGGGTTCAAGAAAGTAGTTAGAAAATTCGAAAATCTTCGAAGATCCTTGAAGAACAACTTCGAATTCTCTAGAAGATAATGGATGAGAGGCTTAGATTCTTTAATAATCTCAACTCAAGAACACAAAAGAAAGGAGATGATAGAGATAAGAGATTGGGTGAAGAAGAAGGCAAAATGGCTAGAGAATAGAATAATGGCAAGGCTCTCCCATGGATCCCCCCACTTTCACTCAGGTTGATAATAGAGAAGGGAAATTAGTTCTTTCCCAAGAGTTAATTCTCCAAAAATCCATCCCTTGTAAAGCTATGGGTGGGTGCTATTTATAGGCACCTCATGATGTAGGATGGAGCCCATGTGCAAGGCACATGGGAAATATTCTCTCTAACCACCTTGTCCGAGGAGGTGACCTCTCCGAGGATGAGGAAAACCCCGAAGAGGAGATCCACCCCTCGGCAAACCCTTCTTCTTAGCCACACCTAACCAATGATCCCCAATCATCCCAAAGGGTCAGGGGTAGTCCCAGAGGACGTCCTGCCGCAAATATTGCAGAGTCTCAAGGACCCCCTAGATTGTGCCACCTCGACCCGGGTATAGGCTATTTTAACCGAAGAGTGAATTTATCTCCACTCACCGTCCTCGGGATCGGGTCCTTTGTTCGGACTCCATTACGCCCATGGTTCTGGTACGTAGACCCCGGAAAGCTCCAAGCCCGCAAGTGTTCTGGGACTCATTAATGGAGCGACTTCTAGATTGCGTCTGAATCCGTTCGAAGGCAAGTGTTTCGGACCTCTAGGTTCGTAGATCCGAACCCTTTCGAGTCCGAGTGCCTTGGATCTCTAGGCTTGCTTAATACCCTTTCGAGTCCGGGCCCGAGTAAGTCTCTAGGTTTGTGGATCCGAACCCTTTCGAGGCTTAGAGCCATTTAGCCCGTTTGATGGTGATAAATTCGGGCCCACCAATCTTAGACTATTGGGCATAATTAATTTAATGGGCTAAAATTAGCTCCTCTTACAAAGAATAACTTGCACTCCTCATATTTTTATAATTTTTTTTATTTGTCTCTTTATGCTATGATTCTCCTAAATTTATATAGACAGCTCATGTGCAATAATAAAAGGATGGTGGTGTAAGATGATTGGATAGTCCAACAGTTTGAGCTTGGTTTGGTTTGGCTGGTAGACTCTCTTCGTCACAGTATCCTTCTGATCTGATTGGATTCGTATCAGTTTTTATTTTTATTTTTAAATTTTGCCTCCCATACTTTTTTTTTTCTCAGTATGGGCAGCAGATTGTTCAAACCCCACACTATGTGACTTCACATGCCATTCTTGTATTATTTTCTCTCATGTGACTTCACATTGCGAAAAACAAAGAAAAGGCTAACTTACACTGATTTTGAATGAAATTTAGAAAAAAATATAACTAATTTTATAATTTTGATATGATTATATATATATTGAGAGGGTAATTTATATATATAAATTGGGCCGAGCTGGGTAATGGGTCGTTGTGAGCCACAGTAAGAAGGGCAGAGTAAAAAGGGCCTTGGCGTTAGCCCGGTCCCCAAAAGGCCTTGTTGTTATCCCGGTCCAGAGAGAGCTTCGGAGTTAAGCTTGGTCCATGAGAGCTTTACAGGTAGCTCGGTCACTACACGCAGAGTTAGCTCGGTCGTGGCATATTGCAGTTAGCTCGGTCATACTATGTTGGGCCGAAGTATGTTGAGCTTTCCTGAGAACCTTGCCACTAGTTAGCTCGGTCCAAGCTCATTGTGGATAGCACAGTTTCGGACAACCCAGTTGGAGTGTCAGCCGAGGTACACGCGCAGTGAAATGAAGAACCGAGCTAGCTGGAGCTCGGTCTAGTCTGCGGCTTTAGCGTGGCCATGTTATCTCGGTCGTATGGACATCCAACCGTGGTAGAATCATCTCACTTGGTTTAAGCAGTGAGGGGGGTCTTGAGGGATAAGCATTATCTTTCAAGAATGTGATTCCTAGGAGAACTCTACATGGAGGAGTAAGAGTCCTACTAGGATTGTGCCACACGGAACCTATAAAAGCTCATAACATCACCTATGGAGAGGTAACACAACTTTGATTCCCGAATACACAGAGCTTTTTGTCTTTTTGTCTATTTTGCTGACTTAGGCATCGGAGAGGTATCCGGCACACACCCGCCGGCTAGCTCACGTTTATGTTTTCAGGGAGTAAAGCGACGACGTTTGGAGGAGCGCGGACTTGATCAACAGGATTATACGAGAAAGTTTATTTCTTTCCCGTACAATTGGCACCGGCTGTGGGAATACCAGACAAAGAACAAAACCTCTTGATCAAGTTTCCCTCGACTAATTGAATGGCGCACAACGCAGATTTGCCGCAGTTCGCCATTGACGGACAAACCCCAGAGGGGGGTGGGAGGCGCGAAGGATTGCCCTCTATCCCTCCCATGGCGGACTTAGAGCCCCAGTGACAGAATCCCCGGAGGGATGCAAGGGGAAGGCGAAACAACAGCCCTCGTCTCTCTCACTCACAAAGTCCTGAAAGGCAAAGGCGAAGAATCGACCCTCAAGCTCTGGAGGATCGTGTAAAAGAGCAAGATGAACTAATAAGGAAGATGGCGGCGGACATGGAGGCCATGAAGTGCCAGATCAAGGGAAAAGGGGTGGCAACATAAGAGGGGCGCAAAGGCAATACGCCTCCTCGCCACTCAGAAGATCGTGGTAGACATACCACGCCATCGTAAGTAGAGAGTAGAAGTCTCAGGACAGGCGACACTCAATCAAGGACTTCCAGAACTCGTTACTCTAGGTCTGAGAGAACGAAATCATCGAGATCTTACACTGAGGGAAGTACTTATCGGCCCTCACATACGCACAAGACATCATCCAGGTAAACGGAGTTGCCTAGATCGTCCGACTTACGGACAGTGCTTGAAAAAATGGCGGGATAGAAGGAGGATGCCAGGGCACGCGACCCGCACAGAGTTTCAGCCCTTCAGTGGTTGGCTCCTCGGACGCATGGAAGTGTCGAGGTTGGAATGCCAATACCGCACCTTGCCTACGAACCAACAGATAAAGCATTGGCAAGACTACATAGCTCGTCGTTCGTTCCGGCGATTGAGAACGCACCATTACCCTTAGGCTTCATCCAGCCTAAATTTACCACGTACGAAGGGAAGATAGACCCTTACTGTAGACACCCCATTTTTGACCAACCTTAAGACTCAGACGTCACCAACTGAGCGCTCGGTGATGTTGCATATTGTGCTCGTTTTGAGGTTGCAAAGTTTTGACTGAGAGCCTTGTCTCCGCGCTTCGGAACCTTTTCCTGCCTTGCCTCGGTTTGCGAACTAGGTCCTGTTTTCTCTATTTTCTCTTTTTGAAGGGAGGGAGAGGTCTCGTAGACCATCTCTCAGTAGCCGTAGGTTACGTTTCGTGGTCGTAGGCCATTTTTCCTGTTTGGAGACCAGTTTTTGATTTTTCGGAGCCGTCAACCGTGTGCCTCGGTTTGGGACCGCTTAACTACCTCCGTTTGCTCCGGTTTTTGGCACACACCTTATTTCCTCTCCCTAGAGGGACACGGTGGCCCGGGAGACCACCTTCGGGGTCGCACACCACTTCCGGCGCTTAACAGTCAATTTTCGGGGCCCCCAGCTGCGCATTTTGGCCCCCGAACCCTCGTTTTGCATCGGTTAGGGTTCATTTTTGGCATGGACCCTAATTTCATTGTTAGAAAGGTGGTAGTATGGTGGGAGACCACCTTTTCTTCTTGGAGACCACTTTTCTTTTCACCACCCGGTTTTCTTGTTAGAAAGATGGTCTCCTTCACTTTTGGGCCATAATTTCTGGTCTCCCATACCACCATTGTGTTGCATTCATCTGGGAGGCCACCTATTTGGTATGGCCGACTGCTTGACCCTTTTGACCCCTTGGTCTCCCTCACTTTTGAGCTACATTTTCTGGTCTCCCATACCACCACTGTGTTGCATTCACCTGGGAGGCCACCTTTTTGGCTTGGCCAACCATCTTTTCTTGTTGACCCTTTTGACCCTTGGTCGACCGACCAGGAGAAGTGGTCGGCCGACCACTTGAACTAGTCGGTCAGCCATCTCCTTTTTGGCCTTCCTGAGTTGCATACAGCTGTACCAGCTGGGAGGCATTTGCCCCATCCTCCGAGATTTAACCTTTTTGTTTGTCTTCTTAAGGAAGCTTTGGCCCTTTTTGCTTAGCTTCTAAGAGAAGCTTGACCTTTTGTCAAGCTTCTTGAGGAAGCTTGACCCCTTTGGTCTAGCTTCCTGAAGAAGCTTAACCCTTTTGGTTTAGCTTCTTTTAGAAGCTTGGTCCCTTTGCTTGAGGCTTCTCCAAGAAGCCTTGGACCTCTTCTTCTATAAGAGAGGCTCCCCTCTCTATTTGCAAAGGTTGAACACTTTGGATAAGTCATATATACACTCTCCTCCATATCTCTCTATTCCAAGCTTCAAACTCCATAGTTCTTGACCCCTTTGCCTACCACCTCACAACCACACGTCCCCATCATCCATCTAAACATCTTAGAGCTTGTTGTTAGAGGCTAAGGAGTCACATTGTTGGTCTAGAGCTGCTGGAGTTGCTGTGCTACAAGGGTAACACATTTCTTCCCTTTCAAGCACTCTTTTTGCTTCATACCTTAGCTCTATTTGCAAGCATCTTTGGGTTTCGTTATAAACTGAAAAAAGTTTTGTTTTGAGTTTATAAACATGTTTGTTTAAGGTGATTTTTATGTTGGGGGTCATCTACCCCCTTGCATGCTTCATTTCCTCATGTTTTGAGCTATGCATTAAAGCATTTGTGTTGGCCTTGGTTTGGCCTTTTAGCCACTGAAATCCAGCGGATTTCAGTGGCTAACATGTGTTTTTGAGCCCTAAAATCAGAGAGGGGTGACCCTCTCATCCCTTGATTTGTTTACTAGCTTTGTTGGCCTTCCAAAGGGGTTCCTACTTTCATGTTTCAAAGCCATATTTCAGGCCCTATTTGGTGAGTTTTAAGGTCTACATAGGCTTTGTTCAGAGCCCATTTTGCCATATAAAGTGTCTATTATGCATGTGTAGAGTAATCCTCTTCAAGGCCTTTCAAAGGGCCCTTCACTTGTATGCTTCCTAGCCTCATTCCAAGCCCTTTTTGGTGGGTTTTAGGACCCTCATAACCTCTGTCCAGAGGTGGTTTTGCCATTTTGTGTGTCCATCATGTATGTGTAGAACAACCCATTTCATGGCCTTCCAAAGGGACACATCATTCTTACATGTATGGACTATATTTCAGTGGGATTTTGGGCATATTTTGGCATGGCATACTTCTGTTTTTGGCTGGTTTGGTGACCTCTCATGTGCTTCATATAGTTGTAGTGCAAATCACGGTTCACTAGCTTACTTTGCATGCCTTGTGGACCTTTGTTTTTAGCACTTTTTGGCCATGCCTTAAACTGATATTATGCATAGTTTGGACTACCTTAGCTCTGTTTTTGGGTCTCATGGTCGAATGATGCTTGTTTTGCATACTTGTAGTTCAATGTCCATGCCTAGCTTTGAGTTTCAAGGTCTATCATGTGCATGTGCTGAGGTATTTTCATGTTTTGGGGTCATTTTGCATCATATTTTAGAGCCTATATGAATGTCATATCCTCATGTTTTCTACTCTTTAAGTGTGCTTGAGAGTTGTCCATAAATGCCTTGTTTTCGGACCATTGAATGAGCTTCATTTCTATGCATTCCGAGCCATCATTTTAGACCAATTTCCCACTGTCTTGGACCTGCCTAGGGTCAGTTTGGGGTTGGTTTTTCCATTTGTGCGTTGCTTTGTGTACCTCTAGTGTAACGCACTTCACTAGTTTCGGTATTCGGGCCATCTAGCATGCATCGTGTGAAGTGTTTGCATGATTCGGGACCATTGTGCATCATATTTCAGAGCTGGATCATGTGCCATTCTATGCCATATTTCATCATTTTCCATGCTTTGTCAGAGTTGCATGTTGTGCCTTAGGATCGAGCCTTTGCATTCGTACATGTTTGCATGTATTTCGGTTGTCTCATTTTCATCAAATGGCCACTGATTTGGGCACGGCTGAGGCCTCTCCATTTTGATATAAGTCCAGCGTGCATTGTGTATGCCATGTTACAATGTGTTGTGCATGTTATGTTGTTTTAGGCATTGTGTATGCCATCTCATTTCCTTACATTGCGTATGCTAGGTTGTTAGTCGCATTGTGTATGCCATATGGTTCATAGCATTGTGTATGCTAGTAGCATGTTTGCATCTCATCCTTGCATGTTTGCATGATTAGGTCGCATTGCATTAGGATTGCATGCTATTTGTATTTGTGCATGTCATGCTATCCTTATTTGTTGCATTGTGTTTGGAGTAGGGTTTAGCCCAAACACGGGAAACGAGGGACGTTTCGTACTCCAAGTGACGAAACATGCCTCGATTCTCGGTCGCCGACACTCTTGACTGCCCATGATAGAGTTGTTGGCTTTACTCACTTATATGTGCATTCATTTCATATTGAGTTGTGCAATTCGACTCCTCGGCCATCATGCATCGAGATGCGTGATTGGTGGCACGAGGATCGAAGATTACATCCCCTTGAGCTTGTGCAAGGACGGGGAGAGTGATCTTGCACACATATGTTGAAAATACATTGTCTTCTCTCTCTCTTGCCTTTGTTGTAGAAAAACCAGAATCCAGAGGCAGAAAGTGGTCGGCCGATCAGGTTTTCTGGCAGGCCGTCCACTTTTTTTGGTTCCCACCACAAAGGGTGGTCGGCAGGTGTCTCCCAAGCCAATATCTGGTCAGCAGCCTTCCTAAGGTGGAGTTTCAGCCTCTTGGAGCCTTGTGCAAATTTCTAAAATCAGTTGCAAACAAAGGCGAGATGAGGCATCGCGATGGAATTTCCCGATGAGGCGACTCGAGCATGCATGCATCCATCGTCACCCAAAACAGAGCCGAGGCAGTCACATTCATGTAGTTTACATGCTTACTTAGCTAGTTTGTTAATTAGTTAATGTTGTGTAATAATTAGCTGTAGCTGTTATTTATTCGGACTGTATTATTTATTTGGACCCTCCAAGCCAGGGAACAATTGTAATAAGTGTGCGTGTGTGTGATGTATGTCTTCCAACCCCACGTCTTTCTCCCTTTTATTTACCAGCTTATGATGGTTAGATTAGGGCATGTTTCAATTAGCATACTTATGCTTGCATGTTTGCATCATTCATCTGTATTGCATGCACCGGGCTCGGCGCATCATACTAACTGCATTATATTCCAATTCCAAGTTGAATACGTGTTAGCTGTAGCATCTCATATGCCATTCTTAGGATAGCCGAGCCTATTTCTAGTTGCATTTTGCATGTGTTGCATTAGCCATCTTAACATGAACTAGGATCATGTATTGATTACTAACTAGTTTCTGTTTTGGCTCGGAGTACCCGTTAAGTATTTATGCTTTAGCATCCTTGCATGTGTGTGAGTGACTGCCATGATAGCGTGCTTACCATGAGGCTAACTGCTTATGTGATATAACTGCCTGAATGCCTGTGAGTGAAGGTTGGATTACTTGGATTGGAACAATTCATTGATTGCAAGTTTTAAGCTCACTAGATAGTGGCAAAACCATGTTTTCTAAGCTCACCCGAGGGTGGCAAAATCTGTATTTTAAGCCTACTTGCGAGTAGCAAACCGCTTTCAAAAACAAATATGAAATGTTTTGTTCCAATTCAGGCGATCCGGTCTATACTTGTATGCTGCGCGCATCACATAGTAATTCTAGGCTAATAAACCGGAATAAGAGCACATAATGTTTTCAAAACTCGATATAATGGTTAGTAGAGGCCGATCTTTGATCGGGCGAGCGGGGGTGCTCACGAAGTGACCTTCCCCAATCGTACCCGAGTTCCCGAGCTGAGCTAACTTTAGTGATGACGGACACGAGGCCTTAGGCAAACGAGTCAGGGTTTCCTAAATTCCTCAAAATAAAATATTTAGGTGGCGACTCTGTATCTGGTAAAGCAGTCCATGTTTGGCACTTCTTTCAAAAAAATCTGTTTTCAAAAACGATTTGTCGGATTTGGATTCTTTGATGATTCATCAGTCTTGCATTGCACTCTGCGAGATTAAATACAGGACCGTGACATTTGAGTCCTGAACTGTAGTGAGCCCATATGAACAAAACGGGATTTCCCTCCCGGGACGTTCGGGGACGTCTACACTTATATGCACCTAAGCCACTTTCGCCAGGTTATGGCAGTATACCGGCAGAACGAAGCTTTGATGTGCATCCTATTCCCATCCAGCCTTGGCGACCTAGGTTTAACCTAGTTCGAAAGGCTACCAGAAGGTAGCATAGCCTCCTGGGCACAATTAGCGGAGGCGTTCGTGACAAGATTCAGAACGAACACCAAGACGCCAGTGGAGATTGATCAGCTACTCTCCATTGACATGGGCGACAAAGAAACATTGAGGTCCTACAATAGTCGCTACTAGGAGACGTTCAACCAGATAGGGGACTGCCCTACCAATCTCGTCATCGCACAATACAAAAGAGGACTTCCAGTCGGAAACAGATTGAGGGATTCGATTACAATGACACCACCCCTCACGATGGAAGCCTTGATGGAGAGAGTGCACCAACATATTCGAGTGGAGGAGGATAGCGCCCGTGCCAAGGAAAAATCTGGTGCGACAGCAACACCAGACAAGAAGACTACGGCGAAGGTCGATACGGTAGAACGTCCAAGCAAGAATGGACGTGGCAGGCGAGACAATGAAGAGGACCGAGATAAAAGATGGTTGAGAGTTCGCACTGCCATTACCACGGTATTCAAGAAACCAATCTACCGAGTTCTCAATGAGATACGCGATGAACCTTTTGTCAAATGGCCAGCTAAATTGGGAGAGACTCAGAAGGACTATGACGAAAGATCTCGGTGCACCTTCCATAAGGAAAAGGGGCACCGCACTGAAAATTGTGCACCGTTGAGACAACATCTGGAGGAGTTAGTGGTAGCTGGTCACCTAGACCGGTACATAGAAGGAGGGACGCAGCTAGCCCCCCAAAACCACGATCACCCAGACGGAACACCGAACGACGCCCCACCTTAAGGCGTGATAAACGTAATACATGGGGTATTCGAGCCTGAGCGAGTATGTGAGCTTAAGGGCATGATAAAGAAGGCTGAGCACTTAAGGGAGGTATTAAGTGTGCAGCCCACCATTAAAAAGGGGAAAATAGAGGCCACGAACGTCATGTCTTTTTCAGACAAGGACTTGGAAAGGATATATTGCCCTCACAACGATGCACTGGTCGTCACTCTCCGCATCAAGGATTACGACGTCAAGCGAATTTTGATTGACCAAGGAAGCTCATGTGAGATAATGTACTACGAAACTTTCAAACAGTTGAAATTGAAGGACAAAGACTTGGCACTCACAGTATCTCCCCTGATCAAGTTCAACTCAATGCCAGAATGGCCAGTCGGCAAGATAATCCTCCCAGTCAGAGCTAGAAGCATGACTAAACAAGTGAAATTCTGGGTATTAAAAGTGCCCTCCACTTACAACATAATCTTGGGAAGGACATGGTTGCACGCCATGAGAGCGGTAGCGTCAACATACCATCAAGTCATGCGGTTCCCCAATGAAACCGGAGTAATTGAAGAGGTCTATGGAGACCAAATTATGTCCAAGCAATGCTTCGTCACAGTAAATGGCAGCCGAGCTGCCAAGGGGTTGTTCAGATGGTAAGAGAGCCCGAAAATAATGAATTGTTTGCGGATGTTGGCAAAGCCGCTGAACAGAAGGCAGTGGAAGACTTGGTACAGGTAAGAATAGATGAAAAGAACCTGGATAAGTTCTTTTTGCTTGGCTCATCTATGTCCAGCACTGAGAGAATAGATGTCATGGAATTCTTAACCTCTAACATCAAAGTGTTCGCCTGGACGCCGTATGACATGCCTGGCATTGACCCAAGCTTCATCTGTCACCAATTAAATATCCACCCAACTGCCAGACCAATTATGCAGTGCACTCGCAGATCGGCACTCCACCATGCCGAGATAGTGGCGGAGGAAGTAGAAAACCTACTAGAAGCAGGAGCTATCAGAAAGGTGCACTACCCCAGATGGATCTCCAATATAGTGGTAGTGCCTAAGAAGAATGGAAAATGGCGTGTCTATGTGGACTACAAAACGGTCAACAAGGCGTGCCCAAAAGACAGTTTTCCTCTTCCACGGATAGACCAACTGGTAGATCTGACGGCAGGACACAACCGTCTTAGCTTCCTCGATGCGTACAAAGGCTACCATTAGATCGCTATGTATGAACCAGGCTAGGAGGTCACATCTTTTACAACGCCAAGAGGACTGTACTGCTACAAGGTCATGCCTTTTGGCCTAAAGAACGCAGGGGTAACATTCCAACGGATGGTCACCAAGATGTTCGAACCATTGTTAGGCAGAACCATGGAGGCTTACATCGACGACATGGTGGTCAAGAGAAAGGATAAGAATGACCATCTCAAGGACCTAGGTGAGATGTTTCAGATCCTGAAGAAACACAAGTTACGCCTTAATGCATCCAAATGTGCGTTCGGCGTAGGATCTGGCAAATTCCTAGGCTTCCTGGTAACCAACCGTGGCATCGAGGCAGACCCTTCTCAGATCAAAGCAATCCAGGATCTAGAGAGGCCCAACTTATTAAAAGAAGTACAGCATCTCACCGGTATGGCAGCCGCGCTAAACCGGTTCATAAGTCAGTCGTCAGACAGATGTCGACCATTCATTCAAACATTGAAGGCCAAGTTTCAGTGGGATGAAGAATGCGACCGTGCCCTTGAAAGTTTGAAAGAATACCTGTCTTCTCCACCGCTGCTAGTAACCCCAATACCTGAAGAAGAACTATTTTTCTACCTAGCAGTCTCACAGCACGCAATTAGCGCAGTGTTGGTCCAAGCGGAAGGAATCCAACATCTATCCATCTTTTATGTTAGTAAGACATTGCTGGGCGCGGAAACCAGGTACTTACCATTGGAAAAATTGGCCTTAGCCTTGATGATGGCATCAAGGAAGTTGTCGCACTACTTTCACGCCCACACCATAATCGTCCTCACAACTTTCCCATTAAAAGCTCTGTTTGAGAGGGCGAACTTTTCTGGGTGAATCTTAAAATGGGCAGTAGAGCTGGGACAATTTGACATCAAGTTCTAACCCAGAACCGCGATAAAAGCACAAGCCTTGGCAGACTTTGTCGCAGAATTCACCCCAGGAAGTCATCATATCTGCCCAGTCGACCTGACGGATACAACCGAACTAGGGTTAGAAGTTGATGCCAGAATAGCGCAACCCCTGGTGTAGGATACCCAATCAGACCCTAAGGCAGACTAGAGTAAAGTAAGGGAGAAAGAAGCAAACCATGCTACACCAAGCAAAGATTCACTAGCAAATGAAGACTTGGTACAATCAGATAATGAGGGGCAAACAGCAAGCATGGACTTAGAAGAAAACACCAGCAACACTCAGGACCCCAAGGCATCATCCGATCCCTCTACCTGCTGGAAGTTATTCGTAGGAGAGATGTGGAAGCTCTTTGCGGATGGAGCATCCAACAGGCACAGAGCAGGACTCGGCATAGTCCTCATCTTACCAGATGGCCTAATAGTGGAACAAGCAGTTAACCTTGGCTTCCCAGCATCAAACAACGAGGCAGAATATGAAGCACTTTTAGCAGGACTGAAATCAGCATCCTACATGAAGGCCACTGAGCTAATGGTTTACAGTGACTCACAGCTGGTGGTAAACCAAATTTCAGGTGACTACGAGGCAAAAGACGACAGGATGGCTAAGTACCAAGAATTAGTCAGAAAAGAGATCAAGAAATTTGAAGTAGTGCGGATAGAACAGATTGGTAGGGAAGAGAACAGTAGAGCGGACGAACTAGAAGGCTTTGCTTCAATGGCAGATACATCTGTCCCACATCCGTTACTGATTGACTACTTACCAAGACCAAGCATTGAAGAACCTGAAGTAGAAGAAGTATGTTGTGCCGAACTAGGCCCTTCATGGATGGATCCCATCATAGCATTCTTAAAAGACGGCGTCCTACCGGAAGAGAAGAAAGAGGCCAACAAAATAAGAGCAAAGTCGCAGCGATTTTGGCTCTCCCCATCAGTGGCCTTGTACAAGAAATCCTTCACAGGACCTTATCTAAAGTGTGTCCATCCTAGCAAAATTGAAGCGTTCTTGTTCGAGATACACAAAGGCGTATGCGGAAGCCACTAAGGAGGAAGATCATTAGCTTACAGAGCCATTTCGCAAGGACATTGGTGGCCATACATGCAAGCAGATTTAGAGAAGTATGTAAAGAGGTGCGAGAAATGTCAGAAGTTCGCACACCAAATACATCAGCCAGCCAGAGAACTTCTACCATTAACTAGCCCATGGCCCTTCGCAATGTGGGGTTTGGACGTAGTAAGGCCACTCCCAACAGCACACAGCAATAAGAAGTTCTTTCTAGCAGCAACAGACTACTTCACAAAGTGGGTGGAGGCAGAAGCACTAGCATCAATAAAGGAGAAAGATGTGAAGAAGTTCGTCTGGTAGAATATCATTACTCGGTTCGGCATACCAAAAGCTCTAATATCAGACAATGGCACCCAGTTCGAAGACAAAATTTTTAGAGGCTTTTGTGAAGAGTACAAGATAGAGTTCTACAATTATACACCAGCTTATCCCCAAGCAAACGGCCAAGCAGAAGCATCAAACAAAGTTGTCTTGGATGGATTGAAGAAAAGGCTAGAAAAAGCATAGGGCAAGTGGGCTGAAGAGCTGCCTCATGTTTTATGGGCTTACCGTACCACACCTCGTCGATCTACTGGGGAAACACCTTTTTCCTTGGCCTATGGCATGGAAGCAGTAATCCCATTGGAAGTCAGCCTCCCTATTATCAGAAGTGAAAATTTTGATCCAGACCTAAATGGAGAAGCCATCACCTTGGAGCTTGACCTTGTGGAAGAAAGAAGAAAAAGAGCACTGGTTCACATCGCCTCATACCAGCAAGAGTTATCAAGGAAATACAACAAAACAGTGCATCCAAGTGTAATAACCCTCATCACTGCTTACCGATAAACATTGATTATCGTCAAACTGAACTGATTATGACTGATAATTGAACTGATTAAAGTACTGAACTGACTGACTGAAAACTGGAACTGAATTGACTGAGTATATGTGTTAATCTGTATTCTATCTGTTTGATTGTTTACTTGATCTGTTCATGTTTTATGTTTAAACTGCTAATTGAAGGCCTTATCGGCGGCCGAACCGGGAATTGATTGATGTTTTATGATCCTCATAATTACTGTGATTTTATGGTGTATTTATCTGAAACTGAGTAGGCAAGATTAAACTAGATTAAATTGAGCGAAATTGAAAGAGTTTGACTTATTTACAACCTTGCCCTTGAGTGGGCCACTACCTATACACCTTTGAGTTCATTTCAATTGAAACAAACATTTTGTCAGTCCATATCTCTTGTTCTTGCCGACCTTGAGGGAGAGAGGGAGAGAATAGAGTTGTCCTTGAGGGATTGGCTTAGTCAACTAGAAGAATTGCTTGGTGATTGAAGTATAGATCGCATATTTGAGCTCCCCAACCTTGAATACAAGACTTAGGTAAGGATTTCATCTTCTCATTCTTGTGTTTGAGCTAATTCGTGGTCTATGTTAAATTGTAGAGCTAAGTCATGTTTTAGTTCATACATGTTGATATAGAGCACAAGTCATGCATGCATGTTCGAATTATTGAGTTGTGAGTTGATTTCATGATAAAATAGTACATGCATGCCCATAATTTTGTAATGGTCCATGTTTTCATCTTGTTTTTGGATCAATTGGCTCCTTAGAGCATCAAATTGAAGCTTCAAAATGATTTGAATTCTTGCATGTTTGCATGTTCATCTTGTTCTTGAAAAATGGCTTGAAATTGAGTTTGAATTAAACACCCTTGGGCTTTGATTTCTCAAATTGAGCTTTGAACCATGTTATTCCATGTGTATATAAATGTTTTCCAGAAAATGGGCCCAAGAGGATTGGTTTTGATGCATTTGAGTGTGAGTTGAGCTTGGTGGTGCAATCTGGGTTTTTCCAGATTTTGCACTCTCGCTCGAGCGTGGAAAGTGACGCTCAAGCGTGGAATCCGAGCATCCAGTATTTTCTCTGCACTGTTTTACAGTCCGCTCGAGCGGAGGCATGTGTCTCACGATCGAGCGGGCGTCGAGCGTCCGTCGAGCGGAGATTTCACCCATCCAGTACTTTTACAGTACGCTCGAGCGGGAAAGTTGACGCTCGAGCGTGTACCTTTGTTGCATGACCGCTCGAGCGGGGAAACCGCGCTCGAGCGGGACTCTGTTTTTCTGAAACTTCTGAAATTGCTTTTAAACGTGCATCTTTGCATCCTCATCCCATTCTAGGCATTCTTAGGCCTAGTTTAAGACATCTTCATGAGGGCATAGATGTAGAACACACCGAGGCAAATTAGGGATTAAGTTATTATCTTTCCCAGCTGTGTAGCTTAGTGTGTTCAATCTGTTAACTGTGTAGGGTTGGCGACTGGGGAGGCACGCTCTAGCATACTGTAGCCCAAACTTTGTGAGTAACGATTGTGTAAAGATATGTTCACAAATGATTATCTTCTGAACAACTGAACTGCACTGTTTTTTGAACTGATTACTGTTAATTGGATGAATGTATGTCCTATATTCTGAACTGTATTGTGGCATCCTTAGCACCTACTGTTTACTGTTACTGTGACAGAATTCTCTGTCGGTTCCCTTGTTGGAACCACTACTGTTTACTGACTGATGGCCATCATTACTGTTCGGTCTTTTAAGACCTACTGTTTACTGTACTGCTATGTTAATGGGTGTACCACATATGACTGTACTGACTGAACAACTGAAATACTGTTTAAATGAACTGTTTCCATACTGCAAGGACATTCATTCTTAACCTCTTTACGCATTATGTTATTCACTGGGCTTTAGCTCACTGCTCATATATATATGTAGGTGTACAGGCACCAGACCGCGGCTAGGAGCATCAGGGTTACTCCAGTTTTGTCAAGCCAACTACTGTGCCTCACTGCGAGGTTTCAAGCCTATCATGCTAAGGCTTAGGGGTGTTTTAGGATTTTCCCTTCTGTACTGTTTTACTGTTTTGTAATAACCGAATGGATTGTATAGACTGAATGTTACTGTACTGTCATGTAAGGGATAGAGTCCCTAGTCTGAATGATTGTATATATTGTGCATACTGCTCTGTACTGATTATGTATATATGTATGGAAAGTCTTTTTACATACAGACTGTCACAGCTCATTGGGCATTGTTTAATTACTGTATTGGCTTCTGCCAGGCCCTGTACTCTGTTTTACTGTACTACTGTTAAGCAGGCCTTCGGTAATCTCGGATTACTGGCCGGTTACGGTGCTAAACCCATAGGGCTGGGTTTGGGTCGTGACAGAGTGGTATCAGAGCGATACTTACCACGAGTTATACCGCACACATGTGTCCAAATGAGCTATAGGGTGTCCTAGAAAAGTAATTAGGGCATCTCATGAGCATGATAAGTGTGTGATATGACTGACTGAATACATGCTAATGTGTTAAACTTTTAAACAAATGACTGCTTATGTTTAAAACGGTTATAACTGCTTATAGTGAAATGGATAACGCAAACACTGCAAATGAAACTGAATCCTCATCCTCTGAGGCCAGAATGGCCAGACTGGAACAAATGATGGAACTGATAACTGCAAGACTGGACCAACAACTGAACCAACAGCCCCTACCTCCTCCTCCTCCTCCTCCGGTAGTACCGAAACAGAATATGAATGTAAATGATGGGGGCATAATTGCTCTCACCCAGAAGTTCAGCAAAATGAAACCGCCATCCTTTCAGGGAGGCCTTGAACCGTTAAAAGCTGAAGCTTGGGTTCTGGAGACTGAAAAATTGTTTGAAGTTTTCCCGTGCTCTGAAGCACACAAGGTACTGTTAGCCACCTTTACATTGCAAGAAGAAGCTAGAAGGTGGTGGATGCTCATCCGTGATGAAAATATCGTTCTGACTTGGGCTCAATTCAAGGGAGCCTTCTTTGAAAAGTACTTCCCTCAGTGTGTTAGGGACAGAAAAGTAACCGAGTTTGAACAGCTGAGACAAGGGGCAATGTCTGTGGCTGAATATGAGATGAAATTCACCGAGCTTGCTAGATATGCACCGCATATGGTGGATACTGAGTATAAGAAGGCCAAAAAATTTGAAGGCGGCCTTAATGTTGCAATTCTTGACCGAATAAATGTTCTGAAACTACCGAATTATGTAAATGTTCTTGACAGAGCCTTGATGGCTGAATCAAATATTGAAGCACTGAAAACTGAAACGCCATTGCCTGAATGGCGGGGTAAAAGGCAGAGTTTCAAGTTCAAGAAAGACAAGTATAGTCCATTGAACAAGAAACAGAATACGGGGTCAACGACTACGTCTAGTCAAGGAAACCGTACAATACCGCCCTGTTCTGAATGTGGAAAAAATCACAAGGGAGTCTGTTACAAGATATCAGGAGCCTGTTATAGGTGTGGCAAAGTGGGCCACATGGTTAAAGACTGTCCCTCTGCTCCACAAGCTAGTAGTAAAGCTACACCAAGCGTAGCGGCATCAACTGTTACACCAAAACCGAACCCCAAAGCTACCGGGAAAGAGCCTATGAGGCAGGGCCGAGTGTTCGCCCTAGTACCGGGAGACATCCAGAATACCGAG
This sequence comes from Camellia sinensis, assembly GCF_055761805.1. Lineage (NCBI taxonomy): Eukaryota > Viridiplantae > Streptophyta > Magnoliopsida > Ericales > Theaceae > Camellia > Camellia sinensis. The sequence goes on along the minus strand of NC_138972.1, from coordinate 72,971,403 downwards.
ACCGTTGTGTCAGGTATTCTCTCTATTTGTACTCAGAATGCTTATGTACTGATTGATTCGGGGTCTACGCATTCTTATGTGTCGCATGCTTTTTCGCGTAAATTGAATAGACCCTTAGAACCTATGAATTATCTGTTAGTTGTATCATCACCCGTTGGGGGATCTATGACCTGTGCATACATGTACCCTGCTTGTGAAATTATTGTTGGAGATGCACATCTGTTTATCGATTTACTGCCATTGAACATTGATCATTTTGATGTAATATTGGGGATGGATTGGTTAACGAAATGCCATGCCACCATAGACTGTGTAACGAAACAAGTAGTTTTCCATCCACCTGGTCTACCTAAATTTGTGTTTAATGGGGTTGGAGTAGTACCTCCCCCGTATCTGATTTCATCTGTGAAAGCTGTAAAATTGATTAGAAAGGGCTGTAAGGGATATTTGTGTTCTGTATTGCCTGTGTCTACTGATGATAATGCTAATGTGAACTGTATTCCTATAGTCAGAGAATTCCCAGATGTTTTTCCAGACAATTTGCCAGGGGATTTGACTGACAGAGAGATTGAATTTACTGTTGATGTGATTCCCGGAACACAGCCAGTTTCTAAAGCTCCTTACCGAATGGCTCCAACTGAACTGAAAGAACTGAACGTACAACTACAAGAACTGTTAGACAAAAAGTTCATCAGACCTAGTACCTCACCGTGGGGCGCACCTGTTTTGTTTTTAAAGAAGAAAGACGGCACACTGAGACTGTGCATTGACTATCGTGAACTGAATAAGGTAACTGTAAAGAATAAATACCCATTACCGCGTATTGATGACCTGTTTGATCAGTTACAGGGTGCTAAAGTATTTTCGAAGATTGATCTCAGATCCGGATACCATCAATTGAAAGTTAAATCAGATGACATTGATAAAACTGCTTTTAGAACGAGGTATGGACATTACGAATTTTTAGTTATGCCTTTCGGAGTTACCAATGCACCTGCTGCATTCATGGACCTCATGAACAGAATTTTTAAACCGTACCTTGACAATTTTATTGTTGTATTTATTGATGACATATTGATTTACTCCAAGAGTATAGAAGAACATGAACATCATCTAAGACTTGCCCTACAAACCCTAAGAGAATAGAAACGGTATGCTAAACTGTCTAAATGTGAATTTTGGCTTGACCATGTTATGTTTTTGGGGCATGTTGTTAGCAAAGATGGAATTTCCGTTGATCCGCAGAAAATCGAAGCTGTAGTGAACTGGCCTAGACCAACCAACGTGACTGAAGTCCGAACCTTTTTGGGTTTGGCTGGATATTACAGAAGATTTGTTAGAGATTTCTCCAAAATTGCTTTACCATTGACTCAACTAACTCAGAAGGGGATATCATTTGACTGGACTGACCAAAGAGAATCTGCTTTTCAGGAGTTGAAAACTCGATTAGTGACTGCACCTGTTCTGACCTTACCTTCAGGTACGGATGGTTATACTGTGTTTAGTGATGCTTCTCATAAGGGTTTGGGGTGTGTTTTAATGCAGAATGGGAGAGTAATCGCCTATGCTTCCCGACAACTGAGACCGCACGAAAAGAACTACCCGACCCATGATCTAGAACTTGCTACAGTGGTATTTGCCTTGAAAATTTGGCGTCACTATCTGTATGGGGTGACATGTGAAGTATATACCGACCACAAGAGTTTAAAATATTTCTTCACACAGAAAGAACTGAACATGAGACAATGAAGATGGCTAGAACTGATTAAAGACTATGACCTACAGATTTTGTACCACCCGGGAAAAGCCAATACCGTTGCCGATGCATTGAGTCGGAAATCAATTGAAAACTTAGCATGTTTACTCACTGGACAGAAAGAGCTGCTTTGTGACCTTGAAAAATCTGAAATTGAAATTGTTTTACGAGAACAAGGTGGAACCTTAGCTGCTATTTCTGCTCAACCGGCACTGATTGAAGAGATTAAAGAGAAACAGCAACTGGATGACTTCTTGAAAAAGATCATCGAGGAAAGAGAATCTAAACCGAGACCGGGATTCAAATTCGAGAATAATGTACTGAAATTTCAAGAAAGACTGTGTGTACCAAATGATACTGAACTGAAAAGAAGAGTTCTGCAAAAGGGCCACAACTCAAGATTTTCTATCCATCCGGGGAATACGAAAATGTACCAAGACCTGAAACTGAATTTCTGGTGGCCGGGAATGAAGAAAGAAATCGCAGAATTTGTATCGAAATGTCTTCATTGCCAACAAGTTAAAGCCGAACATCAACGACCCGCAGGCTTATTGCAGCCCTTACCGATACCGGAGTGGAAATGGGAGCATATCACCATGGATTTTATAGTGGGATTGCCTCGCTCCAGTAAAGGTATGGACTCGATTTGGGTTATTGTTGATAGACAGACTAAATCTGCTCACTTCTTACCTGTTAAGACAATTTATAATGCGGACAAATTGGCTATACTCTACATTGACGAAATTGTTAGACTGCATGGAGTGCCTGTGTCCATTGTTTCTGACAGGGATTCGAAGTTTACATCAAAGCCTACAGACTGCATTGGGTACTGAACTGAGACTGAGTAGTGCCTATCATCCTCAAACAGATGGCCAGTCAGAAAGGACCATCCAGACTCTAGAGGATTTACTGAGAATGTGTGTCCTTGATTTTCAGGAAAACTAGGAAAGCCATTTGCCATTGGCTAAATTCGCCTACAACAACAGCTATCATTCAAGTATTGGTATGGCGCTTTTCGAGGCATTGTATGGCAGAAAATGTAGATCTCCGATTTGCTGGGCAGAAGTTGGAGATGGGCCTTTGCTTGGGCCCGAGATTGTATATGAAACGACTGAGAAAGCGAAACTGATACAACAGAGACTGAAAACTGCGCAGAGCAGACAGAAGAGTTATGCTGATGTCAGAAGACGAGACAGAGAGTATGAAGTGGGTGATCACGTATTTGTGAAAGTGACACCAATGAAAGGCCAGACTCGTTTTGCAGTCAAAGGCAAATTAGCACCGAGATACGTCGGACCATATGAGATTATTGAGAAAATCAATCCGGTGGCGTATCAAGTTGCGCTTCCTCCTGAAATGAAGCATATGCATAACGTCTACCACATTTCTATGTTGAGAGACTACCTCCGGGATCCTTTCCATGTAATAGAGCCTACCCGTGTAGTGCTGAGTGACGACTACACTTATGAGGAACGGCCTATACAGATTGTAAACAGACGGATCAAGAAACTGAGAAACAAAGAAATCCCGCTGGTAAAAGTTGACTGGCAAAACCATGGCGGCGTGTATGCCACTTGGGAAAGGGAAGATGGCATGGCTAAAAGATATCCTGAACTATTTCCACTGAATCCTGTTTTCTTCCAGAACGAATGTAACTCGAGTTTAGAGTACTAAACTCTTTATAAGGAGGGGAGACTGTAATAACCCTCATCACTGCTTACCGATAAACATTGATTACCGTCAAACTGAACTGATTATGACTGATAATTGAACTGATTAAAGTACTGAGTTGACTGACTGAAACTGGAATTGAATTGACTGAGTATGTGTGTTAATCTGTATTCTATCTGTTTGATTGTTTACTTGATCTGTTCATGTTTTACGTTTAAACTGCTAATTGAAGGCCTTATCGGCGGCCGAACCGAGAATTGATTGATGTTTTATGATCCTCATAATTACTGTGATTTTATGGCGTATTTATCTGAAACTGAGTAGGTAAGATTAAACTAGATTAAATTGAGCGAAATTGAAAGAGTTTGACTTATTTACAACCTTGCCCTTGAGTGGGCCACTACCTATACACCTTTGAGTTTATTTCAATTGAAACAAACATTTCGTCAGTCCATATCTCTTGTTCTTGCTGACCTTGAGGGAGAGAGGGAGAGAATAGAGTTGTCCTTGAGGGATTAGCTTAGTCAACTAGAAGAATTGCTTGGTGATTGAAGTATAGATCTCATATTTGAGCTCCCCAACCTTGAATACAAGACTTAGGTAAGGATTTCATCTTCTCATTCTTGTGTTTGAGCTAATTCGTGCATGGTCCATGTTAAATTGTAGAGCTAAGTCATGTTTTAGTTCATACATGTTGATATAGAGCATAAGTCATGCATGCATGTTCGAATTATTGAGTTGTGAGTTGATTTCATGATAAAATGGTACATGCATGTCCATAATTTTGTAATGGTCCATGTTTTCATCTTGTTTTTGGATCAATTGGCTCCTTAGAGCATCAAATTGAAGCTTCAAAATGATTTGAATTCTTGCATGTTTGCATGTTCATCTTGTTCTTGAAAAATGGTTTGAAATGGAGTTTGAATTAAACACCCTTGGGCTTTGATTTCTCAAATTGAGCTTTGAACCATGTTATTCCATGTGCATATAAATGTTTTCCAGAAAATGGGCCCAAGAGGATTGGTTTTGATGCATTTGAGTGTGAGTTGAGCTTGGTGGTGCAATCTGGGTTTTTCCAGATTTTGCACTCCCGCTCGAGCGTGGAAAGTGATGCTCGAGCGTGGAATCCGAGCATCCAGTATTTTCTCTTCACTGTTTTACAGTCCGCTCGAGCGGAGGCATGTGTCTCACGATCGAGCGGGCGTCGAGCGTCCGTCGAGCGGAGATTTCACCCATCCAGTACTTTTACAGTACGCTCGAGCGGGAAAGTTGACGCTCGAGCGTGTACCTTTGTTGCATGACCGCTCGAGCGGGGAAACCGCGCTCGAGCGGGACTCTGTTTTTCTGAAACTTCTGAAACTGCTTTTAAACGTGCATCTTTGCATCCTCATCCCATTCTAGGCATTCTTAGGCCTAGTTTAAGACATCTTCATGAGGGCATAGATGTAGAACACACCGAGGTAAATTAGGGATTAAGTTATTATCTTTCCCAGCTGTGTAGCTTAGTGTGTTCAATCTGTTAACTGTGTAGGGTTGGCGACTGGGGAGGCACGCTCTAGCATACTGTAGCCCAAACTCTGTGAGTAATGATTGTGTAAAGATATGTTCACAAATGATTATCTTCTGAACAACTGAACTGTACTATTTTCTGAACTGATTACTGTTAATTGGATGAATGTATGTCCTATATTCTGAACTGTATTGTGGCATCCTTAGCACCTACTGTTTACTGTTACTGTGACAGAATTCTCTGTCGGTTCCCTTGTTGGAACCACTACTGTTTACTGACTGATGGCCATCATTACTGTTCGGTCTTTTAAGACCTACTGTTTACTGTACTGCTATGTTAATGGGTGTACCACATATGACTGTACTGACTGAACAACTGAAATACTGTTTAAATGAACTGTTTCCATACTGCAAGGACATTCATTCTTAACCTCTTTACGCATTATGTTATTCACTGGGCTTTAGCTCACTGCTCATATATATATGTAGGTGTACAGGCACCAGACCGCGGCTAGGAGCGTCAGGGTTACTCCAGTTTTGTCAAGCCAACTACTGTGCCTCACTGCGAGGTTTCGAGCCTATCATGCTAAGGCTTAGGGGTGTTTTAGGATTCCCCCTTCTGTACTGTCTTACTGTTTTGTAATAACCGAATGGATTGTATAGACTGAATGTTTACTGTACTGTCATGTAAGGGATAGAGTCCCTAGTCTGAATGATTGTATATATTGTGCATACTGCTTTGTACTGATTATGTATATACGTATGGAAATTCTTTTTGTATACAGACTGTCACAACTCATTGGGCATTGTTTAATTACTGTATTGGCTTCCGCCAGGCCCTGTACTCTGTTTTACTTTACTACTGTTAAGCAGGCCTTCGGTAATCTCGGATTACTGACCGGTTACGGTGCTAAACCCATAGGGCCGGGTTTGGGTCGTGACACCAAGACAGTTCAAGATTGGAGATTGGGTATTTCGCAAAGCAATGGGAAACACTTTGGTACCCGGAGATGGCAAGTTAGGGCCCAATTGAGAAGGACCATACAAAGTGGTTGGATTAGCAAGAAAAGGGGCATACCACTTGGAAAATGAAGACAGCAAAGCCATTCCAAGGCCGTGGAACACTGCCAATCTCAAGTTATTTTATTTTTAGCTTTTTTTCCAAGTATTTATAGTTTTTTCCTTTCTCAATAAAACAAACAGTTTCTTTTCAGTATAGTTGTTTCCTTTATAAAAGATTATTTTAGTGAGTTAGGAAAATTAAAAGCATAATTGGCCGGAAAAACCAACTGTGCACCCCTCCTAAGCCCAGGATAAGGATCCAGGCTGCAGGATGTTTGGCTGGAAAAACTAAACACTTTACTCTAGGTTGGCTAGAAAAACCAACTTAGAGGTTGGCTGGAATAACCAACACCCCTCCTAAGCCCAGGATAAGGATCCAGGCTACAGGACGTTTGGCTGGAAAAACCAAACACTTTACTCTAGGTCGACTGGAAAAACCAACTTAGAGGTTGGCTAGAATAACCAACACCCCTCCTAAGCCCAGGATAAGGATCTAGGCTGCAGGATGTTTGGCTGAAAAAACCAAACACTTTACTCTAGGTTGGCTGGAAAAACCAACTTAGAGGTTGGCTGGCATAACCAACACCCCTCCTAAGCCCAGGATAAGGATCCAGGCTACAGGAAGTTTGGCTGGAAAAACCAACACTTAGTCATCTTCAGCGGAGATAAGGATTCAGACTGAAGAGTGGTTGGCTGGAAAAACTAACACTTTGTACTCTTCAACTGAGATAAGGATCTAAGCTGAAGAGTGGTTGGCTGGAAAAACCAACACTTATTGTTCTTTAGCTGAGATAATAATCTAGGCTGAAGAGGTTGGCAACTATGGCTTGATAGATTGGAAAGCTAAAGACTGGGATAAAGTATCTCGGCAAGAGAAGGTTATACTTCATTCAGATTACAATTAGAAAGCAAGTACCATCATGGAAGTAAACTGAGATAACAGTTGGAACAAAAGAGGATTTCATTAAGTGCAAATTGAATACACAATGTGGGACCTTAGCCCGGTTACAACTTCTTGTCCAAAAGCAAAAAGACGAAAATATAGAGATTAAGCAAAAAGGTCATCTATTTCCGCATCAAGATCAACTCAGAGGCCGGTCTCATCTGGTAACCTGGTCTTATCTGGTAGTTCGGTCGTCAGATCTTCAACCAGTGGCTCTAACTGAGCTGATTGAACAGCAGGTTCATTAACAACGGGGGTATTGTTTGGCTCGGTCTCTTCTTCGTCATCCTCAGCCTGAAGAAATTGTTGCTGAATGGCAGCAGCGTACTCCGTCATCGAACTTGGGATAAAATACGGAGGAGCGTTGAAGACCTCGGTCTCTGGCCCATGACCGAGCTGTGTCACGGCCGCCCTCCATCCGCATTTAAAGAATAAGTCTTTAGCCGCCTCGCATTGCTTAATGTAAAGAGCCTCCCCTTCCTTGAAACCACGGTCCTCCGCATCTTCTAGCTTCTTCTCAAGCTTGGTTATCTCGGTGTTCTTTTTTGTCTCGAGCTTGGTGAGCTCGCGCAGATACTTATCTTTTACCACCGCCGCTGCCTTTTGCTTATCTGCTTCAACCGAGCTAACAAGACCGATCAGACGACCATTCTCGGTTTTCAGCTCGGCTATTTGTTTCCTGGCCACTTCTAGTTTGGCCGTTCTTTCATTAGCCTTGGCCATGGCCTGCCTGGTGGTTTTTCGAAGTTCCAATACTTGCTTGTGAGAAATATGGTTCTTCTGTATGGCCTACAAAAGGATGGAAAGAAACTTTCTTAGTACGATCGAGTAGAAAGTTGTAAGAATTTGAAAGATAAGCAAGAGAGCTACTTACCAGCACCATGGATTTTGTGGATGAGCGAAGTGCCTTTAGCTCGGTTAGGTGGTCGTGGTGCTCCATGTCAGGTGGAAGGCAAACACTTTTGGCCAGATTGAAGGCCATTAGGTGATCTTTTTCAGAGACCACTGAATCAGTATCCCGTATAGCACGGTTCTGAAAAGTGATCTTTGGAGCCCACTTGGAAGAACTAGCCCGGTCAGAGTGCTCCGGTTGTGGGCTTGGTGGAGGGCTTGGTGGAGGAATGGTATCCTCTTCATCAACAAGGCGTGGCTCGGTTGTGGAAGTCCGAGCATGCTTGTTTGGACGAGATGAAGAGGGTTGATGGGTCGGTAAGGCCACCACGGTCTCTTGTGGTTGGCTTGCTGGTGGTACCTTGGCTTGGTTTGTTTCGGTTAGAAGGGCCCTCACAGCTCGTTTCTTGGCCATCTCTTGCTCAGCGGTTAGAGGGATCAATCTGATTTGGGGCAAGTTTGGGTTCGGTTCAGGAAAGGCTTCCAATAAAAAGTCAGTTACCTTGGTCTTTCGTTTGCCACTATATTGGTAGGTCGGCTGAAAGTCCAATAGCTCGGTCCAACTTCGGTTGGGATATCGCAGGGCGGCGCGAAGTATATTCAAGTTGGGGTAGCTGTATTGGGACTTGAGGAAATTCAAATCTGCATAAAAGAAGACAATAGTTAGAGCGGTTTAAGATGGGAAAACTGAAGTAAAGAAAGACGTAGTATGAAGCCGAGGTAACTCTACCAGCTACACCCTTGTTCCAATTTATTCTGTCACCAGGGATCTGGGCCTGTTGGTTCTCAAAATTTCTAGATACCCAGAGGAAGTCATCATCATTTACGTCTTTATCCGGGGTATCCTTTATTATTTTTTCACTTCGGCGTCTTATTCTTAAATAATAGACCCATCCATCTTCGGCAGAGCCTATAGAATATTGATGGAAGAGCTCGGCTAAACCGAGATTAAGGCCAGCCTGGCGGTTTAGCTAGGCAATACCATTTATTATACGGTAAGAATTGGTGGAAAGTTGGGTTGGGCAAAGGTTGGTCTGCCTAAGGAATTCACAGAGAATAGGCTGTACAGGGAATCTTAGTCCGGTCTCTACTATGGACAGCAGGGTAAAGGGAACGAAGCCGTGTTTTCCCCATGGTATGATATCCAGGTCAGCTAGGGAGAGATGGACATCATCAGGGATGTTATAATCTTTTCGAAATTCGGCCATGACACCTGGTGAGTTAACTAAAAACCTATACTTTTCCATTTGTGGTTTAAGTTATGAATAAATTAAACTGGAGTGTTAGCTCGGTCGAAGAATGATGCTGAGTAGCTCGGTTGAGCGCTCAAAGAAGTGCCTGGGCAACCTAAGTCTGCAAGGCGAAAAACAAAGGTGTTAAGCACAGATCGTTGGACCGTGCTAAAAGAAATAAAGGCAAGATAAATGAAGTCCTAGCTCGGCTATGTGAGATGCTATGGGTCTTAGCTCGGTTTGAGCAAGGTGTTTGTTAGCCCGGTTAAGCCTCTAGGGGCAGCGTTTTTAGTTCGGTTTGGACTAAGAGGGCTGGTTTAGCCCCAAGCTGTAGCTCGGTCGTGGTTGAGGCTTTGAAGCGCGCTATTACGCAGACCTAGTACGGTTCGATAGCTCGGCTAATTGAATCAAAAGGTGGTTTGACTTGTTAAAACTACTGGAATAACATGAAGTGTTAGTTCGGTTGGTTAGTCTGGCTAGACTAACATCAACTACAAACAACTTCCTAGTTCGGTTACATTGTGATTTTGGATCAGATGCAGTGTTCTACAGATTGTTTCATGAATTCTAGTGGTTCTTACAAGGTTTTTCCCAGAAAACGCAAGGCAAAGCAAAAAATGGAGAAAATGTGTTTTACAAAAACACACAAACAATATGTTGTGGATTGTAAAAAACAAGTGCGAAAATAACAAAAAGAGAACAGATGTAGCTTACCAGGTCGAAGAGGAAGGAACTAGAAAATGGAAATGGCACTAGAAGCAAGAACACGAAGCTTTTTTCAGTTGCAGGTCAAAAAATGATGATAGCTCAGGAGGAAGAAGGAGAAGAGTGTGAATAGTAAAGTGATGGATTCAAAACCTTAAGGTTTGTTTTGGTGAAAGGCCCAAACTTTGGGCGGGACTGTTCAAAAAACACGGAGTACGAAGGCGGCGTGACGGCGGCATTGGGCCAATCAGAGTGTGCCACGTGTCCTTGGAATGAGAAGCGATTTAGTTGCTACGATTGAAGAGATGCTTTTGACCAGACAGTGTTGTAGCTCGGTTGAAAAACTAAAGTTTTTTAGCTCGGTTGGAAGGCTAAAACTTTTTAGCTTGGTGGGTAACGGGTAATCCCTATCATGCTGTGCAGATGGAATTAAAGGGCAATTGAGAGGGTAATTTATATATATAAATTGGGCCGAGCCGGGTAATGGCCCGTTGTGAGCCACAGTAAGAAGGGCGGAGTAAAAAGGGCCTTGGCGTTAGCCCGGTCCCCAAAAGGCCTTGTTGTTATCCCGGTCTAGAGAGAGCTTCGAAGTTAAGCTCGGTCCATGAGAGCTTTATAGGTAGCTCGGTCACCACACGCAGAGTTAGCTCGGTCGTGGCATATTGCAGTTAGCTCGGTCATACTATGTTGGGCCGAAGTATATTGAGCTTTCCTCAGAACCTTGCCACTGGTTAGCTTGGTCCAAGCTCATTGTGGATAGCACAGTTTCGGACAACCCAGTTGGAGTGTCAGCCGAGGTACACGCGCAGTGAAAGGAAGAACCGAGCTAGCTGGAGCTCGGTCTAGTCTGCGGCTTTAGCGTGGCCATGTTATCTCGGTCGTATGGACATCCAACCGTGGCAGAACCATCTCACTTGGTTTAAGCAGTGAGGGGGGTGTTGAGGGATAAACATTATCTTTCAAGAATATGATTCCTAGGAGAACTCTACATGGAGGAGTAAGAGTCCTACTAGGATTGTGCCACACGGAACCTATAAAAGCTCATAACATCACCTATGGAGAGGTAACACAACTTTGATTCCCGAATACACAGAGCTTTTTGTCTTTTTGTCTATTTTGCTGACTTAGGCATCGGAGAGGTATCCGGCACACACCCGCCGACTAGCTCACATTTGTGTTTTCAGGGAGTAAACGTTTGGAGGAGCGCGGACTTGATCAACAGGATTATACGAGAAGGTTTATTTCTTTCCCGTACATATATTTTTTCTAAAATTAAATAGACTAAAACTAATTCAAATGCTCTGAAGACACACATATCCACAAAGTAAAATATATATTTCAATGTAAAAGAGATGACAATATTATTTTTTCATTTATATGACTGACTAATATTGATAAAAAAGGAGGCCAATTATTATATGAAATAAAATCTTAAAGGAGTTAAGTGTAATTTGACCGAATTTGTGGGACTTATTATATTTTCTTCAAATATCAAGGGATGTTAATGCAATTTATCCAAAAAAAAAAAATAGTAAATCCATTTATAAATAGAATTAACAATTTTTAAAGGTGCACTTATCAATAAGTCTCATACACAAAATTCAAAACTCATCTAATCCCAAAACAAAATATTTGCACCAATTAGTCCTACATATTTTTAAGGGAAAATTATTTATAAATCCTATTAGGGAGACTTATGCTACATATGGTCGTACTAAAAAACTTATGTTCCCATAAGTCCTGTGTGAAGTTTGTTGACACATTTACCATCAATATTAGTTGTTAATATCATAAATAATGGTAAAACCATATATAGGAAATTGAATGTTACCATAAATTAAGTTTGCGAAACGTAACGTGACACCTACATAAACGTAACGTAACGTGTCACGTTCCGTTTCGCAAACTTACTAGGTTTTTTATTTATGAATGTTATCATAAATCATATCTATATGAATGTGAATTTCAAAATACACAAACAAGTAACATTTTCACATTATATAGGAAATTGAATATTACCATAGATTAAGTTTGCGAAATGTAATGTGACACCTACATAAATGTAACGTAGCGTGACCATAATAGATGGGACATTACATAAACGTAACGTGACGTGACACCTACATAAACGTAACGTAACATGTCACGTTACGTTTCGCAAATAGGATCTTGTGGAATATATTCTTATCTAAATAGGACTTGAGACTCTATAAGAAATTACACAAGACTTAACATAGCATAAGTGTTCGAAATAGGACTTATAAATAAGTCTCCCTATTTTTAATTGTTACCAAAAATATTTTATTTTATTTTATTTTTATAAACTTAAAAACGCTGCTACATTCTACCATCGTCAAATTTCCTTCAGATGATCATTGGAAACTCGTCAAAATGTTCAACATCACCAGGAAGTCACCGAAGTATCATCCAAAGTTCACTATAATGTTCTAAATGTCACTAGAAGTTGCCAAAATATCTAGAATATTCGTTGAACGTCAAGAATATCGTCAGAGACTTACAGAAATGTCCAGAATATTACCTGGAAAAAAAAAGAAGAAGTGGAAATTAGAGTGAAAAAACATAACAAAATGTGTTAAATATTGATAAATTGAAAGAAAAAAAATAACAACAAACAACAACGACGAAAAAAAAAACATATATTATTTTTCAATTATTGTAGGATTTAAGAAAATAATCTCCAAAATTGATCAAACTAAAAAGCAAGTTTTGAAATAGTAAAATGTTATAGTTTCAAAGAATGATTCTATTAAGCATTTATCTTTATAAATCAAACTAGAAAACATGTTAGGAAACTGCAAAATTTTAAAGTATGATTCATTTCAGCACCAAAAAAATTGAAACTGTAAAATTTTACAATTTTCACCCCTTGCAATTAAAACTCGAAAACAATTATTTAGAATTGAAATTTTCTCCATTAAAACATGAAAATAGAAGTGTGTAGTAGAGAAAAGGTAGAAAAATTAAGAGATCGAATGAGAGAAACAAAAATATGGAAAAAATTGTACTCTAGCAACTATTTTTGATGTAGATCTACTTGGACCTGAGGTATTCATCGGAAACTTTTCTCATTCGCCGTCGATGAGGGTGAAGTATGGAGTTGGGGATCGGCAGTTGCCGGTGAACCCCAATCAATGGTGGTCGTCGATTGCCGGTGACTATATATCAGATAGAGAAAGAGAAGAAATAAGGCGTGGTCGCTAGTCGCCAGAAATCAAGAAGAGAAAGATGCGGAGAAGAACGAATGCGTAGAGAAGTACAAAGAAGAAAAATACATAGTGAACTTTTGAGAGTATTCAAATAGGACTTCCAAGTAATTTGTCCATTTTTAAAACAAATTATTTTGTAATTGCAAAATAAATTCTTGAATCAAAATAAGTGCCTACTGATTTGTTTGATTAAGCGGTTGTTTGGAAAGACCTACCGTAATAAACTTTTTCATCTTTTTATTTTTTTTGGGTCACATCACCACTTTATTTTTCTATACACCTTTTTCATAAAAAGTCAAAAAGTATACTTATTTAATACTTCCCAAACGACCTCTAAGTTTTAGAAACAGTTTTTGAAAAAAAAATTCAAAAATTAGTTTGGTGAGAAAATAAATTAAAAAAACTCACCATTTTCATATTGTTTTTTCTTTTTTGGGATGAAAATAATTATAAAAAATTCACAAATAAATTTTTTAGTATTTATATTTGTTAAACTAGTGTAAAATTTTTAAAATAGTTTCAGAAGAAATTTTTTAAAACTCAACAAAACATTTAAATTTGGATTGCTTTTTAGAGAATTTTCGTTTGTATCAATTGTCTTGCCTTTGAAAATAAGAAACAATTGGAAATACTTGCATGTGGCACCTGAAAACTGAACCTTTTTTTTTTTTAATTTTTTATGAGGAAAAGAAACTTAAACTTGAAAGTAGGAAAATTTGGAGGAAAAATAAAGCAAAATTTCACTTTATTTCTTTATGATTTATTTTATATGCGGTTTGTCTATAACTTTTTATGATTCGTATACTAAAATGTATTGTTAGATATTTTGTTAAGTTAATTGTAAGTGTGAATTATGTGTTTGAATATGAAGGGAGTTATGTGAAAAAAAGGGTAAAGTATATTTGAATCTCAAGAAAACGATAAAAATGGTTATAATTTATGCAATAAGATTATTTAAACACAAAATTATTTTAATCTTGTTGTTTAAGTGGTTAAAGATATTAGGGCTGTTTAAAAATCCGTTCAAACCGGTAATCCGGACTGAATCAGATCGAATCGTACGGTTTGGTTCGGTTCTATTAAGAACTGGTTCGATTTCGGTTTAAGAAATATGATAACCGTAAAAACAGTTCAGTTAATGAATTTTATGAAAATACCATGGTTCGAACCGAACCGAACCGAACCGAATTTTAAAAGATATACATAATATCAAGTTTTATTTTTATTAATTGATTTTTTGTAATTTTAATGATATTAGGATGATATAGATATGTAATATTGAGTAATGTCTTAATATTATTAGTTTTTATCATGAGTTAAATGTAATTAGTTTGAGTAATTATTTTGCTAATATTAACAATTTATTCTTGTAAATAGAAATGTTTGAAACCGTGAACCAAACCGAAACCGAACCGTTATTTCGGTTTGGTTCTGGTCCGCTTTTACAAGTGGAATGGTCTGGTCTGGTTTTCAAAATTACAGAAACGTTAGGATCAGTTCGGTTCTTGAATTTTCTCATAACCGAACCAATCCACACCCTAAAAGATATAGATGGTGCACACTACAACATATAAGAGTTTTAGAGATCAAATATTTTGGACTCTAAAAGTGAAAATTTTGTTGCGAAAGACATTTAGGACCAATTTCTATCGTCATGAGAATAATCGCTAAAAGGTCATTCCAAAAAGTTAAAAATAAGGCTTTTAGCGACAAAATTTTGAAAATGTCACTAATAAATATACTTTTAGGAACAAAATAATTTGGTTTCAAAATGGTTTATTTTTTGAGACAAAAAATTTGGTCCCAAAAGGACAATAATTCATCACTAATGTCTAATTTTCATTACTAAAAGTATAGTAACGATACTTTTTACAATAAAAATATTTGGTTCTTAAAAAATAACTTTGTCCCTAAATTTTGGCCTCTAAAATCTTAATTTTTTATAATGTTAATTGACAAATCACATAAAATTATGAGATTATTTTCAAATTTTAAAAATAAACCACAAAAAGTAAACGACATGGATGTGAAGTAAAATTTACCCAAAAAAAGTATAATTTTAAAAAGTTTAGATGAAATTTTTTATTTCGGAGATTACCCAACTTATTAAAGATTATAAATATATTTATCAATAATATCTGTGAATCTTAATAATATTGCCATGAATATTTTATAATTTTATTTATGGCAAGCAACATTTTAAAGGCAAGGTCGCTTTCTTTTGTAGGAAAAATCTAAAATATGCAACTGGTCAAACACAAAATGGTCAGGCCTTGAATAGTTGGGCTACCCTAGTCAATTAATACTTTCTAATTTTAGCAAATTCACGTGCATATTCTTTTCTTGAAAACATTTGAGAAATGACCATTAATGTATTGGTATAGCAAAACTGTTCAAGTGTTGCATCTCTAGATTTTTGAACGGAGGATTTCTGTTCGAATTTATTCAGAAATATCGAATTTTGGATTGTGTTAGTTTAATGTATTAACTTGCTAATATCATATTGTTAGCTATATATTTTGTAAAAGTCAGTTACAATCCGACACGTGGCAGAATAAGGATATTATTGGAAAATAATTTAAGTCTTCAATCCTGATCGTACACGTGGTGATGATAATTGGTTCTCACATGGTCTGAGCAACATTGGATCAGTAAAGAAACGCAAGGTGACGTGGCTTCAACGGTTACTCATATTCAAATTTAAATACAGGAGGGAAGCCTAACTGCAAATGGTGGCATAATGGAGCTACTTCTAAGGCAACATGATCAGAGATCATGGAGGAGCAGTTCGACGGTTCGAAGAGCAGTTCGAAGGTCATCTTTGACAAGTATAAATAGCAGAGAAACCCCCAGGAAAACGGACGGAACTCAGATCATACATACCAGTCTTTATTTCATATTTTACTTTCCAGTTTTACATTCCTGTACTTTCAATACCTGCACTTTACATATCTGTACTGCACTTCAATTCATAGGAGTAGTCTCAAGTAGATTCAAGTAGACTGTTGCTGTAAACCTCTTCGAGGCTGAGTTTGGACTATTGTAAGTTTTTCATTTTTATGAAATACTTCCATTATTCTTCATATTAATTGTTATTTCTCTTAATTTCTCCTAAGTCAAGCCACCAGTAAAAGTCCTCTTCATTGAGGCTGAAAGAACTAAAACACAATCGTCTGGTAATTGGTTGGCAATCACAATTTCTGTAAGGACTGATTGATCCTTGCTGGCACGCTCACATTTACAAAAATACCCTTCGAAAAGCCAAAAAGCCAACACATATATTGTGTAAAAAATAGAAAGAGTAAATTATTGTTAGTACCATATATTTGTAATTTTTGAAGGTATGAGGGTGCTCACACCATAATATGGTGGGTTGCCTCATACTATATCATAACCCAATTGGTGGTGATATAAAACCTTCCCACAGGAAGAAATACAACTCTGATTTGAAGTCAAAACAAACAGTCACAATGGTAGGAAATATGGTGACTGTTGGTTTAACATTTGGGTTTGAATGTATGCAACAATTGATCAATGGCCACCATGTAAACTATAAATAGATGGCCTCACTACAATGGTTACTTACTTCATTTTCTTACTCCCCGAATTTCATATATCTGGATTGTATTTTTCTCTGTGTGATAAACACCCTCACGGGCCAATCGATCATTACCATTGTTAAGTTTGTCTTACAGTGGTATCAGAGCCAGGTTTACACATTATCACGAATGTCAAAATACAGTCCGGAAGAGAAAAAAGTTTCCGAACTCTTTTTGCCGAAAATTCAGAAAATTATTGATCAACAATCTTCGGCATTGGTGAATTCCGTTTATTTATTTAATCATCATCAACGTGTCGTATTTCCAGAATACTATCCGAAGAAGATAACAGTTGGTGGCACTATTGTTTCGAACCTTGCCGAAAGCAAAGCCGAATTACACCGTTGGAAACAATTTTATAAAATATTTTTCGGTTCAAATTGGGTCTCCTAATTGGCTCCATCTTGTTCTTCACAGAATTTTAATCGCAACGGTGAAATTCGTTGTGAAAAACAGAAAAAATTTGATCTACAAAATTCGAGTTTCAGTTTGTGGCCGCCGACTCCCGTTACCGGAGAAGACAACCTGCGTATTAATACCGTTGCAGATTCTGTTATGGAAATTCAAAACTATGGGTCAAAAATAAAACCAATTAAAAGGGGCCCAAAAATTAGACTAACAGCAAGGAAGAGTGTTCCCTTGGGCCTAAAAATTAAAAAGAAATTTTTTGGGCCACTTTAGCCATCAGCCTAAGTTAGTTAGAAGGGGCCTAGCAGCCCACAACCTCAAGGGTCACCCAGCCCAGCCACACAGCCCAACAGCCCAACGCTGCAGTCTAGCGTGCGCTCAGCCCCGCGCGTTGCCCCAGCGCTCCGCGCCCGGACCCGCGTCCGTCTGCCTCACCTGACCCTCGTGCTGACCCGCGCACTGCTCCGCGCGTTGACCAGTGGTTCAAGCCGGTTCAGCCACAACATTGAACCGGCAGATTGGTTCAAGGGGTTTTTTGGCTCGTTCTCCCTCATTTCAAGGTCGTTTTCAGTCATTCAAAAGCCAAAATTTCTAGCATTCTTCTAAGAATTTTTCCGTGGATTGTTGTACTAAATTTTCTGAAAACAAAATTCAATGAGGAGGCTATCCAAGGGTGTTACCAAGGAAAACATCCACAAAACTATTATTTAAAAGGCACCATTGTGTTCCTTGGGCTCGTAACTATTATTACAATACTCATAAGCAAAGTATTGGGTCCACAACTACAAGGCAACAGTACCGTTCCATTCCTTCACATCATTTTCATCATCGGGGCCGATTCAACAACTACAAGGCTTATTCTTATTAAGACCTGTTGTTGTCTTTAATCTTGCTTATTTTTATTTTTCATTTAATATTGTAATATTCACATTTGAAAGTTTCATATTCACATTTGAAGATGCTTAATGGGAATAATTTCCGAGCATGGAAACGCCACATTTCTTATCTTCTTACACATGAGAAAACATTGCATACTTTATCCACTTCTAAACCAGATGATGATTCTAATTGATTTCAAAATAAATGGATAGCAGATAATGCAATGGCCAAGGCAACTATGTTACATAATATGAAAGATAACATTATTCCGCTCTTTGAAGAACATGAAACTGCAAGACAACTAATGGAAGCACTAGAAAGTAAGTATGGAGTTCGATCGGATACTCAAATTCAATTGCACTTGGACAAATATAATAACACTCGTATGAGTGATAATGATAGTACTGGTGATCATGTTTAGGGGTGAAATCGGTTTGGTTCGGTCGGTTTTTTTACTAGTTTTGCACTGAACCGACCATTTCGTTTTTTCATATTTGTGAACCGAACCGCCCAGAAAAATGACATAAACCGGCGCGGTTCGGTTTATTACGGTACGGTGCGATTTTTTCGATTTTTCAGTTTTTCGGCCTTTTTTTTTTCCTAGTCGGGCCTCACATTTTGGGCCTATATTTCTATCCATTTTGCATAAAATTTAGGCTCAAGCCATATAATTCCTACATAGGTTTGGGACCTCACATTTTGGGCCTATTAATATTATATAAGTCGGTTCGGTTCGGTGCGGTTCGGTTCAAAAACTAAAAATCGTAAACCGAACCGAATGTACAGAAAAACATAAACCGAACCAAACCGAACGATCGAAAACTTAAAACACCGACCGAAAACCGTTCGGTTCAGTCGGTTCGGTCGGTTTGATCGGTCCTTCCGGTTATTCTTTCACCCCTAATCATGTTAATCAAATGGAATTAATTGCTAAAGAATTATCCAACGCTGGTCATTCTTTGTCGGACAAGATGCAAGTAACAACCATACTTAATAGTCTTCCATTGTCTTGGGATCATGTTATTACATCTCTCCCTCATAGCGGACGAGAGATTTCAATGGTAACATTGCTTGTACTCTTAGTTTTGGAAAAAGAAAGAATGAAGCGCAGGCGTAAAGAAAGATTGTCTTCTAACTTGTTGATGGCACTATCTTCACCACAACCACAGAATAATACCCACACTCCATTCAACAAGAAAAAGATGATTTTTTTCATGAAAAAATGGAAGAAGGGATTTCAGAAAGGATGGAAAAAACCACAAGAATGGCAAAAACAACAACATCATAAGCATCAAATTGGCCCATGTTACAAGTGCGGTCAAAAAGGTCATATCAAAGCCAATTGTCCTCAGAAGAAACAGACAACGGAGCATAACCCTGTTGCCATGACAGTTTCTGAAGCAATGGTTCTTGAACCTTCATCAAATTCATGGTGGATTAATTCTGCTACAACTAGGCATATTGTGCAAAATAAAGACATGTTCGTGGAGTTTACTAAAAAGAAGGTTGGTAAACACAGAATCTACATGGGCAACAACTTCTATAGTGATGTTTTGGGTATCGGCAATTGTCAATTCTCTATTAATGGGACTTCTATTGTGCTTCCTGATGTGCTTTATGTACCTAACATTCGGCGAAATTTAATTTCAGTTCCGGTGTTAACTCAAAAAGGTTTTAAGGTTAATTTTAGGTTTAACACAGTATTGATTAATAAAGGGAGTGTATTAGTGAAAGGTGTAAGAGTGAATGACATGTACTCTCTTCCTATTGATAATAAAGTATGTATTTATGATTATTTGCATGTTTCTACTAGTAATAGTTCTTATTTGTGGCATTTAAGGTTAGGTCACATTAATAAAAATAAAATGTCTCGCATGTTTAAAAGTGGCTTATTGCCTAAGGTATGTTCTGATGATTTTGATATATGTGAACCATGTATCAAAGGTAAAATGACTAGCAAGCCATTTTTTAAACATTGGAAATCATCAGAATTACTTGAAATAATTCATTCGGACATTTGTGGGCCTTTAAGAACTAAAACTCATCGAGGCATGGAATACTTTATTACTTTCACTGATGATTATTCCAGATATGGACATATCTACGTTCTTAAACACAAATCAGAGGCAATTGAAAAGTTTAAGGAATATAAATTAGAGGTAGAAAAGCAACTTGGTCGATCCATTCAACACTTGAATAATGATCGAGGTGGCAAATATGAAGCTATGGATTCTTTCTGCAAGGAGAATGGCATAAAACATTTGTTTACCATGCCATATACACCACAAAAAAATGGGGTCGTAGAAAGATGAAATCGTACTCTCATGGAAATGACAAGGTCTATGATGGCTCATGCTGATCTTCCTATTCATTTTTAGGGGGAAACCTTGTCCACCGCTGCGTACATCTTAAATAGAGTCGAAACAAAAGCCAAACCTCTAACTCCTTATGAATGCTGGCATGGAACTAAACCTAATGTTCAAAATCTCAAAGTTTGGGGATGTAAGGCACATGTACTTATTCCTAAACCTTTACGGGATAAATTGGGAAGCAAAATTTGGGAATGCAAGTTTATTGGTTATGTTGAAAATCGGAGTGGTTATCGTTTTTACCATCCTGAACGTGGATTGATAGAAAGTCGAGATACTATTTTTCTTGAATCCACTGTGTTAGGTTTTTATTCTTGGCAATCCCGTTTGACAAAACTCCTTTGAGTTGTAATTTTATTCACATTTTTATTTTAGTGAGGCTATGAGTTGTTAGAGGCGAATCCAACCCGAATTGTGCTTTACAGAGAAGTTTGTGATGTCAATACTTTCAAGATTGCCACTTCGCTGATTATTACGGGGGTCGAGCTGCTCGGTCAGCTCACGGCCGAAGCAAATTGCAAAATTGCATTCAAAATTGCATGTCTGCCCATGTTCGCTCGAGCCAAGGAATGCTCGCTCGAGCCAAGGAGTTCTCGCTCGAGCTAAGGATTCCGTCCATACAAAAACCTGAAAGAGTTGATTGCTCGCTCGAGCCAAGGATTCGTCGCTTGAGCCAAGGCACTAGTAGAAATCACGAAAGTTAAGCTCCTCGCTTGAGCTAGAAAAGCTTCGCTCGAGCGAGCTTCAAAATCCGAATTTTTATAGGAGTTGGTTTTCTTCCAAAACTAGGATTACTTTGGTTTTCTATAAATAGTTGGTTTTCTCCCAAAGCTAAGTGTACTTCTCATGACTTCTTTTTGGATCTTAAGGTTTATATCTAGAAATATTTTGTTAGGTTTTCTTTGATGTTTTTATTGAGTATTCAACTCATGATTTAAAAGAGAGTACATCAAAGGTTTTATTTGTTATACAAAAGAGAGAGTTGTTCTTCGATGGATTCTGAAGAATTCGAGCCTGAAGCTTCAGTGGATTCTGGAGTGGCTCATTGAAAAGACAATTCCGAGGTGAAGAAGTGGTTGGAAGAGGCACATAGAGGTTGGTTCAATTAGGCGTGGATTCGTTAGGTAATTGAGAGTATACCTGTGTAATTCCTTCAAATCTTTTTAGTGGATTGTTTTTGTGGCTGTTGCCCGTGGTTTTTTAATCACAGTTGGAGGTGTCCAATTGTGATTTTTTCACGTAAAATCGTTGTGTCGATTTGTCTTTGATTGTTTGATTGGGATTGTTATATTCTGCTTAAAATTGGTACATAATTACAAATCAACATCAAGGGTTTCTAGAATTTTCACACTGATCTTGTTACTTCTATTGAACAAATTGAATTGCTCTCTGACGTATCTCAGGATTCTTCTCTTCCTTCTTTGTCACACAGTTCACCTATTCTCCCCGAACAATCTAATAGGGAGAGCAAACGCAAATTACCTGACATTGTTTTACGTGCTTCGAATTCTGAGATAAGTGGGAGTAAGAGAGCAAGACATCCATTTACTGTTTTGAAAGATCATTATGTTTTTCAAGTTGAAGAACTTAATAACTTAGTAGATGATCCTACAAGTTATAATGAAGCAATCAGTAGTAGTGATGCTATACAATGGCTTGAGGCAATGAATGAGGAACTTGACTCGATCAAGAAAAATGATGTTTGGTAATTAACCGATCTCCCAAATGGTAGAAAAGCCATTGGTTGCAAATGGGTTCTTAGAAAGAAATTCAAAGTAGATGGAACTTTGGAGAAATACAAGGCCAGGTTAGTAGCCAAGGGTTTCACTCAACAACCTGGAATAGACTTCATAGATACATATTCTCCTGTTGCAAAATTTGCCTCAATAAGAATTCTAATGGCGGTAGTCGCTAGGATGGATTTGGAATTGCATCAATTAGATGTTAAAATAGCTTTTCTCAATGGAGAATTAAAAGAGGAAATTTATATGATGCAACCTGATGGTTTCCAGAACCAAGGCAACGAGGATAAAGTCTACAAGTTGAAGAAATCTCTATATGGACTTAAACAATCTTCAAGACGATGGTACTTGAAATTTCACCAAGCTATTGTAGAAATGGGCTATATTGTAAGTCCATTAGATCACTGTGTTTATATCTGGAAAAATGATGACAAGTTAGCAATATTGTCTTTATACATGGATGGCATATTGTTAGCAGGAAATTGTCCAGATATGATTGTAAAAACCAAAAATTTCTTGGCATCTAGATTTGAAATGAAAGACATGGGTTTTGCAACCTATGTTCTAGGAATTAGAATTTCAAGAGATAGAAATTCAAAATTATTATATCTAGATCAAGAGAAATATCTAGACAAGGTGCTCAAAAGATTTAATATGGATAACTGTAATTCTTTAAGTACGCCTGTTTGCAAAGGACAAAGTCTTAGTAAAAATATGAGTCCTCAAACTAAGTCTGACGTTGAGGAAATGAGAAATGTTTCGTATGCTCAGGCAATAGGCAGCCTAATGTATGCCATGACAAGCACTAGACCTGACATCTGTCATGCAGTCGGATTGGTAAGTCGGTTTCAATCTAATCCAGGTAAGGAGCATTGGCAAGCAGTTAAAAGAATATTCAGATATTTAAAAGGCACTAAAAATTTGAAATTATGTTTTGGTTTGTGTGATCTAGACATAAAAGGATACACTGAAACGGATTTTGCAGGAGATGTAGATGATAGAAAATCTACTAGTGGTCATGTGTTCTTGTTTAGTGGAACAGCAGTTTCTTAGTTAAGTAAGAAACAGAGTTGTGTTGCAAAGTATATTATGGAAGCTGAATACATAGCTTGCAGCACAGCCGTTAGTAATGCGGTCTGGATAAAACGATTTGTTGACAGTTTACAATTAGGTATACCTGTCAGACCGGTTAGTATGTTTTGTGACAATCAGTCTGCCATCTCATTAATAAAAAGTGGAGCAAATAGCTCTAAGGGAAAACATATTGATGTTAGTTACCACTATATTCAGACATAGTGGAGAGAGGTGAAATTAAAGTCAACTATATACCCTCAGAAGAGATGGTGGCTGACCCTATGACCAAAGGGTTGTCTCTGGAAAAATTCAGAGAACATATAGCTAATATGGGATTGAAAAATACCTAGTTAGGTGGTTTAGCTACTTATATAAGAGCATAGTCGGATGACTCTGGGGACGCCTAGATAACCGATGTTTTGCGGCTCTATCTTGCATGGAAACATGTGTTTGGTCAGGTAACAAGATAGAGGAGCTGACAAGGTACGGATATCATAGTTAGTATGATATGTAAAGTCCATAATATGCAACGTGCTAACTAGATGATATTGTCTGCTTGATCAACAAAAAGTCATTGATAAGGTGTGTTAAGGAAAACCTTCAGGAATGGGTCTTAAAGGAAGTACTTCACAATAATTTCAGTGCAGGTCGACACATGAAAAATGTGTTCGGCTGAAGTTGTCAATGGTGATTGGGTATGGACTATTAACCCATCACTAAAAATTGATGCCGTTCACATTGTTATATAGTGAATTGAAGTCATCTGGAATGTGTTGACAGTGGGAGAACACATTCGTACGGGTGCGGTCAGATTGATGACAAAAACGTGCGCACGTATGACCAAGTCACAATCAGACGTCGATCTATAAGGTAATTTAATAGATGAAAGTTGGCATGGGGAAAATTTTTTGGGTACCAAGGCAAACATGTCCAACTCAGGTTTTGTTATCAATATTATAGTGTGATTAAGTGGGAGATAAAGGTATGAGAGTGCTCACACCATAATATGGTGGGTTGCCTCATACTATATCATAACCCAATTGGTGATAATATAAAACCTTCCCGCAGGAAGAAATACAACTCTGATTTGAATTCAAAACAAACAATCACAATGGTAGGAAATATGGTGACTGTTGGTTTAACATTTGAGTTTGAATGTATGCAACTATTGATCAATGGCCACCATGTAAACTATAAATAGATGGCCTCACTACAATGGTTACTTACTTCATTTTCTTACTCCCCAAATTTCATATATCTGGATTGTATTTTTCTTTGTGTGATAAACACCCTCATGGGCTAATCGATCATTACCATTGTTAAGTTTGTCTTACAATTTTATTATTTATTATTTATAATTACAGGACATGTGGCACTCTCCTACTCATTTGGAGGTTATGAGAAGTTATGAAATGTGAAAAGATGATGAAGAACAAAGTGAAGAACATGAAGCATGAAGTGGATGTTGAAGGAAGTTATGGAAGATCATGGAGTATGAAATGGAGGAGGTGAAAGAGTGGGTAGTTTTAGGTTGTTTTTTCCTACAAATGTTTGCCTATAAATAGCCATTCATAGCTTCATTGTAAAAAGCCTCATCAAATTCAAATCAAGGACAATTAATTTCTATTTTTCTTGTCATTTATATTTTATGCACTAAATTTTCTATACTTTATTTTATGCACTTTATTTTCGAAGCATAGGAGTAGAGGTAAATTTTCTGTACTTTATTTTATGCAGTTCATTTTCGAACCATAGGAGTAAAGGTAAATTAATGGTTAGTTTGATTATTAACTTGATCATCTTTCTCTGTCTCCTTCCTTTTTTTAATTTTTTTTTCTACGCTTGGCAATTTTGAAGTCCTCTTCATTCAGGTAAAAAAATCGTCAACGCAATTGATTGATAATTGACTTGAATTTAATCTATAAGAATTTTTCAATCCTTACTGACACGATAGCATTTATGATATTTTTCTTCGTAGAAAAAATAAACCAATAATTTTTTTTTTCCATTAAGGCCTTTACGATGCCTACCAAAATTGACTATTCTTTAGTTTTTAGTTCAATATGAACCTTATCCCACTGGGAGTGCCAAAAAACTGTTGAATAAATTAGCCAAAACAATCTTAAATCAAACGAGAGATAAGAAACAAAAAGCATGTCAAATTGTATTGTTCTTCTCTTTTACTCTAAAACCTGCATAGATAAATTAGTCAGGCAAACGATGGCCACCAATGTTTAACCTTACAATTCAATGATGTTTGTATTTGGTTCATAAATTTGGGAAGGAAAAGTAAAATGTAAGTGAAATGTGAATGAACTATAAACTAAATTTTACTTATGTTTCACACACATTTTTCTTTTTTTCCAAATCATTCCTTAAATATATGAACCAAACACAACCTAAGAAAATAAACAAATAAAAGAAAATAAGTTTCTGAACAAAAAAATAAAAAGTAAAAAAAGTACAAGAGCTAGTTAACATATTTTTAAAGAAGAAAAAAAATACTCCAAAGTTTGATCTTAATGACAAACTAGATCTTAAAATTTTAATTTCTTTCAGTTTATAACAACTCTCCCTCTAAAAAGTGGTTGAATTCACAATTAATTTTTTATTTTTTTTTTGTTGATTTGGAAATTTTAAAAACATTTTTTTTGATTTTTCAATCAATATTTTTTTTAAAAATTTCGTGACTTTTTTTTAGTATTTTAATATATATATTTTTTGGTTTTAAATTAGGAAATTTATTAGAAAGTCCTATTTTGGGAATTTTTTTGCCATTTGGTTCCACGTTTTAAATGGTTAATTGATGTAACGCCCTCAAAATAGTAACATTAAACCCATCAGATAAGACATGCATTTACATATAAACCAATCATATTCCTTTATTTCATTGAGTTTCATTACATAAGTATTACATGTTAACATCAAAACAAAATGCCCTACGGGCTTACAGCTTTCCAAGTTAACACTTGGTTTCAACAAAAGAATACTAACTCGTTTACACATTAAGCCATTGGCTTGATGTTACATGTAATACATCAAAAGTAAAACAACTACACTATGTCCGCCTCTAGCCTCCCAAGCTATGTCCTTGGAGGTGGCATGCTTCCTGCACCTGAAAATGATATTCCCGTATAGGGTGAGTCACAGCCCAGTAGAAATACACTAAACCAACCATGGACAATGACTAAAACATTAGCAATTGATAGTTGGTCAACACTGACACAATCACATAAATAACATATTTATGTCAACGACTTACAAGTCCCAATTACTTTTCATTTTCCCTTTAACAACAGATGAGCATGCTAGCTCTATCATCATTTCCACAGATATGTATAAAAACTATATCTCACATTCAGATAAGTATAAAAACTATATCCACATTCTCAACAGATATGTATAACAACAATATCCACAGATAAGCATACAAGCTGTATCCACACTTCACAAAGATAAGCATATGAGCTCTATCTTCACTTCTCTAGACAAGCATATGAGCTCTGTCTACGGAGTTCATCCCCTATCTCCTCCCAATACCTATCCGGTTTAGAGGTACATCCCCTATCTTCCCCTAAACCGCGGAGTACATCCCCTAGAGAGGAGTAGGATATCCCTACCTCAAATTCGGAGTCCCAAAGGAGAAGACGACAAAACCCAACGTGCTCCAAAACCCGAGATTTTCAGATTAAAATGAAGCCCTCGACGATCAACAACTTTTTTGTAAAGGCCAAAGGTGAGTAAATCACTCCTACTAGATCAAAACCTAGAGAGAAGGTAGAGTCTAGAGTGAGAGGCTCAACAATGGTGATTTTGGAAAAGTAAGAGAGAGAAGAGAAAGTAAAAAGTGATTTGAAAAGTCACAATTTCGGGACTTTAACCCAGGTCTCCGCTCGAGCGTAAAACACCCCGCTCGAGCGTCCACTCACAGACTTCCGCTCGAGCGTCCAACCGTCCGCTCGAGCGCAGAATGCACTCGCCCAGCACTTTTGCAGAACCAGACCTCCGCTCGAGCTCCCAACCCTACGCTCGAGCGGCACTCAGACAACCCCGCTCGAGCGGCCAATACCACGCTCGAGCGTACAACGCTGCACAGAAAAATACTGAATGGGTGTAATCTCCGCTCGAGCGCCAACACCTCCGCTCGAGCGTACAGGCCAAAAATCTGGGCAACTAGTTTTGGTTTCTAAACTCAACCAACCTGAAACAAATCCGCCCAACACATCCTATAACTCAAATACGAAGTAAAAGGATGTAAACAAAATAATAAACAACTACCAACATCCACGGACACATGTCCGGATCACGGTATAACAAGGGTAAACCCGGGATCGCTATAATTGAGGAGCCCTTATTAGGTGTAGTGTGTGACCAGCAAGTTATTTTTCAAACGTGGATGAGTATTGGATAGACAGATATACCCTCACTAGTTAATTGGGGAAGTTTTTTTTTTTTTTTTTTTTTTCTGAAATGTGTGACAAGTATGGTGTGATACTCCAATGTGGCAGGTATTAATGTGACACTTTAACGATGAGACACTCCAAAAAAATTAAAAACTCTTTAGTCTACTTTTTTTAAATGTGACGTGACAAGTATGATATGACACTTCAAAATTTTTACTCATCCTTAGTGTAGTTTTTCCAAATGTGACAACGTGGTAGGTATGATGTGACACTCCAAAAAAAAAAAAAACTCCTTAGTATATTTTTTTTCAAATGTAACAACATGACGAGTATGTTGTGACGCTCTAAAAAAATTAAAAACTCCTTAGTGTACTTTTCCTAAACATGACATGTTGTAATGCCCTCAAAATATAACTATAGATATAATCTCATAAGTACATATAAATGACAGCATAAATCAAAATATAAGGTTCTTTAATTACACGAAGTTAATAATACAAAGAGTTTAACATAACTAAATGCCCTTCGAGCTTACACATTTCCAAGTCTTAGCTTGGTTACAATAAAAGGAGACTAACTCATACAAATTTAGCCCTAGGCTATACAAAAACAAAACAAAACAAGAAGCTCTTGATTCCCAAAGATCCCTCCAATGCTATTGCCTTAGTGGATGCATATCATCATTACCTGAAAATGTTTTTCCCAAATAAGGTGAGCCACAACCCAGTAGGAATAATCTAACACAATATATGAGATTTAACAAAGGTATAAATGTATGTGCATATACAATGCCCAAGATAAAACATCCACAATTTATATAGTCATAAGATACCAGATTCAATTCTTAATCCATTCCCATTCGATTCATTTCATTACATAAGCCAATTTCATCACTCCTCAATAACCCAAATGAGACTACAACTCATTAGTTCTCTGATCACATCATCAACATAAAAACACTTCAAACTTTCCTTTCACGAATATTTCGTCTGCGAAAAACCGTCAAACGAGACCCATGTAAACGTAGGCTATACAAGCACTACAATTGCCATTTGACGGATATTTCGTCCGCGGGATCGGCACCCATGTATAATTTCGAGACTTTCACCCAGGACACTCCGGCCAACTTAATTATAATTGAGTCCATCCCATTTCTCCTCCTAAACAATCATTCATACATATGCAACGTATTTAAACACATAAATACATATGGAGTACATCACATTTCTTCTCCCAAATAATCATACATATGCAATGTATATAAACATAGTCATATTCAATGACAACTCACAAGAGATTAATTTTAATTCACCTAATCCACTTGTAATTTCTACAACAATCAAAACTATCATTCACCGATAGCCCAATACAAATATTTCTAGACAGATATATAATCTCAAAACAGAAAATTTAATCAACATTTCCAAGGATGTGAAGCATTTCATATTCAATTCCACCATCCATTCCAATATTCGCTCAATTCCATGTTTAGAACATCAATTTCAACTATTTATACAAAATAGAAATGATAGTCATTTTTGGGTAAAAATCCCCCCTTTTCAAAATATCAACCCAAATACCAAAATCACCCATTTTGACACAACAAGGCTCCATTTTCAAACCCCATGTTCATTTATTTCATTTCCACTAAAAACCTCTCTTTTACATATTATACCCAAATCCTAGGTTTGTTCACATTATCCCCAAATTCCACGATTGTTACACAATCGAAAAATAACTAAGTTAAAAATCATTACAAAATGTAGAAAATCCCTACCTCAAAGAGAAAAGATGAGCCAAGTAAGAGTGAAACTTCGAGAACACCGAAACCCACTTCTAATCGGATCAAAATGAAGATCTTGACGCACTTTACCTTTTTTCCAAAGGCACTAGGGTGAAGAGATCAACAGATCTAGATAAAATATAAGAGAGAATGTGAGTTTTAGAGAGCGAATGTCAAGATCTAGGGTTTTGGAGAGTTTTAGAGAGAGAGAGAGATATGAAAAAGTGATTTAAAATGTCACTTTCACGGACTGATATACGCGCAGTCCGCTCGAGCGTGGAAAGCCTCATTCGAGCGTCAGACACAAAGTTCCACTCGAGCATGAAAAGTGGCACTCGAGCGTGGGATACACATTTCCAGAATTTTTGCAGACGAAGGGCCCCGCTCGAGCGTGAGACTGAACGCTCGAGCGTCCAATGCACTCTTCCAGTATTTGTAGGTTTGTAAAAATACTGAGAGTTAACAAATCTCGCTCGAGCACAAGAATGACCGCTCGAGCGGAGGAGCAAAATTTGTGAAGCCCACTCGAGCACAAGAATTCTCGCTCGAGCGGAAGAGCCAAAATCTGGGCATCACAGGTTTTGAAAAACAAGTAAACAACTTGTTCCAAACACACAATTACAACTCGATAACCAAATATAGAAGGGAGATAAAGGAAACAAGATATGAAACACCAGTCAAAACCATACAACCCGAGTCCGGAATACAACAAGAGACGGGTCAAAACCGGAATCGCTATACATGCGACACTCTAACGTGGCGAGCCTAATTTGATTGAATTAATGCATGTCTTCACGTCACGTGCCAAAAAACAATTAGTAAGGAATTCACATCTCACACTACGCGTATTAAAAACAGCCAAACTTTAAAAAGCTACTAGTGCGCTTTTCGAACAACGTGTCCCCCACCACCTTCCTCGTACATAACCACGCCACTTGTCTCCCAACTGTACTAATAATGGCAAAACAGTCAACAAATAATTTAAGGAACCACGCAGTCACCAAAAAAACATTTAAGACCTTATGAATAACAAGTTTACAAAAGAGGATTTACTAGTCAATTTCCCTTTTAAATTTACTTAATCTAGATACACTTTAAAAGTAAAAAAAAAATTACAAAAATATTTTAAAAATTCATTAAATATAACAAAATACGAAAATGTATTGAATTTTATATTTTTTGTATTCAATGAATTTTTCAAAGATGTTTGCACAAATTTCTTACTTTTTAAGTGGTATCTAGATTAAGTGAATCTAAAAATTTAAAAAAAAAATTTAAAATATTAAAAAAATAACTAAAAATTAAAAGAAAAATACAAATTCAAAATTCAAAAAAATATTTTTAAAATTCCAAACTAAATAGAGTGTCACACTAAATTAGCCTCTTCTCTTAGTTTATTAAACAACATTGGACGGATGTTGGGGGGTATTAATTTGATTTTTTCAAATGTACGATTTATGTTAAAAAATTAAGGGTAATTACATCAACACCCCTTGAGGTTTATGAATAATACAGATTCCCCTCATATTCTAAAAATTACACTGACCCCCAATCACAATTTGCCATCTAATAGACCTAACAGAAAAGGTAAAAGTACCTAATTATCCCTACAACACAAAATTAAAATTACGTGCATGCCCTCTTCTTTTTCCTTTTTTCCAATCAACACTCCTTCACTGATGTAAATATCAAACATCTTGCTGCATCAGTACCCACCTTTGTTGAAGAAAGACAAAGAGCAACCCATCATTACATTGTCCTCCACCTTCACTTCCATACTAGTCCCCCCTTGTCATTTTGTGTATATAATTATTAGTAACCAATACTACAAGTTAATAATAGTAATTCAAGCATCACTACAACCCCATTAATGCACCAGTAGTAATTCAAGAATCATCATTACTGGACCACCACTAATCAAACAACCATAACCATCACAACTCCATTGATTCAAGGGAAAAAAACAATCTGTGTGGGTGATTTTCCGACCACACTGCCAACTCAGTATTCAGTTGAAGAGTACTGGCAGAATAGATGACACCTGGCTAACTTGCAACAGAAAGAGAAGATTCCGGCGGTGGTTTGTCCACCCGGGGGCACTCCGACGATCAAGTCAGTAAATCTCTCAAAGATAATCAATAGTGCTAATATCATTATTCAGAATGTAAATTGCGTACCTTAGACCCATGGGGGTGCCTCTCTTTTATGGCCAACACAATCCTAGTCCCAATAGGAGCCTGGCTCTAATGGACTTAGGATTACTGCTAATCATGGACTCCCAGTAGGATTGGGATAAACTCTCCAAGAGTCTTATCCTTTCCTAACTGAAATCTTCCCCCTTTCTCGGACTTTTCAGATTCCGATATCTTCGGAGGTAACCTCGGCCGTGCCGAGATAACCTCGGCATCATGACTAGGACACGTGGCACCTCGGCTAATACGTCGGCGTCACCTTAGCCACGTGTTGGTACTCAGAAAATATATCCCCACAACTGCCCCCTAGGTTCTATTACCTCGGCATTCTGACGTGATGGAACCTATATCATTTCCTCATTTCAGTACATCGGCTTAAGCCGAGATCATCATTATAGGCCGATATGTCTTTTTAAAGATCAAGAATCCCAAGGGCTTCTTCACGCGTATGAGCTGTTATACACAACTCAACCATTTCAGCCACGTGTCTTCCCTTTACTGGATCGTACTCCGGACGCGCTTATAAGTCGTTTCACGCCTGTATGCGCCGTTTGACGTATTCGTTGTTCCAGGCGCATTAATTGCCCTGTTCGCCGCCGTCTCAAGTTTTAACAAAATTTGTTTCGTCTCTCTCTGTCTCTTCACTCTTTACTCTTTACTTTTGCATCTGAAGCTTTTCTCTTTCGAACTTTTTCCTTCAAGATCCTCCATTGCTTAAGCTTCCAAAGCTCTGCAGCTCGTTTCGTCCAGTTCCTCCAGCGAAGTTTTTGCCAATCTGTTCTGCTACCGTCGTTCTTCTAACTTCGGCGATCTCAACATCGGCTTTTTCCCTCTAGTAAGTCACCGTTCCTCCTGGTTTCAGTTCTTGTTGTCCTCCATGAAATTTTACTTTATCATTAGTCGCCATTGTTGTTTTACTCAAACATTTGATTCATGAATCGTGCATCCGAGCGTGTTTATTTCATGATTTTTCCTTTTGCCCATGTCTTGAATACTCGCACTGCTCACAATTTTTTTGTAATTTTGCAACTGTTCTTGACCTTGTACCCTTTCACACACTCTGTCACAGTGTTCTTGGTAGTTCACCCTTGTTCTTGATTCTAAAACACGTTCTTGTTTTCTGTTTTCTATGTCTTTTCCAGATTTCAGCCTCCAATCTTGCTCCCATAGAGTTAGGTTTTGGGATTTGCCTATAGAACCCACAAGTGTTTAGGAAAAACTGAAACGAATTCCTTCTAGATTCGTACAAACCCTTACCTCAGTACATTTTTAGGTTTTTAGCTGAGGTCATTTAAACCCTAAAAAATACTATTTCCTGAAATCCGATACCTCCATTTAAGCCGACGTCATGGGTATGTGGAAACATAGGGTAAACACCTTGGAAAAATTAGAGTACTTTAGGTAGGAGTTCGAGATCCCGGCCGACGTTCATCTGAGATTGGCTGGGGATGACGACTCCATCATGCCCACCACTAATTCTATGCCCTTCCCTGTAGTGGCCTTTATTGAGTGCGGACTTCGGCTCCCACTTAACACCCTTTTTCATGAAATACTTCACTACTATAAACTGAACCCAATGCAGCTTGCCATCAACTCCTATCGAGTCATTAATGGCATCATAGCTTTAGCCAAACAGGAAAATGTTAGGATTACCTTAGCCGATATCCAGTATTGCTACACCATGTGTGGCCTTAAAAAAGACACGGGCTATGTTTACTACCTTAAGCCGAGGTCTACAGCGTATAAAATCGTAGCCGACCTCCCAGACTCCAACAAGGGAGCTGGAGATGATTACTTCATTACCTCGGGAAACTGGGAGTTTGTTCTAGATGAGGACCTCCATCTCTATCCTCTTCCTTGATCAATCTTTGTAGAGGGCAATGGTAAGAGCCATGTGTTCATACCAACTTGTTTTTAAAGTCTTCAACACTTTATTTGCTCTGATGTTTGTTTTTTCTTGCAGCTTTTCCTCTGCCACCAAAGGGCTTTCGTTAGTCTTTCTTTCCCAGTAAAAACTTGAGGAAACTCTTGGATCTGCCAGTTCACAAACGGAAGGCCCCTCTTCTACTTAATTTCATTCCCACGTACAAGTCAGCTCTTCCCGACGTCCCAAAGAGGAAGAAGAAGAAGAGTCTATCTCCTCCTTCTGCCACAACTCCACAAGTTGCGTCCACATCTCGGACTAACCAAGGATCAACCTCTGATCCAGCTGAGCAGCCGTCAACCTCGGCCCCATATCTGATCTCGATATCCCAACGCCAGCGTCAGCGACAAACCGTTTTCCCTGCAGAGATGGGCCGTCAAAAAGCAATTGCTAAGGATTTTTTGGCAATTATCCCTGATTCAGTTGATGCCCAATCTGCGCCACCCCAACCTCCAAAGCCAAAGCAAAAAAAGGTGAAAAAAGCTCAGCCAAAGGCAAAGGTGACTCAGGTTGACACTGAGGACACTTTGCCGACCTCAAAACTGGCTAAAAGCGATAAGACCACATCTGCTGCCGAGAAGAGGCCTGCCGAGGCTCAACCATCCGAGTCTACCCAGTCAAAGAGGCCGAGGTCATCCGCTGCAACCACCTCGGGGTCTTCAAAGCACAATGCCCCCTGGGCCCCCCAAATTACTCTAGAAGATAAGCCAGTTATGGCCAGCGATAGTGCCAACGACATTAATGTCGGCGTTGCCCTCAGCACCACTCTGCTTCTTCCTGGCGGTCTCGATCGAAACGCCGAGTTGAGTGAGTATGAGAACTATGCTCTGATGCTTCAGCGCTCTGTTCAAGTAAGTGCCTTTATTTGGTTCTTTTTCTTTCTTTCTTGTACTTAGAAAATTTCCTAATACCTTTTGTCTTGTTCACTTTCAGGCCATCCAGCATGCTCATTCTTTCTCAATTGAATCTTTCGAGAACCGGGAGAAGCTGGCCGAGAAGAAGAGGGAGGTTTCCACTCTGCAGAAGACCAACAAAAGCTTGCAATCCAAGATGAAGACCTTAGAGGATCAGGCCGAGGTTGCTATCAAGGCCCAGAATGTCGTCGAAGAAAAAGCAGAATCTGTCGAGGCCATTAAGAAGGTTCTTGAGGCCCAAAAAAAGGAGGCTGAGGAAAAAACGGCCCAGGCTCAGAAGGAACTGGAAGAAGCCTTGGCTACAAAGGACGCCGAGCTCAAGGCGGCTGACGAGAAGGGCTACCGTGAGGGTGTGGCCGCTGTCACGGCGGACTATGAAAAGCAAGTGAAGCAGGCATGCAACAAGGGTTTCACCCTTGGTTGGATGTCTCTTCTGAAAAAGCTTGCAGTCCTCGAGGACTCGCCCCTTAGGAACGCCAACACCATTCCTCTTCCATTCCCTCCAACTCCAAGTCAATCTGATGATGAATCTGAGTCTGAGGAGGCGAATTTGGTGAGGAAATCAAAGGAGGATACTGGGACCAAGTCCCCTGCTCTGAATGAGCAAGTCCTGGACTTGACTCAAGATGAGGAGGATGAGGAGGCTCCCAAAGATGCTGCTCCTGAGAAAGCATTATCCGACATTCCTCTTGCCGACAAGAGTTTAGATGAAACCCTGTAAGAAATTGATGCTGAACTTACGGCCGAGAAGGTTGCCGAGATGTCTTCTCAGCAATCCTCCGAGGTCCAAACCCAGCCTGCTGCTGAAGACTCTTAATTTCATGTTTTTTTCTCTTTCTTCTGTGCTTTGTACTTTTTGTTTTTGAGACAATGTAAGATCTTCATATGGCCGACGTGCCTTTTAATGAATACAACTTCCTTCTTTCTTTGAATGTTTGCATGTTTGCCTTCTCTACATTACTCTTGTATGATTCCGTACTTAGAATATATCTTTAGTATACACTTGTAGACATCCCCGAACGCCTCGGGAGGATGAGTCCCGTTCTGTTCATATTGGGCTCACTACAGTTCGGACTCTCGAATCGTCACGGTTCTTAATCTGAACCAAAGAGTCCAAATCTGGCAAATCATTTTGAGAAAAACAGATTTTTAGAAAAGAAGTGCCAAACATGGACTGCTTTGCCAGATACAGAGTCGCCACCTAAATATTTTATTTTGGAAAATTTAGGAAGCCCTGACTCGATGCCAAAGGCCACGTGTCCGTCATCACCAAAATTGCTTCGGCTCAGGAACTTGGGAACGATTGGGGAAGGTCAACTATGAGCACCCCCTCTCGCCCGATCAAAGATCGGCCTCTACTAACCATGATATATTGTTTTGAAAGCATTATGTATTCCTATTCCGGTTATTAGCCTAGAATTACTATGTTATGCGCACAGTAAACAAGTATAGACCAAATCGCCTAAATTGGAACAAAACATTATATGTTTGTTTTGAAAATAGTTTGCTACTCGCAAGTAGGCTAAAATGAAGATTTTGCCACCCTTAAGTGGGCTTTTAGAAAAGATGGTTTTGCCACTATCTAGTGGGCTTAAAACTCACAGTTTTAGTGCATTATTCCAATTTAGATAATTCAACCTCCATCCACAGGCACTCAAGCAGTTATATCATATAAGCAAATAGCCTCATGGTAAGCATGCTGTCATGTTAACATTCACACTCATGTGAGATGCTGAAGCATAAATGCTCACCTAGTACTCCGTGCCAAAACAATGAACTAGTTAGTAATCATATGCATGATCCTAGTTCATGTTAAGTGCCTAATGCGACACATACGGAATGCAATTTGGATAGGCTCGGCTAATCCTAGGATGGCATGTGAAATGCAACCATTTGATGCACGTATTCAAGTTAGATTTGAAATACTTATGCAGTTAGCATGATGCACCGAGCCCAGTGCATGCAATACTGATGAATGATGCACGCATGCTATCATACTGTATGCTAATTGAAACATGCCCTAGACTAGCCATCGAAAGCTAGTAAATAAAAGGGAAGAAAGACGTGGGGTTGGGAGATATACACACACGCATGCACACTTATTATACAATTGCCCTCACTCGGAGGGTCCGAATAAATATTACAGAATTTCTAATTAATTAACAAATTAAATGCAAAGGGAAGGTGGCCGCAGCCCCACCTCGAAATGCGTGGATGATGCATGCTCGAATCCGTCTCGCCTGGAAATCCGTACCATGCCACTGCTGCCTCTTTTAACATTGCCCTGCTCCTCTGAGGACTGTGAAAATTCTTGGGGCACCTCTGAACTGATTCCTGATCACTCTGGAATATCACCGGCCAATTCAAAGCACCACCGGCCATGGAGATGGGCTTATCGGCTAACTGTTGTACCACTGGCCAGCCACTAATGGTCGGTCGGCACTGTAGATGGCCGGCCGGCCATTGCTTCCTACAGAATCCTGCAGTGGACAGCAGCAGAGGGCAAGCAGTGTATGGCATGGAATTTTCAAGCAAATGTGAGCATGGCCACACTCCCTATCATGCAATGGACTCAAGGGAGCATGGCCCTCGACCCTCGGACCGTCAATTATGCATTTTGGTGCATGATGGCCTACGAGGCCAAGTTTGCCATTCAATGTGAAAATGCATGCAACAAAAGAGATGAGTGACTCACACCCTATCATGTTGAGATCAAGGGCATTGGCGACCGAGGATTGGGACGTGTTTCGTCGCTTTGGGTACGAACACTCCCCACCCCTCATGCTTGGTTTGACACCCCAAACCAAGCAAAATGTAATGCAATGTATGCCATATACAATGCGAAGTAATGCAACTAATGCAATTCAATGCTACTTATTCATGCAAACATTAATATGCCAAGAGTGCAACAAAATCATATGATGCAATTATCTAAACAATATGCAAACATGCAAACAAGGCATCATGCAAGCATGCAAATAATGGAATGCAACATGCCACATGCTAAGTATGCAATTATGTACAAGGGTGGTCTTAACCTGAAATGGGAGGCCTCAGCCACACCCCAAAACAGTGGCCAAAAGTGCCAAGAATGATGGACAAGTGCTCATGCAAACATGCACACCAATGAGCCAAAAAAAAAAACCCAAGCATGGAAGGCTATTCTCAAGAACACTCAAAGGTGATAAACATGGACATTAAACACTCATGTTAAACTCTGAAAAACATGTGAAGGATGATGCCAAATCATGCTAGGGAATGGGTGTAAGATAGAAGGCTTTCAAGGGTACAAAAGAGGGCATTACTCAACACCTACCCCAAGCAAACATGACATGAAATTTTCAATACAAAACAGAGTTATAATGCACCAAAATAAATCCCAAAACCCCCCTGATATGGCAGCCCAAATGACTTAAACGAAAGGCATGCACAAAAAGGCCAAACATGGAGTATAAGACCACACCTCTTCAAAGCATTGAAAGGAGAACAAATGTGAGCATACAAGCATGGATTAGGGATTGAAATGGCATGAGAGATGACTTCAAATCACTAAAACAACCCAACTCAAGCATGCTCATGACTCACACACTAAAGGCTCACAAGCCAAAATACAAAGAGGCTATACCAAACATGACAAATATGATCAAATAAGCTCCCAACAGACCTTAAGCATGGTAAGGCATGGCTAAGAACTTCACAAAGTTAGGCCAAAACATGACAGCATGGTAGGCTAAATGCATTATGCTCTTCTAGGCAAGATGGAGGATTACAAAGCAAATATATTAAGCATGCAAGGGACCTTTAATCCGACCAAAAACAGAGGTAAGATATGCCCAAATAACACACAAAAATCTCTGAAATGAAGCCAAAATCAACTAAGCATACATGCTACCTTTATGAGTCAAAAATGCAAACAAAAGAGAGACAAAGGGAGAGGGGTGTCCCTCCCCTATGCAAGACCTTAAAACCTCTTCATCACCACTGAAAATCCACTGGATTTCAGTGGTGAGAAAGCCAAAACACAAGAGTGACCAAGGCTCAACAAAGAAAGCACAAAAAGGGCCAAATAAGGCCTAAGAGGGGGAGGTCGACCCCCAACACCAAAGTGACCTTAAAGAAAGATCTCAAGCATGAAAATACAAGACTTTTTTTAGTTGTACACGAAGCTCAAATCAGCATGCAAAGCAGGTCAAAAGCTAGTGCAAGATTGGGGAATTTAAAGCAAAGATCTTACCCTTGAAGAACACCTCAAGGACAGCAAGCTCAGGCCTTTTCTTCTGATCAAAACCAGCCCAAAACCTCAAGAACAAACTCTCAAAGCCTCCAAAGTCGAAGTATGGTGTAATGGTGTGTGTCTTAGTGCAATAATAAGAACAAAAAAACACAACTTTAGGCCTCCAAACACACACCAAAGAAGAGAGAAAGGGAGATATATAGAGAGAAAGTGTATATCAGATATATATGTGTGTTTTGCTCTGGTTTTTGCTGAACCAAACAAAGGAGGAGGAGGGGCTCTTATATAGGCAAGGTAATTGGCCAAAGCTTCTAAGGGAAGCTACTCAAAAGGGTCAAGGCTTACAAGGGAAGCCAAGCTAAGGGTGCAAGGCTTCCTGAGGAAGCTATGACAAAGGGCCAAGTCTTCCTCAAGAAGCTTGAGCAAAGAGTGCAAGTGGTTGGGATCAAAAGGGTCAAAGGCTCAAAATAGCCACACCCGTGCATGGGAGGCAGGGTCTGTGCATTCCAGCTGGCATAGCTGGCATGCATTATGCCTGTAAAAGGTAAAAAGCTGATCTCGGCCAGCAAAAGAGGCCATCGGCCAAAACGATGGTCGGTCGACCACACCAAATGCCGACCGGCCAATGGTACATTTCACCAATGGCCGGTAGCAAGAAGACACGGTCGGTGGCCTCAATCCAGGGCCGATGGGTGTCAGGGATAGCTAAAAAGCTACTCTCTACCCTCAGGTGCAAAAACACAAAAGTCCTTGGTGCAAAACCAAGGGCAGGACAGTCGAGTTAAGAGATCTTGAGGCAAGGCCAGCGGTCGAGACCTCCGGGAACTCGAAACGAACACGAACATGGGTGATCACCGAGTGTTCAAGCGGTGACATCCAGGTCTTGAGGACGGTCAAAAATGGGGTGTCTACAATACTTCAATCTTTGTGAAGTCTTCTCAGGATAACACACCTCGGTCATTCAGACTTGGTTTAATTTTAACTTGTAAACTTTTCTCAAGTTTCAACAAGTGTCATCATCTCGGTTTAACTCTAACTTGTAAACTTTTCTCAAGTTTCAACAAGTGTTAAACATCATATCGGTTTAACTTTAACTTGTAAACTTTTCTCAAGTTTCAGCAAGTGTTAAACATCATATCGGTTTAACTTCAACTTGTAAACTTTTCTCAAGTTTCAACAAGTGTTAAACGTCATATCGGTTTAACTTCAACTTGTAAACTTTTCTCAAGTTTCAACAATTGTTAAACATCATATCGGTTTCCATCTCTCTGCCCCCTAATGTGAACTTAAGTTCCACTTGGGTTCTCATTACGCATGTATTCAAGAAATATCGGCAAGTATCTGAGAAATGTAGAAGAATTCTGCTGAAATTTTATTCACTATGTCGGCAAGAAACAAGGAAAATCTAATGATAAAAGAATTTCAGATTACAAGTGTTCCAAGGCCTTGGCAATTCTTTGCCCTCATTATCTTCAAGCCGATATGCCCCATTGCCCAATACCGAAGTGATTCTGTAAGGTCCTTTCCAGTTTGGGCCAAGCTTGCCCTCCCTGGGATCCTTCTTGTTGCCGACGACTTTTCTCAAGACTAGGTCGCCAACTTGGAACTCCCTTGGGTTAACTTTTTTATTGTAAGCTTTGGCAAGTTGCTGTTGGTATGCTGCCAGTTGAATTGCAGCTCTTTCCCTTCTTTCTTCTAATAGGTCCAGATCTTGGGCTAAGAGTACATCATTAGTCCCGTTCTCTACTCTCTGGGTTCTGATCCCAGGGATGCCGACCTCCAACGAAATGACAGCTTCTGTGCCATAGGCCATGGCAAAGGGGGATTCCCCCGTTGATCATCTCGGCGTAGTTCGATATGCCCAGAGCACACTTGGTAGTTCATCCACCCACTTTCCCTTTGCTGCATGCAGCCTTTCCTTTATCCCATCCAAGATAACTTTGTTGGATGCTTCTGCTTGTCCATTGCTTTGGGAAAAGCTTGGGGTTGAAAAATAGTTCTTGATTTTGAATTTTGCACAGAAGTTCTTAATCAGTTTGCTGTCGAATTGTGTTCCGTTGTCGGCAACTATTGCTCTTGGAATTCCAAATCTGGTGATGATGTTCTTCCATATGAAGCTCTTTACATCAACATCTCGGATTTTGGCAAGGGGTTCAGCTTCTATCCACTTGGTGAAGTAGTCTGTCGCTACCAGCAGGTATTTTCTTTGTCCACTTGCTTGGGGCAGTTTCCCAATGAGATCCATGCCCCATTGGGCAAACGGCCAAGGACTGGATACTGGGTTCAGGTCTGCTGCTGGCTAGTGTATCAGAGGTGTAAATCTTTGACATTTTTCACACTTCTTTACATAAGCTTCTGCGTCTTTCTGCATGTAAGGCCACCAATACCCCTAGGTAATGGCCCTATAGGCAAGTGATCTGCCCCCAGAGTGGCTTCCACTAATTCCTTCATGAATTTCATATAAAAAATCTTCAACTTGTGAAGGATGTACACACCTCAAAAAGGGTCCAGTGAAGGATCTTCTGTAGATGTGTCCCTCTACTGTCAAACTGAATCTTGTCGACTTCAATCTGATCTTGTGTGCCTCCTTGTGGTCGTCTGGCAGCTTTCCTTCTTTCAGGAATGCAACAATTGTATCCATCCAGCTTGGTCCCATGTCCACACACATCGCTTCGCGCTCTGTGGTCAGTGGTTCGATGCTCGGGCCTGACAAGTAATCAACCATTATGGTCCGTGCTTTTCCAGGTTGTACCGTACTAGCTAGGTTGGCCAACGCATTGGTGTGGTTGTTATCATCTCGGCTTACCTGAAGTAGTCGGTAGTTTTGAAACAAGGCTGACAACCTGATGACCTCCTTTGCATAGGCCGAAATTCGTTCATCTCGGGCTGCAAACTCGCCTATTGTCTGGTTAACTATTAGTTGTGAATCACAAAAACTATTACCTCATTTGCTTGCACTGCTGCTGCTAACTTCAGCCCTGCAATGAGTGCTTCGTATTCTGCTTCATTGTTTGAGGCCTTGAACTCCAAACGAATCGATTATTCTATTATCTGCCCATCTGGAGCTATCAAAACTACTCCTGCCCCCGCTCCCTGTCGGTTGGAACTCCCATCAACGAACAGTCGAAAGGAGTCGCCGATATAAATGCTTCAGGGTCTGAGTTTTTCTTCTTTCTTTTGTTCTTTCGCCTTTACCTGGGCTTCTCCTTGCTTGTTTGGACATCATTCATCTTGGCTCAATGGAGCCCGATGTACGATAGATTCTGGCGTGAACTCGGCCACGAAGTCAGCCAGAACTTGGCCTTTGATTGTTGTTCTGGGTCTGTACTCCAGGTCATACTGGCCCAGGGCGACTGCCCATCTGGCTATTCTTCGTGTCAAGTCTCCTTATTGCAGCAAGGACTTCAAGGGGTGTTCAGTTAGCACCACAATTTTATAGGCCTGGAAGTAATGGTTCAGCTTCTTTGAAGCCATTACCAAAGCCAGTGCCAATTTCTCTAAGGGTAGATACCTTGTTTCTGTATCGGCCAAGGTTTTGCTTACATAGTAAACAACCCTTTGCTCTCCTTTTTCTTCTCGGATTACCACTACGCTCATTGCGTGTTCTGAAACTGCTAAGTACAGGAACAGCTCCTCCCCAGGTTCTGGATTTGAAAGAACTGGAGCTGTGGTCAAGTATTTCTTTAGGTCGGCCAAAGCGGCTTCGCACTCCTCGGTCCATAGGAAGTCCGTGGCTTTCTTCACTAAGTTGAAGAAAGGTTTGCATTTGTCTGAACTTCTGCTGATGAACCTATTCAAGGCTACAGCCCTTCCAGTTAGCATTTGCACCTGTTTTGCCGATATCGGGCTCTTCAAATCCAGGATGGCCTTGATCTGATCTGGGTTGGCCTCTATGCCCCTTCTAGTCACCAGGTATCCCAAAAACTTACCAGATCCTACTCCAAATGCACACTTTGCTGCATTGAGTCGGAGCCGATATATCTTAAGGATGTTAAAGACTGCTTTTAGGTCGGCCAGATGAACTTCAGGTTCCTTGGTCTTCACGACCATGTCGTCAATGTACACTTCTACCGTTCCACCAATCAGGTGTTTGAACATCTTGGTTACCAATCTTTGGTAAGTTGCTCCTGCGTTTTTCAGCCTGAAAGGCATCACTTTGTAGCAGTACAGTCCTTTGGGGGTGATAAACACAATCTTCTCTTTATCTGGGGGGTACATGGCTATCTGATGGTACCCCCTGTATGCATCCAGGAAGCTCATCCTCCCATGCCCCGAAGTGGCGTCTACCAGCTGGTCAATCTTGGGTAGAGGAAAGCTGTCTTTGGGACAGGCTTTGTTTAAACTGGTAAAGTCTACACAGACTCTCCATTTACCGTTCTTCTTCTTCACCACTACTGTGTTCGATAGCCATGTTGGGTAATTTGCCTCTCGAATGGCCCTGGCCTCGAGAAGTCTGTCTACTTCTTCTTCCACTGCTTCGACGTGTACCAACGTCGGTCTTCTTGCTCGTTGGATTACAGGTTTGGCCGACCTGTCAATGTTCAGCTTATGGCAAGTGACCTCGGGGTCAATGCCTGGCATTTCGTAAGGCGTCCACGCAAACACCTCGATGTTTGCTCTCAAAAAAGCTTTCAATTCTTTTTCCTTTTCTTCGGCTAAGCCCGCGCCGAGAAGAAAGAAGCGTTCTTCATCCTCTTCCTGGACGAGGATTTTCTTCAGTGCTTCTTCACTCTTCTCGATTGGCTCCTTGCTGACATCTTCTAGGACCTCCACGTCCTCGTCTTCAATTTCTGTCTTTTCTGGTTCTCGAATGCTGCAGGTGGATTTCATTGCTGCCATGGAGTAATTTTTTGCCTGCAATTGATCTCCTCTGACCTCTTCAATCCCATGCTCTGTTGGGAACCGCAATAGTTGATGCAGTGTTGGGGGAACAACCCCCATTGCATGCAACCATGGCCTTCCCAAGATGATGTTGTAAGGGGAGGGTGTGTCGATTACGGTGAACTCTATTGTTATCTTCCTGGTGCCTGCCTGCACCTCTAAGCTGGTTGTTCCTAATGGCCATGTCGGCGTTTCATTAAACCCGATCATTGGGCTATTGGATTGCTCCATATTGTCTGGGTGAAGGCCGAGCTCCTTGGAACATCGAACATACATGATGTCGTAAGAGCTGCCTTGGTCAATCAGGATGTGTTTTACTTGGCACTCCCCAACCTGGAGGGATATTACCAAGGCATCATTATGCGGATGCTGCACCATCTCAAGGTCGGCTTCTAAAAAGGACACTACTGGTCCTTGGCACTCCTCTGCCCGATGTCTCTTCTCTCCGACTTGGTAGACATGTTGTAGGTGCTTCACCTTGTGGGTCTCCCCCCTAATTTCGTTTTCGTTGACCTTCGAGTGAATCACATTAATTACCCAAGGTCCTCCTACTTGAGGTTGCGGTGCTGGGGGAGGCGGAACTACTGGCGCCTGAGGCAATCTTGCCTATTCCTCCCTCGTCCTGGCCTCATCAATAAGGTCTCTCAGATGGCCTTATCTCACCAGGTCTTCCAAGTGTGTTTTCAGGGCTCTGCAGCCCTGAGTCATATGCCCATCTTCATTATGGTAAGCACAACGCCCACCAAGGTTTCTTCCCATAAATTCTCCTGGAGCCCTTGCTGGTGCTCTGAAATAGGGTTGATTCCGAATTTGTTCCAGGACTTTGTGAATTGGGATTCGGAACACAGTTGTCACTACCTGTGCTGCCCTTAGTTCTGTTTCTTATTTGCTTGATCCATTGTTACCTCAGCCTCGCTTCGGCGAGCAATTTCCTTTCTCTTGCTTTATCCCCTTAGTCCCCAACGTGTCTTCTTCGGCTCTGGCATACTTTTCGATTCTCG
This sequence comes from Camellia sinensis, assembly GCF_055761805.1. NCBI lineage: Eukaryota > Viridiplantae > Streptophyta > Magnoliopsida > Ericales > Theaceae > Camellia > Camellia sinensis. Next base: position 72,927,004 of record NC_138972.1, on the reverse strand, counting down.
CCATGAGCTCTTCCATACTTTTTGGCAATGTCTTTGCCAAAGACTTTCGTAGTGGACAGTTGTCTTTCAGGCCGTTCTTGAAAGATACGACCGCCACCTCTTTATTGCATTCGAGTATTCGGTTGAACACCTCATAGTATCTTTTTGCATAGGCCCTAAGGCCTTCATCCTTGTTGATCTTTAGAGCCATCAATGCGTCCAACCTTAATGGCTGCAGCTTGTTTGTCACGAACCTGGCCACAAACATCTCGGCCAGGCCTTCCCAAGCTTTTACGTTTCCCTTTGGTAGTTTGTGGAACCAATCTGATGCAATCTTCCCAAAGGATAAGGGAAATACTTTGCAGAGCAACGGCTCGTTTCCATTACACAATGCCATTGAGTTCAAATATAATCCAACGTGGAAGTTAGGGTCTGACTTACCATCGTATATTTGGAACCTCGGCATACTGAATCTCTTTGGTGCCTCAAACCTGTCCAATTCCACCGAGAATGGTGTCCTCGGCTTATCTGGGGAGGTTACCTCGGCGTCGACGTTCTGTTGCTTCCTCTTGAGGTAATCTCTTAAGTCCTCATTCGTTAGCCCAGGAGCTCGGCTGTCTCCTACTTTCAGTCTTTTTGGTGCACTACTTTCAGCTTCGTGGTGAGTCCTCTTCGACCCTTCTCCATGAGTTGTGTCGAAGCACAGTGCCTGCCCCTGAACATGCTGATGTCCTTTGGGGTCTGCCTCCTTTGTGCGATGCGTCCTCCGTGATTCTTCTCTTCTTGACTTTGTTCGTCCAACTTCCCTAGAAGGTCGGTGAGAGTATCTTTCACTCCCGTTGTGCTGAGGGGCTACGGGATTATTTTCTGCCCTCCATTCTGGGCATTGGCCGTTGGAATCGGCGTGTCCTGCAGCGGGAACGGTGGCTGCATGACGTTATTTTGCATCATGAAATTGACAACCAACTGCAGGTCTGCCAATTTGTTCACCATCTCTTTTACCTCTTCGTTCCTCCGCAGGCACCTATCCTTTCATACCTGGAGGTCGTCCTCGTTGTAATATCCACTTCGATCTGGTTTCTTTGGTGCGTCGCCAGTCTGGCTGACGTCTTTTACTCCGTGATTCTGGTCACGAGTTTCTGCATTCGTCTCTTGTGATATCAAGGTCAATAGGTCTCCCACTCTCAGCAGGAGTGTCGTCCCCAATCTTTTCCTTCTGTCCGTTACTGGCCATCTATTCTCCTTTCTTTCCCATAGATGGCGCCAAATTGTGTGGGTGATTTTCCGACCATACTGCCAACTCAGTATTCAGCTGGAGAGTACTGGCAGAATAGATGACACCTGGCTAACCTGCAACAGAAAGAGAAGATTCCGGCAGTGGTTCGTCCACCCGGGGGCACTCCGACGATCAAGTCAGTATATCTCTCAAAGATAATCAATAGTGCTAATCTCACTATTCAGAATGTAAATTGCGTACCTTAGACCCATGGGGGTGCCTCTCTTTTATAGCCAACCCAATCCTAGTCCCAATAGGAGCCTAGCTCTAATGGACTTAAGATTACTGCTAATCATAGACTCCCAGTAGGATTGGGATAAACTCCCTAAGAGTCTTATCCTTTCCTAACTGAAGGCTTCCCCTTTTCTAGGACTCTTGTGCCTTATCCGCTTATCTCGGATTCTGATATCTTCGGAGGTAACCTCGGCCTTGCTGAGATAACCTCGACGTCATGACCAGGACACGTGGCATCTCAGCTGATATGTCGGCGTCACCTTAGCCACGTGTTGGTACTCAGAAAATATATCCCCACACAAACAAAAAATCATCATAGCCCCATTAATTCAAGAATCAATTAGTTCTTTGAAGCAATTAATCAAATATGCAACATGAATACATCTTCTAGAGTAAAAAAAAAAAAAAAAAAAAAAAAAAATATTGCATGCAAATTAGTTACCTTTAACTTCCTCGATCAGCCATAACCACCAAAACCACTGACCACCAAAATCAAAACCCACAAGATAAAAGAGAAACACCCCCAAGTCAACCACCAAACTTTTTATAAACAGAAGAAAAAATTAAGCAAAAGAACACAATTGATAAGTAAATACCCTACATATAGAGCTTCCCTTTCTCCCAACACCTCTGTCGTCGTTATCTAGAAGCTCGTAGACGTCTCCTACAATAATGGGAAAGACAACCGCATCTCGAAGTCCATCATATCACCATTTCAATCTGTTCAAAGTATCTCATCTTACCATTTCAATAGGTCTCGAAGTCCTTCATCTCATTGCTTTGATCTATCTGATAATCATTTCATCATTTTGATTTATCCAATAAGCTCAGCACCTGGGCTTTGTTGCTTTCACCTAAAAGCTCTGACAGTGGGGTCTCGTTGTTGACCTCTTATTCCTCTCTTTTTCTCTCTCGCTTGCTTCTTCCATTTTTATTTACTGGTGATGTTGTTCAATTTGAAGGTGTGTTGTGCTAATAAGGTAGGCTGAGAAAACGGAGCAACTCTCAGAGAGATTTTTTTTTTTTTGATCTTCAAAAGGGTAAAATTGGTATTTTAAAAAATAATTGATGATGTTAGCAAAATGCATTAGTTGACTTGAAGGTTTGTTGTCAGACGGGGTAAATTGTCACGTAATAAAATACTTCAAGGAGGAAAATGTAATTTTTAAAACATTAAGAGAAAAATTGTATTAAAGACAAATCTCAAGAGGTATACATGTAATTTATTCACAAATTAAAAATTTATTTATTTATTAGAGGTGTAAACATACCTTGCTTTGTTTTGAGTGTTCAAAAAATGTTTTTGATTTTTTATGTTTTGTTTTTTATTTTTTGTGTTTTGTTGTCTTTGGTGAATAAATTCAAAACGAATTTAATAATACAAAAAATATAAAAATATATTGAATTTATATGAAAAAATTAGTGAAACATTCATCTCTAACTTTGGGTAGAAGGAGAGGCCCAATATATATTTTTTTATTAGTTAAGGTCCCTCAATAACACTAACCCAACCAACTTTTTTTTTTCTCCTTCTCTTTCTCTCTCCACCAATTGAACCTGTAACGTCCCAAATTTCTATCCCAAATGCTAATACAACAATCATGACTCTTTCAAGGAAAATCGAATATAAATCTCCAAACTTACATTACATGATACAATAGTTCTTCATGCAACAATACATTAATCCAACAACAAGTAAATAAACAAATAAATACCCCCAAGGGTTTACAAGTTTCCAAGGCTTGAGCCTGGTTACACAAAACGGTTATTCAAACACATACAAATACAGCCCTTGGCTTACACATAGAGTCACAGCAAAATGAGAGTCTCGTACTCTCAACACACATTTCCTCGCCTTTAGTTAGGCAGCATCACCATATCTTTTCCTACATAAAAATCCCATAGGGCGAGTATAAAGCCTAATAGGAAATCCTTAACAAAGTATATACATTTTATACAAGTTTTAAGAGATGAAATGCATATGCCATGCTATGCCCTTTTTGAAGATAAATCACATTTTCATCTTTTGAAAACCATCATGCTCAATGATGTCATGCAATTTCAATTGTTCAAAACTTAACAATTTTTTTCAAGAGCGGTAAATACGACTCTGGTAATCCCTAGGTCGGTGTCTACAAGTAGACTATACAGGTACTACCAAATTGTCATTTTTACTGGTATTAACCGGAAGGCTCAACACTTATCCGCACGGGTTTCCGATCTTTCACCCCGGACTCTCAAGCCAACTTATTCAATATCATCTACACCACCTTTCAAGACTTACCAACGTATTTACCCCAAAACTGTTTCATGAAAATTTGTTTCTCAACATTTTTTTCTCAATGCAAGTTTTCAAATCAACTTTCAAAGTTTAATGTAATCAAATGAATTGTTATGCCAATAACACAAGATGAATATAAATATTTTTATTCCAATTCATCATCCAAGGAATAACACAATTCCCTCTTCTCAAGTATCCTCAACAATTAGTCATTTCAAGACTATTTCAACGTTTTGAACAATAATTTTCAAAATAAACAACAATTCTCATATTCCCTGAAATTCATCATTTATATAAATATAAATAAGAAATTTTCCAAACATCCATTTATTTTGACACACAAAATAAATATAACAATATCATTTATGGATTTTCAGTCTCTTTAAAAAAAAATCTCAAATTCTAAGTTTTCTCACAAAAACTATACAACTCAAATCTTTTGAAAGAAAACTTTCCAAAATCATCTTTTCTTCAATCAACAACGATCAAAACCCATAAGATCATTTTAAAAAAAAAATAAGAGACAAACTCACTTTCAAAATCGCTCAACTTCTTGAATCAACAATTAATTTTCAAAACTATCGAAAGATGATTTCGAAAATCATATAGATCTTGCAAATATATATATATATATATATAACTCTAACAAAGTCCCTACCTCAAGTTTTGAAAAAGAAACGAGATGAAACCCCCAAAATCAACAGTGTCGAAACACGATATTCACTGCATACAACGAAACCCTCGAGATGATAACCCACTTTGATGATGACGCAATGGCAAAACTCAAATAGATCTTGAGAAATCAAGGTTTTTGATCTAGTTGTGTAAAGAAATGTAGAGAGAAGCGAAAGGAAATGTTTTCAAAGAGCGATATACAAAAGTGATCTGAAATATCAGATTCACGAACTGATATAACATGGTTCGCTCGAGCGTGGAAAGCCCCGCTCGAGCGTCGAATACACTTTCCCAGTACTTTTGCAGACAGGTCAAACTTCTGGAATCAAATATTCTCCGTTCGAGCGCATAAACGGCCGCTCGAGTGGACAAGCTCGACCTCTGTAAGATGTACAGGGTGACTCGACCCCCGACATACTCAGCGAAGTGGCAAAACATGAAAGAATTAACTTCTGATAAATCTCTGCAAGGTACAATTCGGGTTGGATTCGCATCTAAAGGTTTGGAGACATTACTTGTTCTAAACACACCACTATAACCTGATAACCAAAAATAAGGGAAATACAAGGGAAACTAAGATACGTAACACCGTTCAAAACCATACCAACCCGAGCCCGAAACACCATAAGAGACGGGTCAAAATCGGGATCGCTACAGAACCACCAACCCTTCCCACTCCTGTGCCACCACAGTACCACCGACTGTTGTCCGCACCGCTGTCGCTAGTCCGACGACCACTCTTCACCACTGATCTTCCTTTTTCTTTTCACTCTTTTCCTCTTTCTTCTCCACTATTTACCATCTATCTCATTTTTCTTCTCTCCATTCCTTTCTTCTTTTCTCATCTCCTCTCCTCTCCTCTCCTCTCCTCCCCTCCATACTATTGCCCTACCACTACGCTGCTGCGACCACCATTTGCGTGGACCACCGCCTGCAAAATGAAGAAAAATAGAGAAGAACTGTGATTTCTATTTTGCTGATCTTTACTTTTTTTTGCTTATATAGTTTAATGGGTGAAGAAGAAGCAAACACATATTAGGTTTTCTCATTTACTTTGAATTTTCTTTGTAAAAAACTAAAATTTCTCTATTTTGAAATTTCACTATGCTAAAATTTCGTTGTGAAAAATGTTGAGAGATCTTAACTACTATGAAAGTATTATATGTTTTTTATCTTATAAAATCTTAATATCATGGACTTTAAAGTAAAAACCTCAATATATATATATATATATATATATTGTATATAATAAATGTTGTTAAGATTTTTTCCACAAATTTTATATATTTTAAATGTATTTAGATTGAGTGGATCTCAAAAATAAAAAACATTTAAAAAATTACTAAAAATGTGAATTGAAAACTTGAAAAATATTTTGAAAATTAGTTTTCTACTTTAAATTTTCATAATTTTGAAAATTAGTTTTTTATTTTAAATTTTCATAATTTTTACATGAGAGAGAGAGAGAGAGAGAGAGAGAGAGAGAGAGAGAGAGAGAGATGCACAGGGCAGCTGTACTTGTACATATTGATGATGCGTAAGGAACGAAATTATTGTAGGCCACAACTCTTAATAAATTTTGGATGTGTAATCCACAAGTAAGATTCATATACACATAATAATGTCAACATCATTATATCTTAATATTGTATTTGATTTATTATTATGTGAGTATGTACATATTAAAAATAGATATAAGTAATTTTATGAGTTGTTATCACTACATTGTAAAGAGACATATTCGATTTTCACATGACAGGATGGATGCTGTCCCATCAATCTATTTTAATGATATAAATTATTTATATTATAATTTATCAAATATATCATTTACATAAAAAAAAATTAATTAGATATGTCTAGTCTTATGATCAAGTTTTAATTATTTTTTAAAAAAAATATCAAAATTTTTCTCATTGTTTATTTTATTTAAACATAAATATAATCTTATTATGGTATTGGAGAAGTTCAATTAATTAGTGTAGATCATCAAAAACGATTCGAAACACGTCCCTTTGAGTCAGAACACGAATAATTCACATGTGATATTATTTATTGTAAATGCTACTAACAAGTGATCATAAATATTGTTTAATATTAAAATTTATATAAAAATTATTTTAAAAGTTATGAATTTTTTAATTATTTTTTTAATTCAATAAAAAGTATTTTATAAATCGGCAAATATGTGAGGATGCAAATAAGAATCCAAATTAGTGTTGACTAGATGAATTTACAATTAAATGTTTTATACTTAAATTTGTCACAAATTAAATTAATGCATAATCTGCTATACACATTATTATAAATAAAATTGTAAAACTTAAATGGATCTTGTTAATATGTATCTTAAGAATACAATAATTAGCTTTAACTATTTCTAGTAGTACGGGGAATGTTGAACAAAAGTAAAAATAAATTTAATATTTTTCAAAAAATTAATAAATTTGATATTTTCTTTTATGTGGACAAAAATACCCCATTCTTGGGGTATGAATTTGATGGTAAGCTTTTTAGCTATTATAATGTAATGTTAAAAAAAAAATAATTAACTAAAATTAAACAAAAATTTTAAATAAAAAAAAAACTAAAATTTTCACAGTAGAGCTTAACAAACTTTTATGATAAATGTTTATTCAATTGTTTACCATTTATCTTCTTTTTCACTTTTTATTTTTAATTTTAGGTACTATATTTGTCATTATTTTTATAACAAGTTAATCCAAATTAGAAAGACCTGGAATTATTTTCGTTTGGTTAAATTTTCAAAATTTAGTTTAAAAAATTAAAAATTAATTTAATAAAAATAAATACAAACCACAAAATGTTTTCAAATTTGTAGAAATTATTTATATACCAAAGAACTAAATAAATAAAATAAAAAGTTAAAATGAAAATGAAAAACAATATAAAAAATAACTACTTAATTTAACAAAGTTTTTACAACTTATAGTGAAGGTAGTTGTACTAATTTCGCTTTCGTTTAGGAAGAGTTCAAATAGTCTAATTTTTTGACTTTTTAGCTATTTTATTCAGACTTTTTTAGCATCGTTTGGTTTTTTTTTTTTTTAGCTTTTTTAACTTTTGTGAGAGAAAAAGTATAATGATTATGATATAAATATGACATTTTATCTTATTAATTTATATAATCAATTTTATGTTTTATGTTTTTTTAATCAAAAAGCTAAAACCAATATGTCCTTAGGACATATATTAACAAAAAGCCAACGTAAATTATTGATCTCAATTTGTCTCCCACGATATTTATTGAGCGATTAAAGTCCCTTGTCTTATAAACATAATGATAAAAACTTGTCAACATTTGATACTTTGCGTGACATCGATGGAATCTAACATTAATGGAATCTAACTATATTGTTCTCTAACAGTTGACATTTGGAAACTTGCGTGACTGACTTCTCGCGCCTCGGTATTATATTGTCCGCTTTAGCGAGGTGGGGACGAAAACCCCCATCGGCCTCACGGCTTTAAAACGCGTCTTAACAGGTGAAGGGGGCCAATACGCTTATAAGTTGGTTGCAAGTGTTCCTCCCAGGCGATGTGGGATTGCCCCAACATATTGGCTGCTTTGGCGAGGTGGGGAAGAAAACCCCCGTCGGCCTCACGGCTTTGAAACGCGTCTTAACAGGTGGAGGGGGCCAGAACGCTTATAAGTTGATTGCAAGTGTCCCTCCCAGGTGATGTGGGATTGCCCCAACATAACCTCCTAGCGAACTGGGCTGCGAACAGCGGGAGAGTTTGCCGGATGACCTGCATGGGCCACCAAACTTACGTGACTGACCTCTCGCGCCTCGGTAAGATGTTGTCTGCTTTGGCGAGGTGGGGAAGAAAACCCCCGTCGGCCTCATCGCTTTAAAACGCATCTTAACAGGTGGAGGAGGCCAGTACGCTTATAAGTTGGTTGCAAGTGTTCCTCTCAGGCGATGTGGGAATGCCCTAACAATTTTAAAGTGATAAAATCAAGAAAAAAATGCATTTAAATGTGAATAACTCAAAGTAATTACATTTTTACAGAGGTATAAATGAGTTGGTTGTAACATGGTATACAGCTCTCACTTCCTTTGACTTGTATTTTCATGAAAGTGCAATATTTTGAATTATTTCCACTTAAATACATTTTTCTTAAAATCAAAACTTGTTACATGATTTTGTATTAAATTCTTGAATTATACTCTTTTTTTTTTTCCCTTTTGTTAAAAGGAAAAATTACTATTTATGAAGGTTTTTAAAAATTATTACACATTAATAAAAAAAAGTTTATGATTTTAAAATATTTATAATATTTATCACATTTTTATAAATATTTTTTTTTTTTTGGACAATTACTGATGTGTGATTTTTCGATGTTAAAACGGTGTCCCCTATCCATTGTATTCACCCAACTCGATCATTGGTTATTTTATTGAAAAAAAAAAAAAAACTATCATAAAATATAAATGAGTAAACACAATTCTTAAGCATTGGTTTGGGAAGTTGGATTGGGGTGGTTAGGAATAAAATAGTTATAAAAAAAAAAAAAAGGCCTTTTAGTCTCAAACTAAAAAATATTACATTCAAATCATAATTATTTTATTTTTTTTCTCACAAAAGTTTGAAAAAAAAAATCAAAAAATCTATCCCAAACAAAATTTTTTAGTCACAAATTAAAATAATCAAAAAATCAAAAAAATAATCCACATACCAAATTCTTCTGACCCAGTCTCAGAGGTAATGAATCTTTTTTTCCCAAGCAAAAACGGTGGGAGCTAAATACCACCTTGTTGAAGAGGTTTGTCGTCATATGGAATAATGCCCCCACAAATCAGAGTAAGAAGTGGCATTTTGGTAGCCTTGCCTTGAAAAAAAAAAAAAAATTACTTATTATTTGGGTCATAAATTTGAATAGAAATTTGAAGAAAAAATGAAATGGACATTTGTCTCACTTTTTTCTTTTTCTTTTTAAATTTTTATTTAAATTCATGATTCAAATATAACGTTAAAATTGTAAAAAAATTACAGAATCTTATATATGTTTGACATGATTATATTGTGCTTCCCTAAGATTCAAATGACGATATCGTGTAGATTTTGTTAAGTATTGGATTTTAACCTTGAATTTTCAGAAGTAAGGGTATTTTAGTATTTCCATACTACTACTGATATGGTGTCTAATTGGTTCAATTGCAAAATGAGAAATGCCTACAATAATATGATAATTAAATTAAGCGTTACATAATTGAATTTGTAATAAATTAAAATTTAAAACATAAAATATTATGTCATTAAGCCTAAATGAAAAATCTTTTCCTTTACAAAATTGGATGTGAATTTGTTTAAATAAAATGAGCATGTGCAGCTCACATAATCGATTACAAGATCCACCACCTATGAAGCACGGATATTTCAAAAAGAGTAACGTATCCGTATCGGATACTTATCGGATATCGATACTCCTCGGATACTTGCGGATACATATCGGATACTTCTTAAAAGTATCGGATACTTCTTAATTAATTTTTTATTAATTTTGAAGTATCGGATACTTAATTTTGAAGTATCGGATACTCGAAGTTACATATTACTTATAATATTTTATTTAGTTCTTTCATAAGAGGAATATAGTGAGAGCTAAAGTAATAGAATTTGTCAAATTGATGTATCCTTGTTGTCTCTCTCACTTCTCTCTCGCTTTCTCACTCTCTCACGTTTCTTCTCTCTGCTCTCATTCTTTTTTTGGTGTTGGCATGTAAAGATGATGTTTAATTTGCATTTGCATTTGCTTTGCTTTTAGTTTTGGATGTTTTATGAATGTTTGAGCACTTTTAGGTTAATAGGAATCCCTCTCTTTATTTATTAATTTACTTTAAGTTTTATTTTCATGCATATTACATTATTAAAATTAAAAAAAAAAAAAATTTATGGATGTATCCCCGCTGTACCCGTATCATACTTTTTTAAATTTTGACATATCGCCATATCCACATCCCCATATCACCATATTCGTATCCGTGCTTCCTAAGCTATCATTGATGACTTAAAAAAGTATATTTGCTGAAATTTTTATTTAAGAATGGTTTTTTGACTTTGGCTTTGGCTTTAGCTAAGGTCTTGTGATATTCACTGATGTAGGGGAACAAGTTGAAGCTATTGACCTTGAAGACTCTTAGTTTTGTAGGAATCTTTCTTCTTTATCAAGTTGTCTTTTGCTTTAAGTTTTATTTTTATGCATACTGCATTACTAAAAATTATTAAAATAATATTTTTTACGAACGTATCCCCGCCATACCTGTATCCTAGTTTTTCAAATTTTGTCGTATCACCGTATCGTATCGTATCCGTATCCGTATCCCGTATCCGTATCCACCTATCAACATAATTGTATACCATCACAACCATCTCTCTTTATCATTATATAATATATATACTCTGTTTTTTTCACATCTCTCTCTTTCTTCTTCTCTTATGCCTATTTGTCCCTCTATAATAACAACAATCACACAACTCTGTTTTTATCTTTTTCTCATATTCCCCTACTATGTGTCTCTTTAATAAAAGTCAAGTCATAGAAGTCCTCATTATCTTTGGTCTGTCTCTTTAGAGTGGCCACTGGAACTAAATTCTGATTCCAACCGTAAAAATTTGAAAATAATTTTTAAGGTTTTAAATTTAAGTTATTAAAGTCACTGAAAGTTTATTGAATTATTAATTTTAGAATCTTAGAATTAATCAAGATACCTGCAAGTTGGTCCAACCATCGCATTGTCAAAAAAATCTTTACAACTATTTTAAATTTGGACTAATCAAACATAAATTGCAAAATTAATGAGCATATTTAACTACAGAGATCAAATCAGCCTAAGGGAGAAATTACAGGAGCCACCAAAGTGGCACATGAAGAGCATGTGGCCATTCTCTTTACAATCATGATGATTGTCATCAAATTTTGTTATCTATCTAATGATTGTTATCAATTTGGATGTGGCCATTCTCTTTACAATCATGATGATTGTTATCAAATTTTTTTTGTTTTTTGATTGTTATCAATTTGGGTATAAAGTAAAGGATCAATAGGGTAAAACTATTGTGGTTGAAATTGTATATACACTACTGTTGTAATTTTTTTCAAAATTATGTAAGTCTGACAAAATATTTCTTTTATAATGATGTTCACGTAATAAGTCATATTATTTATAATATGGTATAGTTTGCCCGGCTATAAAAGTACAATTTAGATGAGTTTGATTGTCAAAAAGCTTGCTAGACCCAACCCCAAATAGTATCTGAGAGTTGCCCAAGATCACTTAGAAATTGACCACAAAACCTAAATTCCTCTTACCAATTGAATTCAACAAATAGTTTTCTAGACTTTTTTGGTTGGTAAATTTTTTGGGCCCTCTGCTGATTTTTAATTTTTTGATAGTTTTCTTTGCAAATATCCACAGCCCAACAACAAAAGAGATTTCCATTGGTGCAAGAAGACAAAGAATCTAGTTTTTGGGCTTAAAAAACCCAAACCAAGCAAATAGATTGGATTGTAAAAGCCCACCATACAACGGAGTGATCCACCTTCCTGATGGACTTCTAGTTGGATTGGGTCCACTGACCCACTAATTGGTTAGAGGTGAGCTTACCGATGGGTTCCATACACAAATTTCAAAATCCATCTAATTTCAAAACAAAACACTTGCACTAATTAATTATACATATTTTTAATTATTATCAAAAAATTATTTTTTTTAAAAAATAAAATTTAAAGACCCTGCTAAATCCCACCACTGCCAAACTTCCATCAAACGGTCATCGGAGACTTGCCGGAATGTTCAACATCACCGAGAAGTAGCTGGAGTATCATCGAAAATTAGCCGGAATATCACCGAAGTGTTTTGAACGTCACTAGAAATTGTCGGAATGTCTAGAATGTTCGTTGGACATCAAGAATATCATCGGAGACTCACTGAAATGTCCAGAATATTGCCGGAAAAAAAAAGAATAAATAGCAAAATTAAAGCGAAATAAACATAGTAAAATGTGCTAAATATTGATAAATTGAAAAGAAAAAAAAAACAAACAAACAGTAACAATGAGAAAAAAACATATGTTATTTTCAATTTTTGTAGGGTTTAATAAAATATTCTCTAATATTGATCAAACCGAAAAGTAAGCTTTGAAATTGTAAAACGTTATAGTTTCAAAACATGATTATATTAAGCATTTATTTTTATTAATCAAACTGAAAAAAATGTTATGACACTGCAAAATATTACAGTTTTAAAGAATGTTATGAAACTGCAAAATTTTATAGTTCTAAAGAAAGTTATGAAACTGCAAAATTTTACAATTTTAAAGTATGATTAATTTTAGCACTAATAAAACTGAAATTACAAAATTTTACAGTTTTAAAGTATGATTCATTTTAGCAACACCAATGAAACTGAAACTGTCACCGTCTATAACTAAAACTCAAAAACAGTTTGTTCAGAACTTGATTTCCCCCTCTCCCCCCCAATTAAAATAGGAAAATAGAAGTGTATAGTAGAGAAAAAGTAAAAAAACTGAGAAATTGAAGGAAAGAGACAGATATAGAAAGAATATTATACTCCGACAATTATTTTTGATTTAGTTCTAACCGAATCTAACATAGATCTACTCATCTTCTTCGTCGTTGGTGAGTGTGAAGTAAGGGGTCAGTACTCGGTGGTTGCTGGTGAACCCCAACCAATGGCGGTTGTCGATTGCTAGTGACTGTAGATCATAAAGAGAAAGAAAAGAAGGAATGTGTGGTCGTGGTCGTTGCCGGATATCACAGAAAGAGAGATAAAGAAAAAAAGTAAGGTACAAAGAAAGAGAAGAAGAAAAATGTTTTGAGATTAAATAGTGTTCGACAATCCTCACTGTATTTAAAAGATTTAATTCTATTGTGTACACAACAACAATTAGAATTTAAAGAAATAAAGAAAATGAGAGAATTTGTTTGATTACAAAAATCAAACTCGAAATAATAAATAAATAAATAAAAACAGATTTTATTTTGTTACAAAAACAAAATTAAAATCTGATTTAAATAAATAACAATAACGCAAAAATTAATTAAATAACTTACTTGATTTAATTTCTTCGAATTATAATCTGATCAAGTCCAGTGTTTGACACTGTGTCCTTAAGACAGATTCGTCCTCTCCACGGTGCTTTCAGAATGTGGACGTCTATCTCTCAGGATAAAATGATCTACTACAAACAATAGCAACACTACAAATTGTTTGTCTAATGAACACACAAAGTGTTTATACTCTTTCTGACAAGAAAATAATGCAGCAAAATGAAGAGGATGTTTGCAGAATTATGAAGGACGAAAATTAGAGTTCTCTAAATCCAAATGAGGGTTGTCCTATTTATAGATGGAATGGTGGCTCTAGGTTTTGAATTGAACAGGTATGATACCTGTTGGTTTTGAATTCAAACAGATTTGAATCTGTTAATAATTCAAACAGATAGCAAAAAACGGAAAGGGCCTTGTTTGGGTGTGCACTAACGGGAAGGGCCCTGTTTGGGTGTGCACTAATTCCAAACTAGTTTATTTCTGTTTGAAAACGGGAAGGGCCCTGTTTGGATGTACAGAAAATCCAAATCAGTTTAATTTGAATTTTGGATTTTATTTTGCCAAAAAATAAAATTAAATTCAAATGTTTTTGGCCCAAAAAAATTAGAAGTCCAACCCAACCATGCACCCGCGCCCAAGGCGGCGTGCGTGTGGTGATTTTTGGGTCCAATGGGTCTAGCCTATTTTGTCCATAACCTCTCCCACTAAAACACTTGGGTACCCCTTGGGGCACACCCCAAGTACCAAACCCAAGCCTTATAAACCCTTTCAAAACCTCTCACCAAATCAATGTGGGACAAGCCATTTTACAACTTTAAGGAATTTCCACCAAAACTCCATTTCCATGGAGCACACTTTGGCTTCAATTTCCCATTCACTCGGTAATGGTTTTGAGCAACCAATAATACCACGTGAATCATAACGCGGCATAGAACGCGTTACCACTTTGACCCGAGTAAATCGACACTCGGGACCCACCTAAAAAATAGACCAAACTTGAGAAAAAATTCTGATTTTTACCCAGAATTTTTCTACCATTTCCAACAAATAAAACACACACTTTTCAAAAGGACTTGTGGATAATTTGTCTCAATTAGACAACATTGTCGGAAAACAATCAAAATAGCTCAAAATTTAAACTCAACAAGAAGCCTAAAAATAAAAAAAAATAAAAAAATATATACCCCAAGAGAATTCAATTTCCAAACCTATTTCAGACATGAAGTGTCCACACTAAATCTACGTTTACTCTAGGATTCATCTCTTGTTAGTATGATTTGTCATACAATTTCAATGCATGTACAGGAGAATCATTGTATAATTATAAATTCCAATTCACAGAAAAATAATATATAAATCTAATACAAACTTTTATTAAACGAATGATCTTAAAAAACTTATACAAATATGATCCAAATCCAAGCAAATTCAAAAACATAATACACCATTCTAATTACGTGGTTAGAATTTCATATCAGTCTTTTAGAGAGTCTAGTCAATCATGGCAAGGATGGATTCCGTAAGGTTGAGAAAGAACATCATGGAATTTCTTCCAAAATCTCCTTCGTCACTTCTGTAGTCGTTTCTCCATTGCTTTCCTTTTAGTCCTAGTTGTTTTAGGTTACGAATCTATGTTACTAAAAAATACTAATATCCTAACGGATTACATATTGGAATACATTTTCTAAAACATGGTACCCTTTCGTTCTAAAACAATAAATTCAGCGAATTGAAATGATCTCAAAAATTTTTCCCAATATATTTCCTTAGGAGAAGAAAAAATCAAATATAATAAACTAAAATCTAAGGTGAATTAAATTTTAATAGGATAAAACATTAAAAGTTGGCCACAATGCTCATAAAAATGTTTTGCTACGTGGAAAAAAACTACATTTCATTGGATGCCTAATAGTAATAAAAAAAAAAAAAATTACTTAGAAATATCTTAAATTTTTATATGTAATATACATATAACTCTATCTTTATTGTACTACATTTTAGAATATATGACATACCACATTCCTATTTCATGTAACATAATTCATGTTTCCCTAATGTATTAGGCTTTCCTGGAACTTCTGTTCGTCCAGAGCAATTCTCTGTCTCAAACACATCTTGGCAACTTTGCACTTCTCTTAGTTCTTGTCCATTTATTTTTGTTTTTATTTTTATTTTTATCATCAACGCTTAATTGAATCACATAACATGAAAATACCCATTACGGAGCCAAGTAATATAGGATAAAGGAATAAAAATGAATCTTAAAAAACCTTAATATGTAACATTCTAACTCCAGTAAAAAATTTCATACAAAAATTCCTTTCTGGTGATAAAACTCATTCCATTGCAATCCAAACAATGAATCCACACGTCCTATTTTAAGAAGTAACATTTTTAACTATAAACTTATTGCAAAAAATGTCAATTATTCTCTCTATTTTAAAAAAAAAAAAATCCGTAAAATATCAAAAAATTACTAAAAAAATAAATCTCAAAACAACTCTTAATCTCAATTCCATTTATTTAGTTAATTTTTAATACCAAATCGTTGTGTTTTGTGTTTTGTGTTCTTTTTTTTTTAGATGAAAGATTTTCAAACCTTTACTTCGAATTTTTTGGGTCCATTTCCACCGTATTGCAAATTTATGGAAGACTTTCTAGAAAGTCTTTCCTTTGTTTTTAATTTTTAATTAAGTTTTTTAATTTTTAATTTTTGTTAAATTCAAATCCAGTGTGTTGCACATGGAACGTCAAATACACGGCACTCACTTTGTTCCATGGTGGGTGGGTGGGTGGGTTGCCTGGCTACTTCCCACAAACTTTCCACATTCTACCATATTGGCCTATTTTTGGGAGGTGAAAATTCACATAATGTTATAAAAAAAGAAAAAGAAAATTTGACCATGATTGAGAGTGCCAAACTTCCACATTCTCTACCATAGTGGAAAACACTCGCTCTAACTTTTGATGATTATAATAAAATTGAATATTATAAAGGGTTTTTGTTAACATGTATTCTTAATACACGTGATAAAAAATATAAAAATATTATACATTTTTTTTATTATAGTCACTTTCATACATTATGTATAAATAGACAAAATATCTTAACATGCGTTTTAAAAACACATATTAACAAAATCCTATTATAAATGACCCGAAGAGCAGACATGATCCCTCATTTAGATTTTATTAAGAGTCAAAAGTGGTACAATAAAATGCAAAAATGCTTTGTAGCTTTTTCCTTAACATGAGACTCAAGACACACACACACATATATAGTGAAAATTCTATGAGGTGTATATCATATAAATCAGTTACGATATTTGTGATTTTGGATTAGAATTTAGTGCGGTGTTAGTTATAACTTGGTTACAAAGGGTCGGCTTTGAGATTTACAGAGACTTAGGCGGCCTTTGAAACAGGGACCCCAAATATATATATTTTATGAAATAATTATAGATAAAATAATAATTATCAATAAATTTTTTGTTGGTTAGTAGCCACAAAAAGTTTCCTTACACTTATAACTATTAAAATTTATTTTTATACATTAAGATACGAAGAAATCATTACAAAGACTCAAAAAAGATAAATATAATATTGTTGTTTTATAGTTTAGCAATAATCAAAATATAATCCATTGATATCTGATAATAAAATGATTATTTGATAGCAAAACACAAATTATTGAAAAAAATTATAGAAAAAATTAAGGTAAAATTATTTAATTAAATTATGATAAAGAGAGAGTGCAAACAAAATTAAGGAAAAAAATTAGGATAAAATTATTTAATTAAAATATCATAAAAAGAGTGGGCAAAAAAATTAAGATAAATTTATTCATTCTATTAAAATCTTAACACGATTCTCGATTTGGATTCATTATATAATATATATTTAAATATATTTTAATTTATTTAGATTAATTATATAAAATTTTAATTGGGCCTAATATTGATTAAATAAATAAATAAATCAATTGGGCCAACAAGATTTTTTTTTAGACCTGTTAGGCTGGCCTCAAATAATGAAAAATGATTGGACTTTGAACTTATAATATAATATAGAACTAACAAATTTGAGAGTCATATTTTGGGCCAAAATTTGAGAGTCCTAGCACAAGCCTTACTAGCCTTAACCCAAAGCCAGTCATGATTGGTTATATACATTGAGGTGTTAGTTAAGACTCATTATGATATTAATTATAATATTATTTTAGTTATATCTTATTCGTGTGTAATTATGACCTTTTCTTTTCTGATAATCAACTCCACATGTCATAATTTACATAAAACATACCTCTTAACATGATTATATGTTATAAATACATATTCATAATTAAACCAAACCTTCTCTCTAAACCCAACATTCCAACATTTGACAACATCACACTGTCATCATCATCGTCACCGGTATTTTCCAAACACTATATGACATTGCTTATATGATGTTTAAATTAACGGTGTAGCAAGAAATCTTATGAATGAGATATAGTGACTGACTTTTATTAGGTAATTAAAAGATAATAGATGATTCATTTAATGTGAGTTACGATTTCTCATTTGATAGGAACACCACATAAACAATGCAACATAGTACTCTGTAACTATATAATAATTTTCCTACTAGCAGCGTCAAGTCGCTATTGCTTTAATTTGAGAAAATTACATATGTCATCCTTATATCAATTAAGTTCTTATAGTTTTAATTATGTCAATTTTATCTTTAAAATTTTCACATTATATTAATTTAATCTAATTAATAATATTCTTTTTTAGAAATTGGGCAAAATCAACCCTCCTTAAAGTGATTAAGTGGTTCACGCCTAATTTAAAATGGATCATTTTGTTTTAAATTGATCATTTTACTATTGATTTTAATATTATTTTTTAATTAATGTTATCAATTGGATTGAATTGACATATTTTAAAAAAATTAAAGAGAAAAACTAATATAATTAAAATTACGAAGAGAGAAAAATCACAAAATTTATGGATATAACTAATTGACCCATGGTTGGAGTGAAGGTTACGCACTCTACAGTTTCAATGAGTGGTCAAAGACTACGGCTGCTTTTGTGCTTTGGATTTGTAGAAAGCTCCTCAAAAGAAAAAGAAAAAAACAAAGAAAGAAAAGAATGAATCAAATAAAAATTTGTAATGGGGATTGCCAAGGACTAGGGTCAATTTTAACATTATTGAAGACTTGAAGTTAAGATTATTGAAGACTTCTAGTCAATTTGTTAGAGTGAATTACACTTTCTATCCTCAAGTATTATTGCCTCTTAAACTATAGATTTATTTATTTTATTTAGTTCCTAAATGATTGGATTTTTGTCAATATATTTCACTTACTATAGTCCAATTTAATCAAGCCTAGTAGATGTGCAGTACTATTTTGTAAGCAAAATTATGGATTCGCAAAATTATGGATTCAAATTATGTAGAGAGAAGATTGATATCATTTTATGTGGTCTCATTTCCCTACTAACATACTAACACATAACACATTTTGATATATAGCTGCTGGCTTATTTTCCTGTGAAGGAAAATATCATAAATGCGAGCGTGCCAGCAAGGATTAAAAAATTCTTACAGATTAAATTTAAGCCAATTATTAGATGATTGACGATTCTTTTGCCTCAATGAAGAGGACTTCAAAATTGCCAAATGTAGAGAAAAAAAAATTAAAAGAAGAATGTGGGAGACAGAGAAAGACGATTGAGTGAACAATCAAAGTAATAATTACTTACCTCTACTCCTATGTTTCGAAAAGGAAGTGCATAAAATGCTATGAAAAGGAAATGCTAAAAATAAATGCTTCGAAATATAAATCTATGTTAAACTACTCCTAAGATAAGGAAAATGACAAGAAATGTTGAAATCAATTGTCTTTGATTATGAATTTTGGATTCTTTACAATGTAGCCATAAATGGCTATTTATAGGCAAATATTTATAGGAAAAAACTTTCAGCAATAACTATCCAATAACCACCTAAAACTACTTACTCTTCCATCTTCATTCCTATAATGCCACATATCTCTCATTGTCTTCATAATTTCCTTTAACCTCCAATTCATGCTCTATGTTCTCCGCTTTATTCTTCATCATCTTTTCACATTTCATAACTTCTCATAACTTCCAAATGAGTAGGAGGATGCCACATGTCCTGCAATTATATAAATAATAAATAATAATAAAAATTACAGATTTATGGTGCCAACAATTGCGTGTGACAAAAAAAAAAAAAAAAAATAATCATCGTTGTCCAATTTGTTAACAAAAAAACTCCACATGCGGTTGAAGTTTTTATCACTTTGATCTTTGGCCCTATTTGATTAGAAGGATTAATAAGGAGATTAACAATTTATGGGATTAGTGTATAATTTGTTATTCAATTGAATGGGTAAATATTACTTTTTTGTCCACGTTTGTTTTACAATAGATGCAAAAATATATAATCCTAATTATATTTTTATTTTGCATTTTTAGTTGTAGGATTAAAAGATTCGCCAATCTTATTGGACCAAATGTTCGTTGAAATCTTATTTTGAACACCAAGTATCACACTTTTTCCACTTTATCCCCTGTTAAAAGCCATTTGATGTGTTTTGTTAGGTTATATTTGATTTATGAATTTGAGTAGGAATTTAGAAATCAATAGGAAAAATGTGCGTGAAATGTAGTTATATTTCACTCACATTTTTCTATTTCTCTTTTTAAATTTCTACCTAAATCCATGAACCAAACATAACATCAAAGAATTTGACAATAGCATCCTATATGAAGCAAATTTAAAACAAAATTAAGGTTTTGTTGGAAAATTTAAAAAATTTTGAGTCAAAGTATGAATTGAGTAATATTTTTGGGGTGTAAAGTACAATTTAGTCAAATTTATTATTGATGAAGACTATTGACCTAGATAACCGAATACTTACCTAAGACTTAAAAAAGTAACACCGAAGACTTATGATTACAAGTCATCTTCTATATACAGTCCAGTGACATACAAATCAAATATTTATAGTGTACCTTTCCCATTTATTTTTATTTATTTTTTGAATTTGTGAAACTCAATTGAGTTGTTTATATCTCTCAAAAGTTACATTTTTCAATCTTTTCTTGAGGCCAACCCAAGGCATAGCTACTTGACATATGTGAAGATAAGAAATTACTAGTATTCAAGAATTAGTCAAAACCAAACTGAAACATCCTGGTGAGCAAAAAAAAAAAAAAAAAACTAAGTAAATTCAATATTTATGATTTTCTATGCATTTATTTTTTAAATTATATAATAATATTATGATGATCACATTTTTTATTATATTTTATTTATCATTTTATAGTTCAATATTGAAATCATTAAGCCAATGCAGCATTGACACATAAGATGTTAAATAAATTGTGATAAGAAAAAAGTGGTAATTAGTATTATTAAATCTTTAATTAAGTTAAATTCCTTAAAAGTTAGTTGAAAATTCCTTGAAGTTACTTACTGGTAAGGGAATCAATAGACAAGTTTACACATTTTCTTTCTGTTGTTTTATTTATTTATTATTATTTAATTTATTTACTGGTAAGGTAGGCCATGGACCAACAAACATCATATAAGAAACTAAATTCACTATTTCTCTCATTACTCATCTCTCCCTAACCTTAATACTGGTGTAAATCAGATGGGTTGCTCCATATCAAATTATCAATTCAAATCCCTCTTGTTTTTTCTCTTATTTTCCCTAGTTCTTTGCTTATCATTTTCTCAAGAATCCCAACCATTGATCTGTAACCTTCGTTTTCTTGAACATCTTGATTTGTCCAATAACCAATTCCAAGGTGTCATCCCATCTTGTTTGGTAAACTTCAGTGAAAATTTGTTGGTACTAAATTTGCAAGGAAACAATTTCAATGGAACCATTCCTCAAACATTTCGACAAGCGAGCAAGTTGTGAACCCTTGATGTTAGCAACAATAAATTGCATGGGGAGCTTCCGAGATCATTGGTGTAAAGCCCCAAAAATATATAACATTACCTCAGTACATTGACTAACATTCATTATAAGAGAAACTGTAATTCATCAACCCTTACATCATTGAATCATTAAGGTTTGTACAACACAGTTCCACATGCAATTATACATTCAACGATACTAAATACATAAATTTATAGCATGTAGAATATTAAATTCAAAAACAAATAAACATCCTCAAGGGCTTACAAATTCCAAGGCTTAAGCCCGGTTATATAAAAATAGTTTCACGAACCCATACATTTATAGCCCTTGGTTAGAAAAATAAACCACAACAAAATACGAGTCATTTACTCTCCACAGAATACATCCACACCTTTAACTCGGCGGGATCACTACATCTTTTCTTGAACGAAAATCCCATAGGGGTAAGCTTAAAACGCAGTAGAGAATTCTTAACAAAGTATATATATATATTTATTCATGATTCCCAATTTGAAATGCACATGCCATGCTATGCCTTAAAAAAAAAAAATTTACATTTACATCTTTTGAAAACTACCATGCTCAATGATAACTTGAAATCTCAACAATTTAGAAATTTACAATTTAATCCAATGGGGCGGTAAATACGACTCAGGTAATCCCTAGGTTGGTGTCTCCAAGTAGGCTTAGTTAGCACTACCAAACCCCACTTCACCGGTTGCTAACCGGAAGGGAAGTGGTACCTCTTCCACGCGTGTTTTCGGTCTTTCACCCCGGACACTCAGGCCAACTTAATCAATTTCATCTACACCCTTTATCCAGACTTACCAACGTATTTACCCCAAAACATTTCAATAATTCTCATTTCAAAATATTCTTTTCTCAATGTAAACGTTTCCAAACTCAATTCAAAATGTATACTAATCGATTGAATGAGTATGTAATGCAATAATTATCAATGCCTCATAATATTTCTCCATATTTAAGTATCTCAACAATAATACCATAATAACCATATTTTCCATTTTCCTCCCTTCAATGTTATTTCACAAAATAACCACATGTTCAATTAAATCTATCAA
Source organism: Camellia sinensis (assembly GCF_055761805.1). Taxonomy (NCBI): domain Eukaryota; kingdom Viridiplantae; phylum Streptophyta; class Magnoliopsida; order Ericales; family Theaceae; genus Camellia; species Camellia sinensis. The sequence goes on along the minus strand of NC_138972.1, from coordinate 72,904,424 downwards.
CACATAGCAACATTTTATCATCTTGTACAATTCTCAACAATTTAGTCATTTCAAGACTATATGCAATGTTTTGAACATCAACTTCCACAATCACAATTCTCATATTTCATGGAACTCAACATTGATGTAAACATAGAGAAGACTTTTCTAAAAAAGAAATTTTCATTTATTTTAGCACCTAAGGGAAATGTGGCCATTTCATTCATGAATTTCCATCATCCTTTAAAAACCCCCAAATTTTCTAGGTTTTCTCACCATAACCTCACATGTCCAAAACATTTGAATAAAATCACACCAAAAGCTTTTTTTTTTTTTTTTCTTCTATCAATAGCAATTTAAACACCTTCATGCGATTATTTAAAAGAAAAGAGATAACCCACTTTCCAAAAATCACTCATTTTCTTTAGTCAACAACAAGATTTTAAGCTATTAAAGGGGATTTCGAAAAATCAACAAGATCTTGCAAAAATATATATGTGACTCAAAGAAAAATCCCTACCTCAAGTTTTGATGAAGAGATGAGATGAAACCCTAAAATCAAAGGTGTAGAAATTCGATCTCCACCTTGCAAAGTGAAGTCCTCGCTTTGTTCTCCAAAACTTGTGAAAGAGGATGGATCAAAACCCAATGGATTCCAAGAAATCAAGGGTTTTTCGTATTTGATGGAGGTTTTTAGAGAGAAGGAGGAGTAAAATGATTTTTAGAGTGAGAAGGAAATGTTTTAAAAGTGATATACATAGCCTAAAAGAAGGGAGAAAAACAGAGTTTTCGGACTTAGCCCATCCCTCACGTGCGACACTTGCCCTTGCACGTGCGGACCGTGCTTCCCGCATGTGCGACACTCTCTTGCACCTCCCCTCCGCACCTGCCTTTTAAGCAGAATGCAACGTAGAAACTCCCCAGTTTTCTGCACGTGCGGCCTCACTTCCCGCATGTGCGGCTCCTCTCCTGCACATGCGGCCCAAGGCCCTGGATGTGCGGCTCAGCCGGCCTAGAAAATCTCCAGCTCAACCCCGGTCACTCCGCATCCAACCCTCACCTTCCGAAACATGTGAAACTTGGAGTAGCAATAAATAAGAATGAAAATTTTTGAGAAAGAGTTTTCAAAACAACAATCCAATGGTCAAACCAAAGCTTTACACTAAAATCCGACGCTATAACAATCGTAAACCAAGGTTTAAACAAAGAGGAACAAATGAATAACATGATCGGTCATCAGGATAAATCAAACTACTAAAACAGGATAAAGACAACAAGTGATCAAAACCATGCTAGATGTTGTTTCAAATCGCAATATCTATTTTCAATCAAAATTCGCCATTCTTATCCTGGTTTCCAAGTGTCTAGTCTCAAGGCTAACAACAATGGTTCATGATATCATATAAGCATGAAATATTTCAATCAACAATAATGGTCACACATGTCAATCTTATACTCAAAACAACAATGCCTATAACAACACATGGTTAACAATCTTAATACATTTCCTTCAACACTAGGGAATATTGCAAATTAAAATAACTTAAGCATTCATAAACAAATCCGGATACTTGAAGTGGACTTTCGCCTCTTGTTCCCACGCTGCTTCTTCAACCCCATGGTGTCTCCACAACACCTTTACCAACGGTATAGTTTTGCTCTGTAACACTTGCTCTCGGGCATCTAGTATTTGAACCGGTCGCTCTTCGTAAGAGGCATCCTCATCTACCTCCAAATCAACCCAATCAAGCACATGAGAAGGGTCCGCCTCATACTTCCTAAGCATAGACACATGAAACACATTGTGAACCCCCGAAAGTTGTGGCAGTAAAGCTAACTGGTATGCCACTTCCCCAATTCTCTCCAATATCTCGAAAGACCCAATAAACCTTGGAGATAATTTACCACTCTTATCGAATCTCATCAAACCCTGTCTTGGTGAAAACATGGTCACCCACTTCGAAAGACAAAGGTCTCCTCCTCTTATCGGCATAACTCTTTTGTCGGCTTTGGGCTGTTGTTAACCTCTTCCTGATGAGAGCAACCTTCTCGGTTGTCTCTCTAACAATTTCTGGGCCCAACAACGGTGAATCACCCACCTCGGCCCAACAAACCGGTGATCTAAGGGTCGGCCATACAAGGCCTCAAACAGTGCCATCTCGATGCTAGCTTGATAACTATTGTTATAGGCAAATTCAATTAATGGCAAGTGTTTATCCCAAGACCCTTTGAAATCAAAGACGCAAGCCCTAAGCATGTCTTCCAAAATCTGGATGGTACGCTTCAACTGTCAATCAGTTTGAGGGTGGTAAGCGGTGCTAAAGGTCAACTTAGTTTCCAACGCCTCTTGAAGGCTTTGCCATAACCAGGCAATAAAACGAAGATCTCTATTCGATACAATGGTTACGGGAACTCCATGAAGTCGAACTATCTCTCTAATGTACAACTCTGCCAAGTGCTCAACTGAGTCACCGGTGCACATCAATATAAAATGTGTAGACTTAGTCAACCTATCAACAATCACCCAAATGGCATCATTGCCTCGCTGTGTTCTAGGAAGCCCAACTACGAAATCCATGGTAACATGCTCCTATTTTCACTCGGCTATCGGTAAGAGTTGTAACAAACCCGCTGGTCTTTGGTGTTCGACCTTCACTCGTTGACAAGTAAGGCACTTCGATACGAATAAAGCAATGTCTCGCTTCATGCCCCTCCACCAAAACTGACAACTAAGATCTTGATACATTTTGGTACCTCCCGGATGTACCGCAAGGCGTGAGTGATGGAACTCCCGAAGTACTTCCTCTCTACAAGATTCTGGTACAAACAAACGGTCTAGATAATGCACACTCAGATCCGAGTGAATGTTCAAACCCTTCTCTTCCTTCCCGTTGAAGATTCTATTCCGAATTGACTCCACCTCAAGGTCCCCTTGTTGTGGCTCTATGACTCTACTAATCAAGGTAGGTTGAGCACTCAAGGTAAACAAGGTTGCACTCTCACCGGACTCACCCAAGTGTAAATCAAACTTGCCGATATCACCTAGCATAACCCATTCCTGAATGGCCACACTTGCTAAGCTACTCACAGACTTCTGGCTCAAAGCATCGGCCACCACATTGGCTTTTCCCGAATGGTAGTGTAACTCAAAGTCGTAATCCTCCATAAATTCCATCCATCTCCGTTGGCGTAAATTCAAGTCTTTTGGGGAAAACAAATATTTTAGACTCTTATGATCGAAGAAAACCTCAAACTTCTCGCCGTACAAATAATGTCTCCAAATTTTCAAGGCAAAAATTACCGCCGCTAATTCCAAGTTATGGATGGGATAGTTTTTCTCATGAGTTTTCAATTACTGTGAACCATAGGCCACAACCTTTCCCCCTTGCATCAAGACACAAGCAAGCCCATCCCAAGATGCATCACAATAAATGGTGTAACCCAAACCCCTTTCCGAAATTTTAAAGACCGGTGCGGTGGTCAATCTAGTCTTTAGTTCTTGGAATGACCTTTCACAAGCCTCACTCCACACAAACTTGACACCCTTTCTAATCAACCTAGTCAAAGGCGCGGCTAGTCTAGAGAAATCCCTCACAAAATGTCGATAATAACCCGCTAATCCCATGAAACTTCGGATCTCAAAAACATTTTTGGGTTGTCCCCAATCTTGTACCGCATCTATCTTTGAGGAATCTATAGTTACCTCTTCCCTCGACACCACATGACCCAAAAACTTCACCTCGGCGAGCCAAAACTCGTATTTATCAAATTTGGCATACAACTGGTGCTCCCTAAGAAAATCAAGCACTACCCACAAGTGAGCCTCATGTTCCTCCTTGGAGGTTGAGTAAATTAAGATGTCGTCCACAAAGACGACCAAAAAATGATCCAAGTACTCTCGAAAAATTTGGTTCATCAAATTCATAAAGGAAGTCGGTGCATTTGTCAGCCCAAAAGGCATTACAAGGAATTCATAGTGGCCATAACTCGTACGAAAGACAGTTTTCTGGATGTCCTCCTCTTGGACTCTCAACTGATGTACCCTGACCTCAAATCTATCTTCAAAAAGAAACAAGACCCTCTGAGTTGGTCAAACAAGTCATCTATTCTCGGTAATGGATACTTGTTCTTGACGGTAACCCAATTCAACTTACGGTAATCGATATACAACCACAACGACCCATCATTCTTCTTCACAAAGAGAGCCGGCGCTCCCCAAGGCGATGTGCCCGAATGAAACCCTTGTCTAAAAGCTCTTGGAGTTGAATCTTCAACTCGTGCAATTCGGCGGGTGCAAATCTATATGGTGCCATGGAAATCGATACCGTGCCTGGCACATCGATCTCCCGGTAGGGTGACAAACTAGTAAGATCCTTGGGAAATACATCCGGATATTCATGAACTACCCTTGGCAAGTCAACGCGGACCCCGTCACTTTCACTATCCAAGAGAGTAGCAAGAAGGCCACTATGCTTGTTCCTACTACGAGGGTTAAAACTGGTGACAAGACCCTATCAACCCGATCCACAAGAAAATAGAAGCAATCCCCACCCAAACTGCACACCATAACTCTTTGACAATAACAATCAATCACAGCTCGGTACGAAGATAGCCAATCCATGCCTAGAATAACATCGAAACTTGACATGTCTAGCAATACAAAAGTAAACGGGAGTCGATGGCCGGCAACCTCTATCTCACAACCACGACACCCCCAGTCTAAATCAACGGTACCCCCAACTAGTGACTCAACCTTGAGTGGAGACGTTAACTGTGCCATCTCTAACCCCAATGCAAACGCGAATGCAGCAGATATGAATGAATGAGACGCACCCGTATCTATCAACACATTAGCCAAAGAATTACACACAACAAAAATACCTCTCACAATTGAGGATCCCGACAACTGCTCTGTCACGCCCCAAATTTTAACTACTCAGAAACATTACCAAAGCCTTTAAATTAGGTCCATTTTTTTTTTTTTACAAACATCCATTACCCTTGAGTAATAGAAATACAATGATACATGTTCTCTCTCTCTCTCTCAATGAATACTACAATGACAACATTACATGCCACTATTCTACTGTGAAGCTACAAATAAATAAATACAAATATCAATAAACAACAATTACTTCCTTCAGACCCACAACAAAATTACACACAAACAGACTCATGGACTTTGTAACTCTTCCACTATGAATCCAAAGTTTCTTCTTGTAAAAAGATAAAACAACAATGGGGTGAGCACTAATGCCTAGTAGGAATCTCATAGTTCTAAATCAATAACTAACACACAGATAGGAATGATCATGCATGCAGGGTGATATCATATAGTAGGGTGACATTTTATAATTCCAAATTATCATAAGTAAAGTACATTTTTCTCTAAAACTATTTAAACATTTTTAAGGAAAACCTTCAGCCATTAAAAATCATCCATTTACTTTAGGAAACCATAGATCCTCGTGAAACAAACATATTTAAGAAACAACATCATTTAAAAGTTATCAACCAATTCCCAAAATATTTCTTATTTAATTTCCATTTTTAATACTTCTCTTTTCCTTTCATTCTTCTTTTCTATTCTTTATTTTTAATTTAAAACCCCATAACTTCAAGTTCAGGTTCCTTCTTGACTCGCTAACATTTCTCCTATACTTAGTTTACACCGTTAATGACACCCGCAAAGTTTCACTTCGAGATAACACAATATAAATAAACCCCTTTCAATTCAATCCTTTATCTAATTACAGAACAACATTCACACTTTACTTTTATTAACACAACTACTATATTAAGTTTACGATCATAGTCTATAATCCTCATATCCATTTTTGGTTTCCATTCTTTACAAATAATGCCCATGCAAATTTCCTTTTTAAACCAAATTACACATCAATATGCAATTTCACAAATCCATCACAAGTTACAAATAACATCATCAACTCAACACACTTCTCAACACATAGCTCAACACAATCCATCTTTTGCCGACTTACTACGGCGGGATAGCGGGCACCCAATTCATAACACTCTCCACCTTTCGCCAGCTACTATACGGCGGGAAGTGGACTCCCAAAAACCATTTTTTCTCAAAAGCCATTTTCTTCCAACAACCATATTTTTCCAAAAATCATTTTTCAACTTTTGAAAACCATCTCCCACATTTGCCGGCTACTACACGGCAGGATGTGGGCACCCAAAACATTTTTGAAAACCATCCGTTTTTCCACTTTTGTTGGCTACAATACGGCAGGACTGTGTGGACACCCAAAAATATTTTTCCACATTCGTCTAGCGATAAGCCTAAACAGGGCAATTGGGCACCTTTATTTCAAACCGCCCCCACATTTGCCGGCTACTATACGGCAGGACGTGGGCCCCCAAAAACCTTTTTCTCAATTTTTAAAACCACTTTTCAACTCCCCGTGCGGGTACCAACACAACACCACCCAACACAACTCAACCCAAACTCCACACACCCAACACAACACGACTCAACTCAACACACTCAACACCACACAACTCAAACTCAACACAACTCAATCCAAACATAATACACCCAACACAACTCAACTCAACGCAATTCACATGATTCAAACACAATTCATCATAGTTCAATACCATTCAATTCAACGTTATTCAACACAACTTAATTCAACATTACTATTTACAATTCAACATAATTCAAGATAGATTCTTGAATTCCATTTCAACATTCCATAACCAAGTTTATGTCATCCATAACACTAATAAATCATTTCCCCAATCTTCCTTTCACATTTTAGCATGATTTACAATGTTCATAACAAGAGTTCAATCGCTAATTTTTAACACAATTTTGAAACACCTCCAAAATCCAATTAAACTTGTACATATACAATTCAATCTACCAATTTCATGATTCTATTTTCAATTTGGGCAAAATCATCAATTACCATAATGAATCAACTTAGGGTTTTCAAGGAAAAATTATTTTCAACAAAAATTCAAACTTCTTAAACCACTACTTTTTATTCCAATTTCCCTATTGATTATTCACCTAAGGTTCATAATCTACCATATTAACCCAACAATTGAACCCCCAACACTTCAAACCCTAATCCCCCAAAATCACAACATGTACACTATATGCTCAAAAATGTGGGTTTCATATGTATATAAACAAAATACCACAATTCTATCTATTTATGGAAGCATTGAAGAAGAACTAGAACCCCTACCTCAAGAATCAAGCAAAAGAACGAAGCTTTGATGAGAATCCTTCGCAAATCCGAGTTCCAATCGATTGAAAAAGTTGAGCTTCAAGCCTTCTTCACTTTTTGGTGGAAGATCTTGATCAATCCAAAGGGAAATGAGAGGCATTTGAGGTCAAAGACCTAGGGTTTTCGGACCTAGGTGAGAGGAATGAAGAGAGGAGATGAGAAGTGTGAAGAATGATCTAGAAAAATGATTTTAAACTTGTTGAATTCACGCAGTTCGCTCAAGTGTATCTTTCCACGCTCGAGCGTACCTGCTTCTAGCACAGATATGAAAACTTCAAACGGGTATAACTCTTTCATCGAAACTCCGTTTTAGGTCTTTCTTGTGTCCAAATTGAAGCCCCGGAAACAAGATTTCCAATGGTTCTAGCCTCACATTCAAATTCAAAGTGTGGAAGGAGAAAAGGACAAAAGAGTGACTGCTGGTCAAAAACTCAAACTCAAACTCAAACTTGGGGCTTTTTATCTAATCTTACTTAAATACCTTGTTAAGGCTTCAATCAAGGTTCCAAACATCACCTAAGGGTCCTCAATTATAATATTTAAAGTTCACTTGCCAACCCATCAATATCAAGAGTCCGACAACTATACAAGTTTTAAGGTGACGGGCACCACTTTACATCAATCAAACATGGATTAAAAATCCGAGTCATTACATGCTCTGGTGCGGTAACAGCATACACGTGCCCCTGTGGCCTCTGATCAACCTGCTCATCTCTCGGAGCATAAGCATGCTGCACTGACTGAGCCGAAGCGGCTCCCTGGTTTAAAATTGAATGATGAAAAGTTATTTGATAAAATTTTAAGTTCTAAATTAAAAATAAATTATTTGATGTGTATAAAATCAAATTTGAAATTTGTTATTTTTAAATTATATTTTTTAATTTTTACATTGTGATGGTGGTGGTGGTAGTAGTGGCGGTGATATGATGGTAGTGGTGGTGGTGGCGGCGGCGGCAGTAGTAGCAATAGTGTTAGTAATGGTAGCGGTGGCATGGTAGTGGTGGTGGTGACGGTGGCGGCGGCTGCGGTGACAGCAGTAGTAGTGGTGGCGGTGGCATGATGGTAGTAGTGGTAGTGGCGGCAGCGATAATGGTGGTAGTAAAATGATAGTGCTGCTTATGGCAACAATGATAATGGTGATGCCGGTGGTGATAGTAGTGGTGATGACGGTGGTGGTAGTAGTGGTGATAGTGGTAGCAGTGGTGGCAGTGTGATGGTGGTGATAGTGATGGTGAGTTTTATAATAGTGTATATCAATGGTTTAGAATTTATAAATTCAATCGAAATTAAATAAATTTCAAATGACTTAAATTTTCTTAAGTTTTAACCTATATTTTAAAAGGCATCTTAAATTTTTAAGTGATGTCAATTATGATTATAAAACGAGCTTAATTGATTATCACTTAATACATTTAGTTTTAAGTACTGAATCAGATTATCAAACATCGCCTACTCTTGATTTTAATGATAAATTTATCACTATAAAACTATCTTAAAAATACAATTCAATTACTTTTACAACTAAATGCATTAAGAAATAATCAATTAAATTTGTTTGATAACTATAATTGATATCACATAAAATTTTAAGTTAAAATGTAAGTTAAAATTTAAGAAAATTTTAAATCAAATGAAACTTTCTTAATTCTAACTAAATTTTAAATATTAAATATAAGTACCGATATACACCATTATAAACTCACCACTACCACCACCACGATGCCACCTCTACAACCATCATCAACGCTACCATGCCGCTGTTGTACTACCACCACCACCACCACCATCAACATCATACCATTATCACCATCACTACCATTATTACAATATAAAAATTGAAATATACAATCAAAAAATAATAAATTTTAAATTTAAACATATATATCAAACAATTTATTTTTAGTTAAACACTTAAAATTTTATCAAATAACTTTTCATTTAAAGAATTCAACATTCAGTTTTCAATACTTAATTTTTAATTTCAATTCTTAGTTTTATCAAACACCTATTTGATAAAATTGAAAACTAAAAATTAAGATAAAGACATAATAAAAATTTTCACAAACATATATATGTATATATACTAACATACGAAATTTAATACATATATAAAAAAAATAAAAATAAAAAAAGAAGAAGAAGAAGAAGAAAAAAAAAACTCACAAAAAATGTATCCATACACATACATGCAAGGTAAATCCAAATAGTATTTTTCTATCTTGCCTTTGCATGCGTCAATAGATGAAATTGAATTCCTTAGGGGAGCAACCAAACCGTGAGAGAAGAGCAGCAAAAGTGGGTAGGCTTTGAGAAATAATTTTTCTAGACCTAAATCACTTAGGTCATGTTTGTTTGGGCGGACTGGATTAGATTGGATTAGCATTCTCATGACTAATAATCCTAGGACTACGAATCCCTTTGGATTGTGTATCCTATCATATGTTTAGATTGAGCTAGGATTATAAAGATGGACCAATAATTCAGACTTTGGTTTAGTCCTCCAATTTATATCCTACCCCCCTCTGCGGGATTGAATAGTTCATCATATGTGGGATACCATATCCGGATAGATTGTTAATCCGTATTTCAATTGTTTAACCAAACATCGGATTCATAATTTTATTGGACTATTAATTCAATACCGTGCTCATGTCCATCAAAACAAACATGACCTTAGCATGTTAAGTGATAATTAAAGAGTAAGGTTTTTTTGTTTTACTCAAAATTTTAGCTTTTTTATGAGTGAGACTTAATTTAAGTGATATTATATATGTACAATCAAACTAGCTTAATTAAGAAATCATTTAATATTTTCAGTTTTAATAGCTGAATTGGATTATTAAACACCCCATCATGCTCTTAATTCTTAATGATAAATTTATCACTATAAAAATATCTTAAAAAATACAATTCAATTACTTATACTTTTACATCATATTTCAACATAACGTAAAACAAATAAATTAAAAATGAATCAAAATTTACAAACAAAAATCAAAATGTTCGAATTATTTATCACTTTAAGAAATTTCTCAGTATCATTACTAGTATCAAACCATTATTCCACAAATACAAAATATATATCAAAAAGTTTTAAAATTTTCTCACCATCAAAACCACAGTTAAATATGTATAACAAAAATTCATTAAAAACTTAAATAAATTCAGTCCATACGACTGGGCGATAATTATCCCAAACAACAGCGCTACAAAGGGTTTTGATTTCAAAGAAAATGCTAAAGACCTCAAAAGATTTACCAAAATTTCAACCAAATGTCTCAAATGGGTGTGGGACCCACACCATGTGGGTCCCATACAAGTCTCATACTCATGTGAGACATTTGGTAAAAATTTTGATAAATCTTTTGGGGTCTTTAGCATTACTCTAATTTCAAGGCGAATTGAAGTGAATTTGAAGCGTCATTGGGCTGTCCGGTTTTTGGACAATTGGAGTTAAATTTGTATGGGCTACCATTTTAGTCTGCTAAGTAGACCCAATAAATATCAAACCTCCAACAAGGCCAGAATAGAACCTTGGGTTAATTTCATTTTATTCCTAAACTACATCACTTTTTCTATTCATTTTTAAACTATTAATTTCATCTATCTAGTTTTTAAAATTTTTTATTTCAGTTCTTATAGTCCAATTGAAGATGATTATATAAATCAGTAAATGTTAAAACCTAATTTGATGGTGGAAAAGGTGATTTCAAAATTTGAACAATTCATCCATAATTACAACAAATTAATGTTTGAGAGAAAAAAGTTAGAAGAAAAAAATATATTTTCAGGACTAATTTTTTTGTTACAAAAAATGTCATCATTATATTTTTTACGATAAAATTGGAAAAAAAAAAATGAACACTCTTTATCTGTTTTTAAAAATGAATTCAATCTTAGCAAACAGGAAATAATCATTTAAAGAAAAGTCCAGTAATTATTCTCTTTCTTTCTTTTACTACTTATTCTGAAATAAGTCTCAATGTATGAGCACTCTTTGTCTATTTTTTTGCTTTTTAAAATTTGTGTGAATAAGTAGAAAACAGTCCCGCTGCATACCCCCAGTGGGGGTCGCGCCCCCAGTGACGTGGTGCGCCCCCACTGGCTGAAAACTCAAAAAAAAAAAAAAAAAAAAAAAAACAGTTTTTTTTTTGGACCAATCCCGGAGCGACACCTCACTGGGGGTCGACCCCCAGTGGGGGTAGGAAGCATTTTTCAAGTAGAAAATGGGGGCAGACAATTTCCATCAACCAACCCACACATCGGGTCGAGAGACCCATTCCCACCACCATATTGCAAATTTATGAAAAGACTTTCCACGTGTTGCATTTTTTAAATTCAAAGTCTTAGATTTTTTAAATTCTTTTATTATTAATTTCAAATCCAACGTGTTGCACATTGAAACATCAAAAGACACACCTTTCACTTTGTTCCTTTGTGGATGGGATAGCTTTCTACTTCTCCCAGTAACTTTCATGTTTTACCATATTGTTGCCCTTCTTCTTTTTTCTTTTTTTCTTTTTTTTTTCATTTATTTTTGGGGTCAATTTTTTTCCAGCTTAACTTTACTATTTTTTAAATAAAAGAATATGTAAATATACAAATTTGTTCCCATTTTTATAATTTGAAAATGGACAGATAAACGCATATAACTATCTATCCATCCAAATTTTTAATATTAAAGTAATTTAAAAGTACAAAAATAGAAATATTTGTCTCCATTTACAATTTGCAAGTTATTTATGTCATTTGTGAGTTTAATTATCAGAAATGGCATAACTCAATACTATGAGAATCATAATTTCAAAAATAAAAATAAAAATTATAGCCAAACATCACATGAGGTATATAATCAAACAACTCTTGAATCATAATCAAAATAATGACATAACCAACATCACAATGTGTCATGAGTAACAACACAACAGATTATAACTAAAGACATAGAAATTATAACCAAAGGTGCATATATATTTGTCCCTAACAACAAAAAAATTCACTTATAGTAGCGGCCAAAACTGCCACTAAAAACAGGAAAAAGAGTCGCTAAAAAGTAGAATACCTTTACCAGTGGTTGAAATATCGGCGGCCAAACCGCTGCAATAGCCCAGTCGGCATAGCCTTATAGTGACGTTTTCGACAAACGCTAGTATAATTATTTTTATTGCAGTGGTTGATGTAGCGACAGTTATAAATGTCGCTATATCTTAAATTTAACCATTACTTGATAACTTTATAACGGCGGGTTGACTGCTGCTATATTCTTTTGCTTTTGCGGCATTTTGTGAACCGCTGCTATATTTTGACTCTATTCCATCAGTTTCACACTGTCGCTATAACCATAGATTTTTTCTAAATTTTATTTGCGGCAATGGCTATTAATTGCGGTTATAGGCTATGTTTACTATTCAATTACCAATAATATATAGTTCGAAATTTTCAATGGTTTGCTAACCATTAATTGTTGTCTCTCACTTATCCCTACTCACATTATATATCTATAAAAGTACTATTTTATTCTATTGGCTCAATACTCAATGACTGTAAAATGTAAAAGAGTTTGCATTTTCATAATCCCAATAAATCCAAAACAACTTAATTAAAAGGTTCATTACATAAACTTGTCATACCAAAATAGATCAATTATTTCTAGCAAACTAATAGCCATACCATCATCCAAAAGGTACACATAAACTTGTCACATGACAATAGTACTCAAAAGTACTACTCATGACGCCATTTTATAAAGACCTCTGTGAAAAATGTTCAAATCGAGAAATGACCTCCATTGTTTGATGCTTTCATATTTTCTTATTTCCTGCAATAAAAATGATTGAATGAGCATAAGTATCATGTGCAAGCTCGACCAAGAGAAACAAAAAAGGTTGGCAAGAGATACCAACCACAACAAGAGGAAGGAAAGAAAAAGATACAAAGAAATTACACACAAATGAAATAGCCCCATATATACCAGGTTCACTCTAAACACACCAAACCCAACAACACCTAAGCTTCCATAAAGCATCACAAAAGCCAAACAAACAAAGGTAGCAAAGAAACCCGCCCCATACCAGCAAAAACAAATAATTCTGCATTATGATAAAACCCACCCCTCTATTTTATTCCTCTGTTTTCTGTTTCTTTTAAACCCAGCAAAAAAAATTCTGCATGAGCTCTTGGTATTGTTCTTTAAGCACTGCAAGTTGATCTCTAAGATTAGATATGCCTGAAGACATCTAAAGGGCTTAGAACATGTAAGCAAGCAACCAAGGCATGCATAATCCAGCAAACGATCATTTGGGAATACTAACAAAAATTAAATGTATTCTGCAAATCCATTGTGAACCAAGATAATGTGACAAACAGCTGTTTCAAGTAATCAAAAACCAAGCTGCAGAAAATATGCAAAAGTGAAGATAAATCAATATTTGTTAGTATTAGTTATGAAAAATCACAAGGAATACCAATAAAAAAGATGTGAGTTTATCCATGACTACGTACATATGTATGTATTAACCAAAAACATTTTACAATTTATTGAACCAAGCATATTTTATTTACATCTTATATGTATAAATAAGCAAAGATACATGTATTTTCCTTTAGATCTTTTAGTTGTCTTGGTCAAATAGGATTGTACAATATGTGACAGTGATCCAAGCCTTCTGTGCCCAAAGAAAGACTTCTTTTATTTCATTAAAACAAAAAAACTATCAAGTCAACTTCACAACAGAGGCTTCACGCATTATGGGCATGCTCCATCAGTTCAGATGCCAAGGCCTTCAAATTCAATTCTTATTGGTTTCAAATTTCATGAAGTTTAAGTTTTGGAAAAAAAAGTATAAGCCAGCCAACTTCTTTACAAAAACAAACAGTATTCCCAAATTGTAAAATGATGGAGGGAATCCAAAAAACTATATATCAGGTTCACTCTAAACACACCAAACCCAACAACACCTAAACTTCCATAAAGCATCACAAAAGCCAAACAAACAAAGGTAGCAAAGAATATAGGAACCCACAGCCCATTATATGGTCTAAACTCCATGGTTAAATTTAAGTATTACATAATAGATAAGAAAAATCTCCAGTATAATATACTATTTTTTGGATTTGTCCTTATGATTTTGAAGGTTTGGTTGTTGGTGATTTGAGATTGGTTTCAATGATATGAAGATATGTATTGGGGAATTTGCTTTATGGTTGCTAAACTAGTTAAAAGGGTGGAATGTTTCAAAGTTTTTATGCTGATGATAAATGTTCTTCAATTATGTCTTTAGATTCAACAAAAAAAAGGGTATACATAAATGGTGGAAAAGGTGATTTCAAAATTTGAACAATTCATCCATAATTACAACAAATTAATGTTTGAGACAAAAAAAGTTAGAAGAAAAAATATATTTTCAGGACTAATTTTTTTGTTACAAGAAATGTCATTTTTATATTTTTTACAATAAAATTGAAAATAAAATGAACACTCTTTCTCTGTTTTTAAAAATAAAATTAATCGTAGCAAATAGGAAATCATCATTTAAGTAAAAGTCCAGCAGTTATTCTTTCTTTCTTTTCCTACTGATTTTGAAATAGGTCTCACAATAGTGTATGAACACTCTTTGTCTGCTTTTTTTACTTTCTAAAGTCTATGTGAATAAGTAGAAAATGGGGACAGACAATTTCCATCAACCAACCCACACGTCGGGTCTAGAGACCCATTCCCACCACAATATTGCAAATTTATGAAAAGACTTTCTGCAAAGTCATACATTTTTTAAATTCTTTTATTATTAATTTCAAATCCAATGTGCAGCACATTGAAACATCAAAAGACACACCTTTCACTTTGTTCCTTTGTGGATGGGATAGTTTTCTACTTCTCCCACTTTCATGTTCTACGAGATTGTTGCTTTTTTTCTTTCCTCCTCCCCCCCCCCCCCTTTTTTTTCCTTTTGTTTTCATTTTTTTTTTGGGTCAATTTTTTTCCAGCTTAACTTTCCTATTTTTTAAATTAAAAAAATATGTAAGTACACAAATTTGTTCTCATTTTTATAATTTGAAAGTGGACAGATAGACGCATATAACTATCTATCCAAATTTTTAATATAAAAGTAATTTAAAAGTACAAAAATAGACATATTTGTCTCCATTTACAATATGCAAGTTATTTATGTTATTTGTGAGTTTAATTATCACAAATGGTATAACTCAATACTATGAGAATTAAAATTAAAAAAATTAAATTAAATTATAGCAAACATCACATGAGGTATGTAACCAAACAATTCTTGAATCATAACTAAATTAATTACATAACCAAGATCACAATGTGGCATAAGTAATAGCACAATAAATCACAACTAAAGACACAAAAATTATAACCAAAGGTGCATATATATTTGTCCCTAAATTTTAACTTAAAAGTATATTTGTTAATGTTTTTTGAATTTGAAAGTGCCCCAACTAACCAAGAAATAGGTCATTTGCCCAAGTAAGAAAACAGATGTACTTTCACAGGTTGCCCCGTTCTGTATATGAGTTTTTTTTTTTTTTAATTTCTCGTATTTGTTTTGTAGATTAATATGTCGAGGTCCATCGATGGGCATAAAGAAAATGTCTTGGTAGCAAACATCAAACTAATAAAACAAGGTTAGCTCTCCAACTGGTCTTTGATGCGTTCATTGTCTTCGGAAGTCTTGACTTTTTGTTTCATATTTAGCTTAGTACTTGTAATTTTTATTGATGTTCTTTTTAATGTTATATATTACACTTAGTAAAATAAAATATAATTTAAAAGTCTCAACCTTCTATTTATTTAATTTTTTTTTTATATGTTTTAGTCAAAAAAATAAAATAAAATTTATAAGTCCTGTTTAGTATTACTATTACTTGGTAAAAATATTCAAAAGGACAAAATAATCTTTTAAACATTTATCCATTTTTTAATATTCTAATTAAATATAAGATTTAATAAGATAATTCGTCCAAACGAATATGCAGAACGTCACCCAAGAGTTAAGTTTAGTTAATTTTACCCAATTTCCCGGAATGGGGGATAGCCCTTATTAGAATTTGACAATAGCTTCCAATAAGACCACATTGACAAAAATTCAATAATTTAAGATTCTTTTAATCAAAGTAAAATTGAGTAATATTTTTTAGTCTGAAGTATAATTTAGTCAAATTTTATTATTATTGATTGGGTTAATTACACTTTTTAACTCATGTAGTTCGATTTAAATTTCACTTTAATTCTTATAAATTTAGTTTGAATAATTTGTTCCTTAGAGCACCTCCAATGACAAATGCTATAATGTGGGTGTTTGGGAAGTGAGTTTTTATGTAGATTTTTTTAGTTGTAGGATATTATTGGAGAAAAAATTTTTGGTGTTTAGGAAGATAGTTGGGTTTTTTGCAGTTGGATGTTTGTGAGAGAAAAAATGAAATGATTATAAGGTTGAATGTGAAATTTTGTTTGGATTTGTTTTTTTTGGTTTTGCAAAAACTTTGTCTTTTAGTGGAAAAAATCAAAAAATACCCAAACCAAAATCTTGCCAAACACCGCCATTGGCATTGCTATAATTTGACAATAAATAGTGGAAAATGGTAGAATTATAGCAATGATGTTTTAATGGTTAGATGTCGTTTTGGCAGAACCAAACACAGAAACTGGTGTGTTCGAGATGACCAACTGCTGGGTGGGAGGGTAGGAGGAAGGGAGAGAGGGAGGGAAATGGTTGGTTTTGGCTGAATTGGTGAATATGGCAGCTATTAAAGCTTGTGTCAAATTTGACACAAGTTTTGACATTTGCTACTTTTGTCAGCTGTCATATATTCACCATTGGAGCACTGCTACTATTTTATTATAGCAACAGTAGCTCCCATGACAAATCATTGGAGATGCTCTTACACATTAAGTTTAGTTTCAATATGATTTTTCCGTCTAAATTAAAAGTTAAAATTAATAATTTTGAGACACTTGCCAATTTTCTAAGGTATAAACATAGACAAAATTAACAAAAATTTAAACAGAATGATTAAATTAAAATTAGATTTAAAATATAAAGATCAAATTAAAATTATAAGATCTAAAATGAAATTTGAGTTAAATTATGAAAATAAAAAGTATGATTACCAAAGACTTGAAGGGAGATTACCGAAGACTTGCCCAAGACTTTTTAAGTCGGGAAGACTACGGCAATAGGTACCCAAGACTTAACACAGTATCACAAAGACTTGTAAGTCATCTTCTATAAACTGCTACTATCAAATCAAATATTTGTCCATTATTCAAAGTTTGAATAATTACCTTCTTTTCTTCTTCTTTTTTTTTTTTTTTTCAATGGGTAGTAAATAATTTGCACTAAAAAAGCTAAGTGCCAAAAAATTATGTCTAAAATTTTAATATACAGTTCTGATTCAATTCTTATAGTTGGAGTTACATTTATTATAAATTTGAATTACATATTATTTTTTCAAATAAAAATTTGATTATATATTATTATTGTATAAATATCAATATCATGACAAACTAGACTAAATTGAAATTTAATTATATAAAAAGGTTGAACAATATATATCCAAATGTATGCAACAAATTTGCCAATAAAATCATGGCCTCCCTCAACAAGCGAAATAGTAAGACTTTTACATTTAAGACCATTGTCAATTTTATTAGAATAAAGGGTAAATCACTCCTTGTATCCTTATATTTGGATAAATTACACTTTGCATCTATGCACTTTGTAGCAAATCTTACTGTGGCCCTTATATATGAAATTATGATAGTCAACCCTCTGTACTTTTGGTCAAATCCTACTTTGGTCCCTGTACATAAAATTGTGGCAGTCAATTCCCTGTACTTTTGGTCAAATTTTACTTTGATCCCTATGCAAGTGTCAATGTCTCCTTTCTGTAACTCAATTATTTAAATCTTTAACAGAATTTAGTTATGTGATAAGAATGTGACTACGACAAGAGGGTAAGAAGGAAAATTATCTATATTTTCACCAATACATATTTTATCCCAAAATTTACATCAACATATGACTGTATTAGGTTAAAACAAAAATTGGAATCACGAAACTCTATTTTCTTGCCTTTTGTGAAAAATAAGGAAGATGAACCAGGATTTTGCATAAATTGGAATCACGAAACTCTATTTTTTACGGTAATACAATCTTTCATCTATTCATCTTTTTTTTTCTTTGATTTCTTTGTCGCATTTTTTTTTTTATATTTCAAAAGCTCTACTTTCTTGCCTTTTCACCCCAATTTTTACCATACGAATATATATATATATATATATATTGTATTATATAACTCTCATGTGCTTATCACGCAAGGCAAAATTTATTGGTGGAAAACATGAATGATTTTCCTCTTTTATTCTCATTTTGTAGTCACATTTTTGTCACATTACTAGATTTTATTAAAAATTTAAAAATGAAGTAATAAAAGAGGGACATTGACACTTGTGTAGAGACCAAATTGAGATTTGAGTAAAAGTGTAGGGGTTGACTGTCACGATTTCATGTGTAGGGACTAAAGTGGTATTTGACCAGAAGTGCAGAGGGTTAACTGTCATTATTTCATGTGTAGAGTCCAAAATGAGATTTGATACAAAGTGCAGGACTGCAAAGTGTAATTTACCTCTTATATTTTGTACCAAATTTGACTTTTGCCCCTACAAATTAAATCATGACAGTCAACCCCCTGCACTTGTTGTCAAATCCCACTTTGATTCCTACACATTAAATTGTGGCAGTCATATAGCGACCCCGGTCTTTTCTCTTTAGATTATTGTATCCGGACTTAGGTTCCGTGGATCCTGTCATTACTTATTGGTTGTTGTTGTCCTTTAATCTCTTAGTATTTGAATTATAGGTTGTGTTGGGCGGGTCTGTTACAGGTTGGTTGATTGTTGATGCCAATAGGTGATGCCCAGATTTTGGCCTTCACGCTCGAGCGGAGGTTTTAACGCTCGAGCGGGCCCTTCGTTGTTGCTTCTCCGCTCGAGCGGGAGTTTTAACGCTCGAGCGGGATTTTCCATCTCCCAGTATTTTGCTCTGCAGTTCTTTCGCTCGAGCGGTAGTTTTACGCTCGAGCGTGATCCCTTGTTTTTGCTCCTCCGCTCGAGCGGGGAGTTTGACGCTCGAGCGGGTGCAGCGCCTGCAAAACTTCTGTGAGGGTGCAATCGACGCTCGAGCGGCTTTCTTCACGCTCGAGCATGATTCTGTGTCTTACGCTCGAGCGGGGCTTTCTACGCTCGAGCGTAGAGTCGACTACATCAGTCCGTGATTTCACTTTTCTGATCACTTTTTGACCTACCTTTTCATCTCTTAACTTTTAAAAACCGCCCCTTGAGAGTCTCTCTCTCTACTCTTACCTTCTCTCCAAGATTTGATCTATTTCCGGTGGTCTTCTACCCTAGTTCCTTTGGAAGAAAGGTAGAGCTTCACGAGATCTTTCTTTTAATCTGAAAAAGAGTGGATTTGGAGCACTTTGGATTTTGGGTCATCATCTCCATTTTCTCTATTTTAGTTGTGATCTTCAAGGTAGGGATTTCCTACTCCATTCTATAAGTTTTGTCCTAAGTTTTGGTATTTTGATATGTTGGGAGTACTTTGGTAATTTTGAGAAAAACCCTAGTTGTATTAATAAATTAATTTGTACAATTAATTTAAGGAAAATTGGGAAAATTGGTTAAAAGCATGAAATTAAGGAATTCATTGATTAAATGGTGTAGTTGGATAATTAAAATCACTCGCCTATTGAATTGTTGATATATTTATTTCCAGTCTAGAAATAACTGTTTTGGGCTATCGGTGGAGGATAGCTGTGTTTGTTGTAGACATTGCATGTGGATTAGGAATAACTGAAACTAATCACATTGGTTAAGTCATTAATTTTGACTATTACATTGATACAGAAAATACGTGTATTGATTGAGCATTGCATTTGCATATATTGTTTTGTGTGGGAGGAGATAGGGGATGTACTCCACGGTTTAGGGGAAGATAGGGGATGGACCTCTAAACCGGATTTTTGTTTGGGAGGAGATAGGGGATGGACTCCATTAGCACCATTTTTATGTGTGCTTATTATATTGAAGTGTTTTTACATGATTATTGATGCAGCACTAAAATGTGTATCAAATGAGAAGTATGAAGTGTTTTGATATGAGCATGAGTCTCATTTGTTTTGTTGATATTGGAAGTAATGTGAATATGATATATAATTCACTGTTGTAAGTTTGGCCAGGTTCTGAGCCATGTTGATAATAATGGAAGGTGAAATGTGTCTTAGACATTAGTGTCATGAGACTGTTTAATGATAAAATTGATTATCTTGGTTAACCATCTATTGAATGCTATAGCTTTATTCAATGCTTATATTTGGTTTAGTATTTTTCTACTGGGCTGTGGCTCACCCTTTATGGGAACATCATTTTCAGGTTCAGGTGATAAGCTACCTCCACGGACTTAGCCTGGAAGGATTTGATGTTTGGGATTTTGAAGATTTGTCTTTAGTTATATGTTTTATTTTGTTATTTTTGAGATTTCATGTAAACATTCAAGCCTAGGGCTTAACTTGTAAATGAGTTAGTACTCATCCTTTTGTGTCCAAGTGTTAGCTTGGAAAGATGTAAGCCCTTAGGGCATTTATTTTGATGTTGCAGGATGTTACACGTGATGTCTTTCAATAAGAATAACTCAAATGATTCGTTTCTTTTATAAATGCATGTTAATGTTGTGGTTATTATGGGTTTATTTTGAGGGCGTTACAAGTCAACTCCCTATAGTTTTACTCAAATCCCACTTTGGTCCCTATACAAGTGAGTCCCTCTTCTATTATTTTATTTTTAAATCTTTAACAAAACCCAGTCATGTGACAAAAATGTGACTACGAAATGAAGGTAAGAGAGAAAAATCATCCATGTTTCCCACCAATACACTTTGTCCTACATGATAAGCACATGAGAGTTTATATAATACAATATATATATATATATATATGTATGGTAAAACTTGGGACCAAAATGTAAGAAAGTGGAGATTTTGAAATTAAAAAAAAAATGCAACAAAGAAATCAATGAGAAAGAAAGATGAATAGACAGAAAACTACGTTACTGTGAAAAATAGAGTTTTGTGATTATAATTTATGCAAAACCCTAATTCATCTTCTTAATTGTTCACATTCTCCGTTTTGTTTTAGCCTAATACAATCATATTTTAATATAAATTTTGGGAAAAGTGTGTATTGATAGAAAATGTATATGATTCTCCTTACCCTCGTATCGTAGTCACATTCTAATCACATGACTAGATTCTATTAAAGATTTAAACAATTGAGCAACAAAAATGGGATATTGACACTTGTGTAGGGACCAAAGTGAGATTTTACCAAAAGTACAGCGGGTTGACTGTCACAATTTCATGTGTGGGGACCAAAGTAGGATTTCACCAGAAGTGCAGGGGTTGACTGTCATGATTTCATGTGTAGGGGCCAAAGTGAGATTTGGTACAAAGTGTAAGAGTGCAAAGTGTAATTTACCCTTTGGTTATGTTAATTCCTTATTGAAGCATTGAATGAACCATAGGTAAATTGAGATATTTACATACTCATGCATCATATTCCATTATTCATGAATTTGGTTACATAGTAAATAGCGTATGAGTCCGAGTAGTTAAGTCGGGTTTTGGAAATGTAATGAGTATTGTATTGGTACCCACGCGAGGGGTCAAGGTGCCCAACTGTCCTATCTTGAGCTTATCGCGGGACAAATGTAGGAAAATATTTTTGGGTGTCCACTGGTCCTACCATGTTAATAGCTAGTAAGAGTGAAAAAATAAATGATTTTGGGTGCCCATCGCCCTGCCGTATTAATAGCCTGAAAATATAGGGATATTTTTAGTACAAAAATCTATATATATGTATGATTTTGCGGCTCTTGCTTCGGACGTCATTGCGTATTTACCGCCTCATTTTTTATGACAAGTTTTGAATGGAAATTGTGCATTTGATATCATTGATTTTAAAAAGAGATAAACATGAATTTTATCATGGATGTGCATAGCATGATCATTTGCATTTCAATCATTTACATACCCTGTTAATAGTATTTCTACTAGGCATTAGCTCACCCTAAATCAACATTTTTTCAAGACTTGATGGTGTGACTCCGCCCAAGTGTCAAAGTTGTGGAAATGTTTTGAATGGAGCACGAAAGCTCATTTTGATATTCTATGTGTTCACAGCCATCGAGCTTATGTGTTTGGGATAGAATTCCACTTGTGTGTAATCAAGGCCCTAGCCTTGAAAGGTGTAAAGCCCTCTTTGGGCATTTTGTTGTATTTATTTTATTTCTTGAATTATCATGTATTATTAATCTGAACACTAATGTTGTAAAGTTGAAATGTAACCTCTTTGAAAAATCTAATGAGAAGAGATAAACATTGGACTTGGGAATGGCTACGCTTAATTAATTTTCTTTTAACTCTTGCTTCATATCATGGAAGGGAACTTAATTAAAGGATTGGTAATTATAAAATGGGTTAAAAATATCGGGGCGTCACACACAAGATGTTCTTCTCTATATCTGAGTTTTATTTGTCCACTCCTCCTACTACACCATTTTTTATAGATCCTTCTCTTTTGTTTGATGAGCTTGATACAGACACCACTTCCGACGTGATGACTCCAGCCCATCATGAGGATTTTGCTCCGCCTCCTGGTCCTGCTGCTCCACTCCCTGATCTTGGTTCTGCTTCTGCTCCACCTTATAGTCATGTCTTTATTCGCTCTTACAATGAGCTTCGTGCATCCTTTGATTCCACTACATCATCTTCTGCGATGACTGGGTCCTTGTTTCCTTTATTTTCTTTCTTCCTTCACTCTCATTTTATCTTCGTTTGACTTGAAACGTCCGAAAAATGGTTCTCTAGATTAGAGTTCTTGCTCTTGTTTGGTTCGGTGTCGATTTTCGTTAGTCCTGGAGAGCGTGAGGTCAAGTCCGGAGTGCCCAGAGACTGGAACTGATTTTTCTGGGCTGCTGGGCCAGGGCCGCACGTGCGGGTAAGGGCTGTACATGCGGGGAGTGAAGCCGCACGTACGGAATTCAGGGGGAGCTTGAGCTGCATTCTGTCTAAAATGCACGAGTGAAGAGAGGTGCGAGAGAGGAGCCCCGCACGTGCGGGGATGAAGGCCGCACGTGGTAGAAGGGGCATTCCGCACGTGCGGCAGACAAACAGTCCGAATCTCTGTTTTTTTTTACCCTTTTAGCCGAAGTTGTATAACATTTTGGGGCTTTTTCTCTCACTTTATACTTCATTTCTCTCCTCCTTCTCTCTAGAAAACCCTAACCAAAACATTTAATCACCTTGATTCCTTGCAAATCCTTGGATCTAGACCATCATCATCTCTCCTTAATCTTGAAGATCCAGCTTGGACTTCTTTTAGTGTAGGAGGAATTGAAGAATACTCCATCTTGAAGCTAGGGTTTCATCTATCTCCTTCATCAAGCTTGAGGTAGGGAATTCTTGAGTCATATATACATGTTTTGATTCATAAATGTTGATTTTAAAGCTTCCATGAGGTTGTTGTGTTAACTTTAATCTTGCACTAAATGAAGAGAGAGAAAGGGAGTTTTGAAAGAGGGGTTTTAAATCTCAACTTCCTTTTTATCCATGAGAATGTTCTTTGTGCTAAATTTAAGACAAATATGGTTTTGAATGGGTTTCACCATGAAATGGGAGGATTGTTGGGTTTTGATGAAAACCCTAGAAATTGGGGAGTTTTTGAAAACATGAGAAAAACTATGAAATTCTTCTTTTCTTGTGTTTAAATAAGTAAATGAGTGTAGATTTCACCATGTGATATAATGAAATGATAGTTTCCTTGATATAAAAGAGTGGAGGACTTAATTTTTTAAACTATTGTTGAATGTATGGAAATATTTAAGTGGAAGATAATAATTGTTGTGCATTATGGATTGTGAGAATTAATGTTTGAAAAACATTACATGTAGTCATGATGAGACTATATTGCTAAGAATTGTGAAAGGTGAATTATGGCTAAGTGTAGATAACATATGGTTATCTTGGGGAAGAGCATTGAAAAGAGGTAATGGAAGATGTGATTATTGACATTATTGTAGAGACTTTGAAAATGGGGAAATGTTATAGATATGGAAAATCATTGCATTACATATTCATTCAATTATTATTTTTGCATTGTAAATTTTGATTGAAGATATTTATGTCATGAAAGAAAATAACGTTGTGATAAGAACTATGGAACTGTTTATGGGGTAAATACGGTGGTAAGTCCGGTTAGGGGGTATAGATGAATTTGATAAGTTGGCATGAGTGTCCATGGTGAAAGACCAGAAAACCACGCAGATAGGTGTCGAGCCTTCCGGTTAATACCGGTAAAAATGATAGTTCGGTAGTACTCGTAGAGTCTACTTGCAGACACCAGCCTAGAGATTACCAGTGTTAAGTTTACAAGCTTTTATTGGAAAAATCGAAATCTTCAAGAAGAGCATGAAATGAAATTTCTTTAAAAGAGCATGGCATGGCATTGACATTTGCATCTTATTGAGAATTGCATAACTGTATATACTTTGTTAGAATTCTCTACTGGGCTTTATGCTCACCCTTATGGGACTTTGGTGCAGGTAAAAACGTGATAATCCTGCCAAGTTGAGGGTGCGGATAATTGTAAATAGTACATAGCTCTTACTTTTGTTGTGATCTTTTTGTAAGCCAAGGACTAATGTGTTTGGGTCCGAGAGACCATTTTGTGTGACTGGGCGATTGCCTTGGAAGATATAAGCCCTTAAGGGCATTTTATTGTTTTGAGATTAGATGTTTCACATGCTATAGATTCATGTATTCTATTATGTTGTGAATGTATACCGCATGTGGAACTTTTATGTTAAACCCATTTATTATATATGTGAAGATGGAAGGATTATTGTCATTGTGTAGCGAATGTTTATTAATATGGATAGTTCATGTAGAATTATTTCGGGGCGTTACATCTTCTGTACCAGAGGTACCTCTTAGTCATTCCACCTGGGTAACATAACCTTCTGTCCTTCTTCATGATTTCATTGTTGGTTCTACTACTTTTTCTTCTCATAAACCAACTTTTGATTAAGAGGCTTGTTCTAACCTTCTTTGGAAACAAGCTATGATTGATGAAATGTAGGCTCTAGATAAAACTTTTACCTGGAAAGAGTGTTGTTAGTTGTAAATGGGTTTACGAGATCAAAACACATTCTGATGGTTCCATTGAGCATTACAAAGCTTGTCTTGTTGCCCGGGGGTTTACTAAAAAATATGGAATTGATTATGAGGAAACATTTGCTCCTATTGCTCACCTTACTTCAATTCGCAACCTACTTGTCGTTGCTACTTCTATTGGAGTCTTTGTTAGATAGATATCAAGAATGCATTTCTCAATGGTGATCTCACTGAGGAAGTTTATATGGAGACTCATCTCGGTTCCTTAGTTTTGTCCACCAAAGTTTGCAAACTTCACCGTGATTTGTATGATTTGAAACAAGCTCCTCGTGACTGGTTTGCCAAGTTCAGTTCTACCATTCGTGACTTTGGATTCTCCTCTTGTGCCTATGATTATGCTCTATTTATACGTAAGATAGAGTGTGATATTATTCTTCTTTTTCTCTATGTAGATGATATGATCGTCACTGGAGATGACACAACAGATATCACTAGTCTCAAATAGTTTCGTAGTCGCCAGTTTGAGATGAAATATTTGGGTTTGCTTAGCTACTTCTTCGGCTTGGAAATTTCTCATGATCTTTCTAGTTACTTTCTCACCCAGACCAAGTATACCTCTGATCTTTTGGCCCGTGCTGGTCTTACCGATTGTAAGACTGCTCTTACCCCAGTTGATTCTCAGACTTGTCTCACACCTCTTGACGGTCACCTATTGTCGGATGCTGCTTTATATCGCCAGCTAGTTGATAGTCTTGTCTAGCTCACGGTTACTCGTCCAAACATTGCCTATACTATTCACATTGTTAGTCAGTTCATGGCTACACCTCGCTTTCTGTTCTATGATGCTCTGGTTTACATTTAGCGCTATCTCAAAGGAATTATGTTTCATGGTCTTCACTACTCAACACACTTTTCTCTATAGTTACACGCCTTTTTTGATGCAATTTGGGCAGGGGATCCTACTGACCATCGTTCTGCTACAGGATTTTGCTTCTTCTTGGGTAACTCCCTCATTTCTTGGTATAGCAAGAAGCAAACTCCTATTGCTCATTCTAGTACTGAGGCTGAGTATTGTCTCTTTTTTATACTACTCAGGAGTTTGTTAGCTTCATTGGCTTCTTTCTGGTATGAATGTTTCTCATTCTGCTGCTACTAACCTCTATTGTAACAATCAGAGTGCTATTCAGATTGCTCATAATGATGTTTTCCATAATCGCACTAAGCATATTAAGATTGACTATCACTTCATATGGTAGCATGTTACTATTGGTACTGTTCGTCTTATCTTTGTTATCTTTGCCAATCAAATAGCCAACATCTTCAATAAGGTTCATTCTCCAGGACGCTTTTTTGCCTTACTTTCCAAGCTCAAGTTGATATCTACATTACCACCTTGAGCTTGAGGCGGGTTGTTAGCTGTATATATTTATATTACCATATTGTGTATTACTATTGATAGAGTTTCTATACTTAGCTTCTTCTTCTCCTATATAAAAGAGCTTTGTATTCACTCATATTATTCATTTAATATAATACAAAGTTTTCTCTCTTTCTCTCTTTCTATTACCATAACACAAATCATCCACAAAAGCTCCTATGCGGATCCTTTATTTAAGCTAAATATGTGAGGAAATTTCCAAGAACCAATCATTATTAGTTGAAAATTCTAAGATTAATACATTGAGAAGAGCTTTCAATTTTTCTTTTGGTTGCTTTTCATTTGGCCTAATGGTTATGTAGTGGTCGAAGGGTATGGGTTTAAATCCTATGAGGAGAAATTTAACACATTTTTATTTTTCTCTCATTGTGAGGGTTGTATTATGTGATTGTTGGATAAGGTGTGGTTACTATGTTGATTGTTGGATTGGGCTAGTGTTAGCAAACTTTTATGTTAAGGCTTCAATCAACAACATCTTAATACAAATTTCATCAATCAAACAATGATCAAGGTACGTGTTGACAACCCTAGGGGGTTGGCTAGTGGGTGCAGCTTGTGGCCTGGAGGTGTGCTACCTCTAAATCTCAGGTTCAACTCCCATTAGGTGCTATCAACTGTTTAGGGCCATGCCCGTGGGCACTGCTTGAGATTTGCACATAGGTCCCGAAATTAGTCGCAGTGCGAGTAACCTAGACACCTAGTCATCAAAAAAAAAAAGAAAAAAAAAAAAAAAAAAGAAATGATTTGTTGACGATTCAATTGCCCCACTAATGATTGTTTTAAAAATTATTTTTCTATTTTCTCATCTGAAATTTTGTTTTTGTTACTCAAGAATTTTCACCATGATTAATACAGTTGCAAGCGCTTTCAATTTTTCTTTTGGTTACTTTTTATTTGGCCTAGTGGTTATATAGCATTACTTTGTGGCGTGACACTTTTCTTTGTTTACGAAAAACCTAGGTTACAAAATAATGTTTATAACTTAAAAAAAATAAATAAATAAACTACTTCCAAGTAATTTAAGTAATTATTTTCTAAATAGTAGCTTACTTAAAATTATGCTTTTATAATAAACATTAGATTACGCATCATTTTTTAAAAATAAATTTTAGAGAAAATTGGTGAAAAGCCTATCCCAAAGGGATATAAGACATTAGATCTAAGATAAAATTTTATTTGGTGATAAGGACACGCTAAAAAAAATTGCCATAAAATTTGTGATGACTGGGTCTTGTTTTCTTTCTTTTTCTTTTGTTTTCACTCCATTCTCTTCTCGCTCTCTTTGGGTTTCAAACATCTGAAAATAATTCTCAAAATTTAGTCCTTACTCTTGTCTTGTTCGGTGTGGAATTTCACCTGTTCCGGGTAGTGCTCAGTTGGGTTCGGAGTGCCCGGGAGTTAAATCGGGATTTTTCTGGGCTGTTGGGTCAGGGCCGCACGTGCAGGGGCCCAGCGCCGCACGTGCGGGGTTGGGCCGCACGTACAGGAAGCAGGAGAGGCTGGGCAGTGCATAATGCTAAAAATGCACGTGCGTGAGGAGGTGCAGGGAGGTGGTGCACGTGCGGGAGGGGGAAGCCGCATGTACGGGAGGCACACGCCGCAAGTGTGGGAATAGGCTCCGCACGTGCGGGATAGCCCAGATCCGAGGCTCTGTTTTATTTTCTTTTTTGGGAGCTGTTTGTATATCATTTTCATCACCTCTCTCTCTCTCTAAAATATATCTCTCTCCCTTCTCTCTATATCTCTACCGCAAAACAAGAGTTAAACTCTTGATCCTTCATCATCCATAAAAGATTTATCCATGGTGTCTTCATCAACATTGTAATACACTTTTAGAACTACCTTGGAGTGGTGTAGATCTACATCAACATCTTCAAAGTTTAGGGTTTCATCTCATCTTTCATCAACAAGCTTGAGGTAGGGTTTTTCCTTTGAGTTATATGTGTGTTTATGTAAGTTTTAGTTGATTTTGTGAACTACTCCTTGTATTTTGAAAATGGGTTCTATGGCTCAAGAAGTTGTTGATTTTATTTGAAGGAAAACTCGTCCTAATCTCTTTTAAAATATTTTGTGAAAATGTTGAGCCATATGAGTAAAGATTGATGTATGTGTGTGGTTTCAAAATGGAGATGAGGAAGTGTTTGGATTTTTGGTAAAAACCCTAGAAATTTGGGGATTTCTTAAAAGAAAAGGGTTGAGGACCTATGTCGAGATTATACATATATATACAACTATATATGCATGTCTTTATTTGTGTTGTTGGTGCCATGTTAGGCAAGAGACTGAGAATGTTTATTTACACAACTATGCACATAAATGTTGATGGAGAATTTCTTTACTATATATGAAAGATGTTGGAAAAATGAGGGTGATGTTTCTACATTGTTATAGTTTGAAATGGTTAAATTGTTAAAAAAGCATGAAATGTGGTTTTATTGTTGCACATGGTATTTGTTAATGATTGTTTGGCTATTGATGGAATGGCATGGAAAGGGGAAAAATGTAAACTTTGAACCTCTGTGGAAGGTTAGTAGTAGTTATGGACCATGTAGAGAGACATGCAGTTATGTGGGTAAGTATTGTATTGGCATTACCAAAGTTGTGCATATCATGGAAATTGTTTTGAAAAGAAACTTGAAACTTCATTGAGAATGAGTCATTGTGACTGAAAATATGGAAAGATCATGACATTGCATATTCATTCAATTATTGCTTTTGCATTGTAACTTTCGATTGAAGATATTTATTTCATGAAACAAAATGATGTTGTAATGAGAACTATGAGTTGTGTTATGGGGTAAATACGGTGGTAAGTCCGGTTAGGGGGCATAGATGAATTTGATAAGTTGACCTGAGTGTCCATGGTGAAAGACCAAAAAACCACGCGAATAGGTGTCGAGCTTTCCGGTTAATACCAGTAAAAATGACAGTTTGGTAGTACTCGCAGAGTCTACTTGCAGACACCATCCTAGGGATTACCAGTGTCATATTTACCACCCCTTGTGATTAAAAAAAAGAAAAAAAAAATTGGAAGTTTGGAAATTGATGAGATTGTAAATGTGTTGATGAAACATGGTGATTTTCAAGAAAAGCATGGCATGTGAAAATTTTGAAATGGCATTGTATGGCATTTGCATTTGCATTTGCATTTATATTGGATATCTTACATAAATACATATACTTTGTTAAGGATATCTCTACTGGGCTTTATACTCACCCCTATGGGATTTTGGTGCAGGTAAAAATGTGGTGATCCCGTCGAACTGAGGGTGTGGATATTCTTGTGAAGAGTAAATAGCTCTTTTATTTTGTTGTGGATTTTGTAAAGCCAAGGGCTAATGTGTATGGGTCCGAGAGACCATTTTGTGCAACCGGGCTATTGCCTTGGAAGATGTAAGCCCTTAAGGGCATTTATTTATTTTTTTGAGATTAGATGTTCCACGTGCTGTAGATTCATGTATTCATTTATGTTGTGAGTGTATGCCGCAGGTAGAACTTTTGTATTAAACTTATTTATTAAAGATATGAAATGGGAGAATTATTGTCATTGTTCTAGTGAATGTTTATTAATGTGGGTAGTTCATGTTGGAATATTTTCGGGGCGTTACAACTTGGTATCAGAGCTACTGGGTTTGAATACTTGGGGCTCGCGGGAAGTGGTTGCTATACCACAATTGGTTCATTTCGTATGATTAGGAAATGTTTTGTCTATGTGATTATGTGATAGCATGTTTATGTGATTATGTGGGTATGAGATTAGACTTTTGGGATGTTATTTGCGCCTATTAGATTCCTTGAGGTCTTATTAGAAGGGTACCTGATCAATACTTCTTCTACTAAGAATTCTTGGTTTCTCATGGGACGAATCTCATCACTAAAGGATAATTCGTATGTGCTTATATGACTACGTGCTTATGTGGAGTGGATTGAATTGTTTGTGTTAGAATGTATATAATTGTTATAGTTTTACGTGTGAGGACTGTTGCGAACATATTTGGAATTATGTGTTAATTTATCTATTTTGTTCCTTAATTAGGATGTCGGGAAGCGTTCAACGTCGTGGTGGTGAGAGTGTGTGCCTTGGGGAGGCTGTTGCGTTGTGCACTTAGTTGATTTTGTTTTTGAATTTTTTAGGATGTCTACACGAGGAAATAGAGGACGGATGAGTGATAGGAATGTCGGTAGGGGCATGGTGGTTCCCCGAGCACCTATCGTTACAGCATCGGCTGTCGGCGAGAAAGTCGCACGCGAGGTCGTGAGAGCGGTGCAAGATGCTCTAGCTCGCAATGAGGGGGACAACGGGTGTACCCTCAAACTTACCAAGGAGTTTCTTCGCTCCAATCCACCGGAGTTTTTGGGAGAGGCAAGACCGCTAAAGGCGGAGAGTTGGTTGGAACAGATTACCAAGACTCTTGACATGCTCAAAGTCGAGGATGAGGGGTTGATGATTTCTTTGGCGACCTTCCAATTAAAAGGGAATGTGGGTTATTGGTGGAAGTGTGTGAAGGGTACCGTAGGTGCTACGTGGATTGCGTTTACCGAGGCCTTCTTGGCCAAGTATTTCCCTCTTTCAGCTCGGGAAAGGTTAGGGGAATAGTTTGTTGAGTTACATCAGGATGTTACTCCTTTGGCTCAGTTTGAGATGAGGTTTACTAGTTTGTTGAGATTTGCTCCAGAATTGGTGACAACAGAGGAACACCGTTGTTATGAGTTTGAGAGGCGGTTGCGTGATGATATCCGGGAGAAGGTGGTTAGATCTAAGTGAAAGAATTATTTTGATCTAGTTGAGGCAGCGGCCCATGCAGAGGTCGTGGTTAGCAGTGTTGGTCGAGTTAGGGAGGATGCCACTTCGGTAACTCCTACAGTTCGTAAGCACACTAGACTTAGCAAGAGATGGAGGTGAGCGCATGCTCACTCACAGACTCGGTCCTTGTTTTCATCAGGGGTTTCGAGCTCGTCCGTTAGGGAATCCCGTGAGGTTCAGGCTCCAAATAGGGTTCAGAGTTGGGAGGTGGTTGTTTGTTTTGATTTTGGTCAGCGGAGCCATGCTAGATGTTTTTGCCCTTTACGTGTAGACCCTTCCGGTGTTTCAGAATCTAGTCAGACTTGTCCCATTAGTCCAGTGGGGACGTTATCGGTATCAGACCCGAAGAGGCCAAGCTCTGGAAGCTTCACGAGGGTCGACCTTTAAACCAGCACAGTAGTATCACCCTTGAGAGGGACTTTTGTTTTAGAGATCTATGTTATAAATTGTGAAACTTTTGTGATTGATCAGTGTGTTGTAGGATGCTAAGGCACCGTAGTTACGTGTTGTGTATGTATTGTTGTTTGTTACCCTCACATGTTAGGGTTTGCTAATGAAACTTGAATTCCTTGTTATGTATGTGTAAATGGAATTGGTAATCCTAGTATTATTGTATATCAACTGTTGAATTTTGTGATGGCCTTTAATTCTTGATTAGTTTAGAAATTGTTGATGGGGATTGGGAAGTCTGAGGAATTCTTGTGACAAACGCAGTGTTAGGATGAGGGCCAAAATTTTTAAAAGCTTTATTGTGTTAAGTTTGAGGAAATGTGAGACCTTAGAGTTTTGTGAAGACTGGTGGAAGTGATGTGGGAATGTCTAGGGAGTGTGAGATTCGCGTCTTGAGGGAGTAATGAATGGTTGGTGTTTCTAGGTAACGAGTATACCGTTGGTAAGAATTGTCTTGGGTAACCCGGATCGTGTGATCACCGTTGATCTACTCGGTCTTGTGTTGGGTATAAGAGTGTGTTGGCCATCTAGGCGTGGGAATAGAATTCCTTTGGGAATGGTATGTAGGTGTTTGAAGGCTGAGAGTGGAAACTCTCGGGTAATTAGTTAAGTTGAGTGGTATCAAGGTGGGTGACAAATAGTCATTATAGGATGGTTTAGATGTGGGTTGTAAATTTGAGCTTTTGGGAAAATTAGTACATTTTGGCTAGAAGACGGCGTGGTGCCGTGGGTTGTGCCTAGGGTGTTGGGCCTTGCGTTTATGTGTGGTTATCGGTGTACGCGTCTCTGTGTAAGTTTTGAAGCCCGTGAATCGGGGTGGAGTGTTAGCTCCTTGAGTAGGAATACTCATAGGTCTTCGGGCGTAGTTAGTCCTTTTTGGTTAATGTTTGTGTTGGTATGGAAGTTTTGGAATTTGGAAAGTTGTATGCGTTACACTGTTTCTTTTGGTACCATGTTATTTCTAATTGTTGTTGTTATGAAAATGTAATTGTTGCATTCTGGAAGTCAGCGTAGGTATGATGGATGTGATTGGGCGATGGTTGGGATTCACCGGTTGTTTGTTGGGAAGATAAATTGACAAATGATTGTTGATTTTTGAAAACTTACATGGCATTTCTATTTCAACTAAAACCCTTGGGGTGAGATTTTAAAACTTCTTCTAGGAAAATAATTACAAAATAAATTGCTTTTACTCGAAGTTAGTAACACGAATTCCTTTTTAAAAAAAAAAAATTCTTTCAAGACGACAAGAACAATCCTTATTTTAACTAATTTACGTGATCATGTTGTTATCTTGTGTAAATAATAACTTGCGTGGTAGTAATAATGTTATTGGCCAAATGGAATAGTATAATTGTTATATTCCGTTAATTAATATTATGGAAATGCTATGTTATGTTGTTACAGTTGTGGCATCACCATGTAGGTGATGGATATTGTTGGTTAACGGCAGAGATCCGCCAGTTATTATGGTGGAGTGGAAATTAAAATGAACGAATTTTGGATTTTTGCTTGAAAGGAAGAAAATGCATTTTTGACGTGTGACCGGTGTGAGTGTGGAATACCTTTGAAAAAAATGTTTTGCATGTAAAGAAAAGACTTTTTACCAAGAATTGAGAAAATGATGAAATTTTCTTATGGGATTGAATTGTTAATTATTGTACTTTTATGGTTGTGATTGTGTAACCACTTTAATTGTATTTCTAAATCTTGAGTTTTGTACGTGCAGTTATATGAATTGTTGAGCGTTGTAAGAACTTGTTAGACCGGAGTCTTGTCTTGAGTCGGGTTTTGTTGTAACCTTTTCCTTAAATGAGGTAACCAAGGATATTGTGGTGAAAATCTAGTTCCCACCTTGTTGGAGTGCTAAGCGTGGAAAGTGTTTTGGCTAGTGGTGGTGGATACCCGAGGCGTGCATGTGGTTGCTGTGGTTGTTTGTTGTTCTTGTCTCATAGACCCAGTTAGTGGTGTGACTCGAAGGGAAGTCTGTGACCCTTTCCTTGTGTTCTTGACTAATCCGGTATCCTTGGTGTTCCTAAAGTTAAGGTAGTATTCCAAATTTGGTTGTGGCCGGAAGTTGGTGTTGTGTTTCCTGGGTTGGTTGGGAGGTCTTCCTTGGCACCGTTTGAGGCCTTGTATGACCGACCTTGTATGGTGTCATGACCCGAACCCGCCCCTATGGATTATGGTCATCACCGGCCAGTAATCAAGGGATTACCTACGGCCTCAAACCAAATAAAATATACTCCATCAGAGTTAAGGGGCCAAACGGAAGCAATCAAAAATTTTGTCCATAGAGCCGTGCTTACATAGCACATCATAACATTTCACATACATTGCTTAATAACTCATATCAAAGGAAAGTAACCCAAAGTTCTATACATACAGGATCATTCGAGTCTAAGTCAGTCAATCCCAAAGTTTATATACAAAAGTGATCCAATGTTTTCGCCAATGTGGCAAAATTATAACAAAAGAACAAAAGGGCGAAACGAGTCTCGTACGTGAGACGTTTGAGTTAACTCTTCAAAACCTGGACTATTTCTCGCATACTTCACTGAGGCTGGGTTTGGACATTTCTTGGCTCACCTACAGACACCTGATTGAGAGTGAGCGAAAGCCCAGTGAATAATATCAAATAAAGAGAATACATGAATGAAGTTCGAAATAGATATACAATTATCAAACGGCCTTCGGCCCATCTTTGGTTTTATCTAGTACATTAGACGGCTTTAAGCCCGAACATATCGAACGGCCTCTGGCCCATTTCATTCATGTCAAATGGCCTCCGGCCCAATCATTTGCATCCAACGGCCTTTGGCCCTATCGTTTATGTCAAACGGCCTTTGGCCCAATCATTCATGTCAGACTATCATTCATGTCAAACGGCCTTTGGCCCACTTATTTGTATCCAATAGCCTTTGGCCCAATCAATCGTATACAACGGCCTTTGACCCAATCATTCAAGTCCAATGGCCTTTGGCCCATTTCATTCACATCTGACCGCCTTTGGCCCATTTCATTCACATCCGATGACCTTTGGCCCATTTCATTCACATCTGACAGCCTTTGGCCCATTTCATTCATATTCGACGGCCTTTGGCCCATTTCAATTGTTCCCAACCATATGGCATAACAAATATTTGTCCACAATTCAAATTAACAAGCTTATTCAAATTAACAAGCTTATAAGACTTATATAGGATTAAGTAATTTGATGAATA
Organism: Camellia sinensis; assembly: GCF_055761805.1. NCBI lineage: Eukaryota > Viridiplantae > Streptophyta > Magnoliopsida > Ericales > Theaceae > Camellia > Camellia sinensis. The sequence goes on along the minus strand of NC_138972.1, from coordinate 72,869,016 downwards.
ACATACTTCAAAAGATCTTTACGTGTCTATGCTTAGGAAGTATGAACCCGACCCTTCTCATATGTTAGATTGGGTTGATTTGGAGGTAGATGAGGACGCCTCTTACAAGGAGCGACCGGTTCGAATCTTAGATACCCAAGAACAAGTGCTACGAGGTGAAGGTGTTGTAGAGACACCATGGAGTGGAGGAGGATACGTGGGAAAGGGAGGCGGAAGTCCGCTCCAAGTATCCAGATTTGTCTGAGTCTGCTTAGATGTTTGTTTAAATTGTAATGATTCCTCGTGTTGAAAAGAAAAAGTGTAAGGTTGTTGATCACGTGTAATATATGTGTTGTTAATCTAAGTGCGAGATAGTGAAGGAACGATGTTTTGCTATAGATGTTTTATTTCATATGCCTTGTATAAACAATTGTTGTTTTGATCAAAATGATGATAAAAAGGGTAAAAAATGTTGATTAATATAAATGTTGCAACTCGATAATGTTGTTAAGAAAGGTTATGTTGTTGGAATGCTCTTGCTTGGTGAGTCATTTTGGGGAGTTTGTTCAAATTTCGAGGACGAAATTTCCTAAGGTGGGGAGGTTGTAATGACCGGGTCTTGTTTTCTTTCTTTTTCTTTCATTTTCACTCCATTCTCTTCTCGCTCTCTTTGGGTTTGAAACATCCAGAAATAATTCTCAAAATTTAGTCCTTACTCTTGTCTTGTTCGATGTGGAATTTCACCTGTTCCGGGTAGTGCTCAGTTGGGTTCGGAGTGCCCGGGAGTTAAATCGGGATTTTTCTGGGCTGCTGGGTCAGGGCCGCACGTGCGGGGGCCTAGGGCCGCACGTTCGGGGTTGGGCTGCATGTGCGGGAGGCCAAGCCGCACGTGCGGGAAGCAGGAGAGGCTGGGCAGTGCATACTGCTAAAAACGCACGTGCGTGAGGAGGTGCGGGGAGGTGCCGCACGTGCGGGAGGCACACCCCACATGGGCGGGAATAGGCTCCGCACGTGCGGGAGAGCCTAAATTCGAGGCTCTGTTTTTATTTTCTTTTGGGGGCTGTTTAGATATCATTTTCATCACCTCTCTCTCTCTCTCTAAAATATATCTCTCTCCCTTCTCTCTATATCTCTACCCCAAAACAAGAGTTAAACTCTTGATCCTTCATCATCCATCAAAGATTTATCCATGTTGTCTTCATCAACATTGTAATACATCTTTAGAACTACCTTGGAGTGGTGTAGATCTACATCAACATCTTCAAACTTTAGGGTTTCATCTCATCTTTCATCAACAAGCTTGAGGTAGGGTTTTTCCTTTGAGTTATATGTGTGTTTATGTAAGTTTTAGTTGATTTTGTGAACTCCTCCTTGTATTTTGAAAATGGGTTCTATGGCTCAAGAAGTTGTTGATTTTATTTGAAGGAAAACTCGTCCTAATCTCTTTTAAAAGATTTTGTGAAAATGTTGAGCCGTATGAGTAAAGATTGATGTATGTGTGTGGTTTCAAAATGGAGATGAGGAAGTATTTGAATTTTTGGTAAAAACCCTAGAAATTTGGGGATTTCTTCAAAGAAAAGGGTTGAGGACCTATGCTGAGATTATACATATATGTACAACTATATATGCATGTCTTTATTTGTGTTGTTGGTGCCATGTTAGGCAAGAGAATGAGAAATGTTTATTTACACAACTATGCACATAAATGTTGGTGGAGAATTTCTTTACTATATATGAAAGATGTTGTTGGTGCCATGTTAGGCAAGGGCTAATGTGTATGGGTCCGAGAGACTATTTTGTGTAACCGGGCTATTGCCTTGGAAGATGTAATCCCTTAAGGGCATTTATTTGTTTTTTGGAGATTAGATGTTTCACGTGCTGTAGATTCATGTATTCATTTATGTTGTGAGTGTATGCCGTAGGTAGAACTTTTGTATTAAACTTATTTATTAAAGATATGAAATTGGAGGATTATTGTCATTGTTCTAGTGAATGTTTATTAATGTGGGTAGTTCACGCTGGAATATTTCGGGGCGTTACAAAATTGGTCGGAAAAGTTGCTGTCGTCGGCAACTGGCACCGGTGATCGCAGTAGTAGATGGTAGTGGTAAGGTAGAGAAATGTGTGATATTCAACAGATAGGTTGTTGAATGGATGACATGTGTCACCTTTCTAACAGATAGTTAGTTTGGTGAATTTCAACAGATAAGCAAATAGGTTGATTTCAAAAGATAGGTTGATTTTAACAGATAGATAGATAAGTTGATTTTAACAAATTAGAAATTGGTCCTAATGACCTAAAAGATTCATAAATGAATTTATGGCCTGAAACCCTTAAATTTTATTATGTATATATGACCAGTGAGTATTGGGTTAGGGGACTTGTAATCAGGATCACAAAAGACTCATCAAATAGTTTTAGTGGAGGGTTAATTATTAATGTAGAACAAGTAGTTAAAGAATTTTTGAAATAACTGGATGAGTAAAAGGTAAAGAAAAAGTCAAACTAAGAGTAAAAACATAACTTTACTGACAAGCTTGGAATCCTTCCAAATTTCATGTCAACCTTGTATATTCAAGGTTCTTCTAATATCTAGCCTTATGTAATAATTTCCGCGGCATACACAATACATTTGCACCTAGTTCATTCACTTTCAATTGTAACACGTAGATTTTTAAACGTTAAGTTAAGTTTTCATCCATTGACATTAATGAAATTGACAAAAATTGACATATGACCTATATTTTTCTTGTCAAACGTCTACCCTTTCACCAAAAAACTTATTTTGAACATTTCACTTCTAATTGTGTCCTAATGTTACAACGGGGAACACCATTACCAACCTCCTCATAAGTTTCAATATTTTTTTTTTCTTTATCGCTGCAGAGCTCATCATCAATAGATAAGCTTTCCACCTCGTTATCAAAGTTTTTTTTCATTAGAATTTTCATTCAACCCTATAGAAATTGAAGAGAAAAAAATGAACAAGTTTTTTAGTTGTTTATTCCATTACTGTGGTAGAAAGAAAAGACAAGAAAAGGTTTCTTATTTCTCTTCTATAAATATTCAAAATTTGATACGTAATACTCCATAGATAGTTTGAACTGTATAGAAACAATAATCAATTTTAACTCGAATGGTTTGTAGGGGAACCCTACCTTCTCTGATCCATTCGACACGTAAGTTAATTATAATACCATGTCTCATTAATATCAGATGAATGGAAAGATATTGTGATGACCGGGTGCACTACTCGTTCTATTTTTTCCTTCATTTAACCTTGGGTTTATTTTGTTGGAATGTCGGTTTGACTTGGAACCTTGTTTTCTTTGGGTTTGTTGCATTCAGAGGTTTTTCTCAAAATTCTAGTCCATGTTTATTTCGGGTTTGATTTCACTTGTTTCGGAGAGTTCATGGTCGAGCTCGGAGTGTCTGGAATCAAGCCGAGGAAATTCGGGACTGAAGGACCAGGGCCGTACGTGTGGGAAATAGGGAAAATTTTGGGTTGCATTCTGCTTAAAAGGCAAGTGTGAATGGGAGGTGCGGAAGAGTGTCACACATACAGGGATTAGTGCCACACGTGCAGGAAACACGCTCTGCACGTACGGGGGCAAGTACCGCACATTGTAGACGCGCCCTGAGGGCCTCATGCTACAGTTCGGACTCAAATGTCACGGTTCTTAATCTGATCCCACAATGTGCGATGTGAGATTGATAAATCACCAAAGAGTCTAAATCCGACAAATCATTTTGGAAAACTAATTTTTTGTAAAGAAGTGCCAAACATGGACTGCTTTGCCAGATACAGAGTCGCCACCTAAATATTTTATTTTGGGGGGAATTTAGGAAACCCGGACTCGTGCTTAAGGCCACGTATCCGTCATCACCAAAGTTGCCTCGGCTCGGGAACTTGGGTACGATTGGGGAAGGTCATGTAATGAGCACCCCCGCTCGCCCGATCAAAGATCAGCCACTACTAAACATGATAGCTTGTTTTTGAAAACATATGCGTTCTTATTCCAGTTATTAGCTAGAATTTACTATGTGATGCGCACAACACACAAGTATAGACTAGATCGCCTAAATTGGAACAAAACATCTCATGTTTGTTTGAAAATGGTTTGAATGTGCTACTCGCAAGTAGGCTAAGACGTGGATTTGCCACCCTCAAGTGGACTTAGAAAACATGATTTTCCCACCTCAAGTGGGCTTAAAACTCACATTTCGATGAATTGTTCCAATTCAAGTAATCCAACCTTCACCCATAGGCATTCAGGCAGTTATATCACATAAGCAAATAGCCTCATGGCAAGCATGCTATCCTGGCAACACTCACACATACAGGGATGCTAAAGCATAAACGCTTACCTAGTACTCCGAGCCAAAACAGTAACCAGTTAGAAATCAATGCATGATCCTAACTATGTTTAGATGGCTAATGCAACACATGCAAAGTGCAACTAGAAATAGGCTCGGCTATTCTAAGATGGCATATGAGATGCAACTTGATAATCATGTATTCAAGTAGGAATTGAAATACAATGCAGTTAGTATGATACACTGAGTCCGGTGCATGCAATACGGCTGAATGATGGAAACATGCAAGCATAAGGATGCTAATCGAAACATGCCCTAAGACTAACCATCGAAAGCAATTAAGTAAAAGGGAGAAACACGTGAGGTTGGAAGACATTCACACGCTCACGCACACTTATTACGAAATTCGCCCTCTCGACGGAGGGTCCGAATAAATAATACAAACCGAATAAATAATCAACTGCCCTAGCTAATTAAATATTACCAAACCCTTAACTAATTTAAACAAATTAATTAAGCTATGAAACTAAAGAGGCTACCGCAGCTCCGCCTCGGAATGATTGAATGATGCATGCTCGATCGCCTTGCTCGAAAACCCGTTGCCATGCCACATGTTGCCTCTGTTTGCACTGTTTTACACCTCTGAAAATTGCACAAGTCCCAAGGATGCTTCCGAACCACTCCCTGAGCACTGTAGGATGTCACCGGCCAAAATATAGGAACATCGGCCATGTGGAATTGGTTATCGACCATTTGTGAGGATCTCGGCCAACAATTTTTAGTCGATCGGCACTGAAGATGGCCGGCCGACCATATCTTTCTGCAGAATGCTGTTTTACTGCAACAGAGGACAAACAGAGCATGGCAATGCATTTTCAAAGCAATATGTGCACAACCACCCTTCCCATCATGTCATGAACTCAAAGGAGTATGGTTCTCGACCCTCGGACCATCAATCGCGCATTTCAATGCAAGATGGCCAAAGGAGCCAAGTGTGCAAAGCAATGTGGAATAAATGCAACAAAAACATATGAATGCCTAGAACTCTATCATGCTTGATCAAGAGTGTCGGCGACCGAGGATTGAGGCACGTTTCGTCACTTCAACTTCGAAACGTCCCTTGGTCCTCATGTTTGGTTTGACACCCCAAACCAAACACAATGCAATGCATGCAACCAAGTACAATGCAACATGGAAATGCAAGGCAATGTAACGTGAGCATGACAAATGCAATGCAATGCAACCTAACATGTGAACAACATAATATACAATAAGTATGCAATACGACTGTGCAACCTAGATATGCAAACATACAATGTGATAGGCATGCAACAATGATACCAACAATAAGTATGCAACAACATGCAATGCGATAAGCATACAACAATACACAAACCGCATGATCCATGGACTTATACTGAAAATGGATAGGCCTCAGCCATACCAAAACAGTGGCCAAAGTGCCAAGAAATGGTGGAATGAAATGCAAAATGAGCATGCATGCCAAATGGCCTAAGAACTAGGCAACAATGTACAATCCTCAAACATTAGCAAGAAATGACAAACATGATAATGTGGCAACAAGGTAAGCTCTGAAATCATGCAAGGAGTGGTGCCAAACCACTCAAACAAGTCAAGTAAAGCATGCAAGGAAGCTCAAAGCTTAAGGCTAGACAAGGTGCTTGTACTAAGGCCATATCAACCAAGCCCCAAAGGGCCAAGGTGACTCAAAACAATCCTAAACCATGCTAAAAGGAGTCTAAAACATGCATGGACCAAAGCCAAAACAAGTCAACATGAAAGGCATAAGGCATGAGGCAAGTAAGGCCAATAAAAGGGTGTTACACTACACCTATTACAACCAAATATGGCATGACTTAGCCAATGAAAAACAGAGTTATGGCATGTCAAAATAAGCCTAAAAAATCCACTTAGATGGCATCCCAAAGGCCTAAGCATGGTGGCATGCACAATGACCTATTCTTAAGGCATAAAACACAAACTACCCAAAGCATGGAATGGGTGATAAATGCAAGTGTATGACCATGAAACATGGACTAAAATCACATTTCACATGATGCCAAATCACAAAAATACTTCAAGTAATACATGCTAATAGACTCAAGGCACAAAGCTTACAAGCTAGAATGAACAAAGGCTATACAAAACAATGTATGCATGACCAAGACAACACCAAACAGAGCTTAAACATGATAAAACATGACTAGAAGTTCCTTTGAGTTGAGCCAAAATATGCAAGCATGATGGTCCAAATGCATGATACATGTTAAGGCAAATGAGAGGATTGCAAGACAAGTGCATGATGCATGCAAGAGACCATTAAACCAACTTAAAACAGAGGGATAACATGGCAAAATAAGGCCTAATACATGCTGAAATAAAGTCAAAACATGCTAAGCAATCATGCTACCATTATGAGCCAATAATGCAAGCAAATGAGACACAAGGAGAGAGGGGTGTCCCTCTCCTATACAAGACTCTAAAACCACCTTTCCACCACTGAAAATCCTCTGGATTTCAATGGTAGAAAGGTCAAGCCAAAGTAAGAACAAAGGCCAAAAAGGATGACCCAAAATAATGCCAAACAAGGCCTAAGAGGGAGTAGACAACCCCCAACCCAAAAGAGACCTTAAACAATCATCTTAAGCATATAAAAACAGAACTTTTTTCAGTTTATAGTTAAGCTTGAAACAGTATGCAAATAGGTCTAAAAGCTTAAGCCAAAATGAGGAAACAAAAGGTTAGTTGTTCACCCTTGAAGAACACCTTCAAGAACACAAGTCCAGCCACTCCCTTGGATCAAAACCAACCCAAGAACTCTTAAACCAACTTCCTAGTGCCTCAGCAACCAAAAGAAGGTATTCTACTAGGTGCTCTAGTGCAAAAGTAAGAACAAAAACACACTTTAAGGCACCAACACACACACAAATATAGGGAGAGAGCGAGAGAGAGAGAGAGAGAGAGAGAGAGATAGAGAGAGAGAGGGATATATGAACTCTGTATCTATTTTGCTGAACCTCTGGAAAGGGAGGGGAGGCTCCCCTCTTATAGGAAATCAAATTCAAAGCTTCTTAGAGAAGTTAAGCTTTGGTTCAAATCCCTCCATACACGTGTATGGAGGGGAGAGTCTGTGCTCACCAGCTGGCACAGCTGGCATGCACAATGCCTGAAAAAGGCAAAGAAAAGGCCTCGGCCAGAGAATATGGCCGATCGACCAAAATAAGTGCCGACCGACCAACAAAAGTGCCGACCGACCAACATTTATGGTTGATGGCAAGGAAACAAGGCCGATGGCATCATGCCATAGCCGATGGGGTGTGGGATGGCCAACAAGCCACCCCCTTCCCTCAAAAGCTAAACCATAAGTGTTTGGTCCACAACCAAGCACAAAACAGACAAGTTGAGAGATCCTAAGGCAAGACGCATAGCCGAGGCCTTCGGGAACTCAAAACGAATACGAGCATGGATGATCATCGAGTGTTCAAACAATGACATCCAAGTCTTAAGGACGGTCAAAAATGGGGTGTCTACACACGTGCGGGACGGGCTGAGTCCGAAATTAAGCTTTTCTTCTTTCCTTGGGCTGTGTGTATCTCATTGTTTGCATGTCACTCTCTCTAAAAAGCCTTTTCTCTTCCTTCTCTCTATATTTCCTACATCAACACCCACTCAATCTTTGATTTCTCCAAATCCATAAACATTTTGACGTTAGTTCCTTGATTAAAGTTGGAGAGCTAAGCTAGAGCTTCATTGTGTACAGTGAAGATCAGGTTTCATCACCGTTGATCTTGGGGCCTTTTTCTCAATTTCCTTCAAACTTGAGGTAGGGATTTTTCTTGGAGTTATATATACATTTTTGCAAGTTTTGGTCAATTTCGGGATTTTCCTCCTTGTTTGATTTAAAAAATTTGTTTTTGGCTCAAGAAATTAGTGATTTTGAAAAAGGGGTTTATCTCTTGCTCTCTTCAAAAGATGTTCTTAAGAAGTTGAATCACATTGATTTGAGAATGATGTTTTGGTGAGATTATACCAAGAAATAAAGAAATCCATCGTTTGGGTGAAAAACCTAGAAATTTGGGGGTTTTGGTGGATGATGAGGAACTATGGATTTATTTGTGTTAAATAAATGTTCAAGTGGAAATTTCATGATATTGGATGTAAAATGTCAATTTTCTTAGTATATGTGAATTAGTGGGTTTTCTTTGGAATCTATTGTTTAAGTATATATGTACATAATCATGAAATAACAAAAGGTTGAGAATACATGAGACGTAGGATTGTTGCTACATTTTGATAGCTATATAAATACATATGTTATATATATGGAAATGTATTGGAAAGAAAAGTGGAAATTGTGATCACAAACGGAGAGTTTGTGAGAAAGTTTGTGAATGGTAGGACGATGCATCGTATGGATAAACACCTCATTACTCGATTGATCATTTCATTGCATGGATATTTGTTGCATGAACACCTTAAATACCTTACTAATTTTAAACATTGAATTTGGGATTTGAAACTTGCATTGAGAAAGAAATGTTGAGAAATGAAATTTATTGAAATGTTTTGGGGTAAATACGTTGGTAAGTTCGGATAGAAGGTGTAGATGGAATTGATTAAGTTAGCCTGAGTGTCCAGGGTGAAAGAACGAAAACACGCGCGGAGGAGATACCACTTCCCTTCCGGTTAGCAACCGGTAAAGTAAGGTTTTTTGTAGTGCTAGTTATGCCTACTTGCAGACACCAATCTAGGGATTACCTGAGTCGTATTTACCGCTCCTTGTATTAAATTGATAAACTTTAAATTTGTTGAAGATATCATAATATCATTGAACATGATGGTTTTCAAAAGATGAGAAGAATGTTATTTTTTTTCAAAAGAGCGTAGCATGACATACGCATTTCATTTCTTTGGACTTGTATAAAATGTATATACTTTATTAAGAATTCTCTACTGGGCTTTAAGCTCACCCCTATGGGATTTTCGTGCAGGAAAAGATGTGGTGATCTCGCTGAGTTAAGGGCATGGACATATTTTGTAGAGAGTAAACAACTCTTATTTTGTTGTGGTTTATTTTGCTAGCCAAGAGCTATAAATGTATGGGTTCGTGAAACCATATTTTGTGTAACCAAGTTTCAGTCTTGGAATATGTAAGCCCTTAAGGGCATTTTAATTATTTTTGGGACTTGATGTTCTACATGCTATAGATTCATGTATTTGATATCATTGAATGTATAATTCGCATGTGGGACTATTTTGTATAAACCTTGTCGATTAATGATGTAAAGGTTGGAGAGTTGCTATTGTTCTTTCATGAATGTTGGAATATTTTGGGGCGTTACAGATATATAGCAATTTAATAAGGCTGAATGTCATAAAAAAAATAACTAAAAAACGTAATTTTTATTTCAATTCATTCCCCTACAATATAAAAATTAAATTTAAATTACACATTAAAAAAAATCTATATAAAAATTTTAGATGCATAACTTTATTATCATTGAAGATGTCAAGTTAAGATGAAAGAAGACTTGCTTAAAACTTTTAGTCAAAATTTGTGAAGACTTTTATTAAAGTTAGTGACAAATCAAACGCATGTGGGGTCGGTTTTTAAATATTGAAAGACTCATGTCACAAAAATTTTAATTTTTGATACTTTTAATTAAATTCCAATTTTTTTATGACTCAGTCACGCATTTCTTTTTCCACATAATTGAATTTCGTTTACAAGAATCCCTCTAAACTTTTCAACAATCCAAATTTTTCCGCAAACAAAGACTTGTAATTACGGTCACTAAAATTCTTATTTGGCCCAATCAAAAAAAATATTAAAAATAAATTTGTTGGTTTCTTGCTTCTTCTTTATGTTAACAAATCAAAATCTAAGAAATCAATTTGATAATATTTTAATAATAATAATAATAATAATAATAATAATAGTGTTGTTTAGTACAATTTATTATAAATTAAAAACTAGTAATTTGAAAATAGAAGCCAAAATCAATCGTCATCCAAATTTTAGAAATTAAAAATTTTTTTTTTCAACTTATTTAAATTATTTCTTTCTAATAAATTATAAGAAAAAGCCGTACCAAACATAAGCAGAAGATGTACTAAATAGTCTGGCACACATAGTCTTCTAGAATAAAAAAAAACTATAAGCAGCTCAGATAGGCTGCACCAAATAAGTAAAAAAGAAATTTACCAAAAGCATCTTCAGCAAAAAAAAAAAATTCACCTAAAAGTCAAAAAAATTCCAAAAAAAAAAAAAAAAAAAAACAACAACAACAACAATAAAACATTTACCAAACCTCATCAATTTGTAACCATTCAATGCTTGTAGTCCAGTTTAATAAAAGTGTAATACGGGTTTCTATTTAATTTTATCGTTATGATGTGAGGATTACTAAAGACTTACTTAAGCCTTATAGTAGACTTCTAAATTAATTTTACTGAAAAATCAAACTTATAGAACAACATAATTTTATGGTTATCCAATCAAGATTATTAAAGATTAACTTAAAGCATATAGATAATATCAAGGTAGACTCCTAAGTTGTATTAATAAAATCAAGTTAGTAATATTACTCAACGATTTATGACCAAAAAAAAATTCTAATTTGTGAAGCTTCCAATTAAATTCCAACATATTTCCACTAATTTGTGAAATGAAATCTAGATCAATACAAACAATATTCGAGGACCAAATCATCCACTAAATATGAGATGAAATTTCAAAGAACCAAGCGTTAGTTGAAAATTACAGGACTAATACAGTGACAAAAGCTTTCAATTTTTCTTTTGGTTGCTTTACAATTATTAATTTTCGATTTGAATTTCCTCAAGTTAGTCGTCTAACTTAATAGAATAATTCGGGTTTGGTGCGTCCCCTTTGAGATTGATCTTGATAATATATTCAAACTGCTCACTTTTGAAGATTCGTTGAATGCAAAATTCATTACAGTGATTGCACATCAATAGCTATATGTTTGAATAATATTTACATTATGATTATTCTTAAAATTATATTTGTCGTCTATTTTTTTAAGATAAATGTAATTCAAATATATAACTATTAACTACCACTGTATAATTATTTTGATTTTTTATATGAATATTTACTCGATAAATTTTAAAAAATTAACAATTTAAATTATTGAGATTAACCCCAAAACGATCCCATTAAGCGCAACTACTCTCGCCAACTTGAGAGAATCCAACCTATTACTTTATTTATTATATTGGTTGAGAGGAGAGGATTTGCACCAATGAACATCTTGTAAGAAACTTTCTTCTTCAATTCTCCCAGTACACATTTTTCCATCCCTTTCTTCAATAAAGATGTACAAAATTTTAAAGATTTTCACAAAATATAATGTTATATATATATAATTTTTATTGAAAAATTTCATACGAAATAATATGTCATTTTTCAGTCCCTTGTTTCAAGCAAAAAACACCTAATGGTAATTTACAATTGCAAAAATATCATATTATATTATTTATTAGTTTTATTTATAAAAATTATGGTTTTGAATCATTTTTTGTTTTTAATAATATAGTTAAAGCTTATATAGTTTGTTATTTTTTGTTTGAAGAAGGCTCAATCCGTTAAGAAATCTGATCCAGAATATCATTTTGTGAATGTGTTATTATGGGTAATAATATTAAATCTATTAATTTTAGAAAATCAAAAAACCCTATGAAAATTAAATGGAAAATGAGGAATCACTCATGATGAGTAAGAATGATTTACTAGCACTTAAAATATCTAAAACCCTCATTAGTAAATTAAATTATTAATTATTTTATATACATTAGATTATTTCTTCATTTCACAATTTCTCAAAATAAAAATAATTTTATAAACCTTTTCTTACTACTAATCTAATCCAGCCTTTCATCGTTAAAAACAAACATGACATTATACATATTAATCAAACAGGGCCTTAGTTATATATTTTACTCTTTGATGTTAGTTGTGTGTGTATATTAATATAATTAGGACAATCTAATAATTCCAAGTCCATAGTACTAGCTTCGGATCACCTATACCCATTTTTTGTACACATTTTCTGTCCCATTTATGATTTCAAGATTGACGACATGGTAGCCTAAAATGAACGAGACAGAAGATGGGTACAGGAGATCCGAAGCCCCTTGTGCCGAAGAATCAATGCGAATTTTTTTATTTAGTCAAGCTTGCTATTGACATAAAGCACCAAATTAGAACAGTATTGTGAGTCCTTTATTTAGGCACTGTTTGGAAAATGGCCAAATCATTTATAAAAAACAAAGAAAATAAAAAATATATATTTTTAATTCATGTTTGGTTATGAATTTAAATATTAATTTGAAAAAGAAAACGAAAATGTGAGAACGTGGATAAAAAATTTAGCTTATATTTTATTTGTATTTCTCTTATATTTGTCTTTCTTTTTTCAAATTCCTTTACCAATTCATGATTCAAATACAATTTTATTCATAATATAATGATGATTACATTTATTTACTAAAACTTATATATCACCTCAAATGTTAGCATTATATTATTAGTAATAAAAATGAGCCAATGTTGGGACTCATTACTTTTAATAATGCTTTGCTGAATACTAATTACATTTATTTACTAAAAAGTAATTCATCATCTTATATATTATCTTTATATTAGTAATAAAATTGACCAAGTGATGGAATCCATTAAATTAATACAATGATAATATGTGAGACTATCGTTCTCAAAAAATAATAATAATAGGTCCTTTATTCAGGCACTGTTTGGGAAATGGCCAAATCATTTATAATAATAATAAAAAATCTTTTTAAATCATATTTGATTATGTATTTAAATATGATTTGAAAATGAAAATGAAAATGAAAATGTGAGAAAGGGGATAAAAAATTTAGCTTATATTTTATTTATATTTCTCTTATATTTGCCTATCTTTTTTCAAATTACTTTACCAATTCATAATTCAAACACAAGTTTATTCATAATACAATGTTGATTACATTTATTTACTAAAAATTATATATCACCTCAAATGTTAACATTATATTGTTAGTGATAAAAATGAACAAGTGTTGGGACTCATTACTTCAATAATACTATGCTAAAAACAAATCACTGTATTTAGTTTCAATTTTCTAAATTTAATTTTTTTTAAATTGAATTTTTTATTTTTCCTATTTTTGTTTTTAGTGAATATTTTTAAAATTTTAAACATTTTTTTTTTACTTTTTTAGATGCACCTTACCTAGATGTATCTAAAAAAGTAAAATATTTGTAAAAAAATATTTCAAAAAATTTACAAATACACAAGAATACGAAAAATGTACTGAATTTATATATATATATTTATTTTTGTATTTTCGGTAGTTAGTGAATTTTTTAAAGATTTTTTTCACCAACATTATATTTTTTAAGTGTATTTATGTTAGATATATCTAAAAATTTAAAAAATTATTTAAAATATAAAAAAAATTTCAATGAAAACAAAAAAATATGGAAAACAAAAAATTTTAATTTTCTAAAAAGTGAATTCAGAATTCACAAACCAAACAAGTTGCATTACATTTATTTACTAAAAGTAATTTATCATCTTATATTTTATCTTTATATTAGTAATAAAATTGACCAAGTGATGGAATCCATTAAACTGATACAATGGTAATATGTGAGACTACACAATAACAATTTTCAGTTTATATTTTTTGATAATTGAATTATTTATTAAGTTATAAATAGGAGAGTGCATATAGAAGAAGCATCATATCCAATTCCCTCTCTACCACCCAATACTGGTGTAAGAATGGGTTTCTTACTATCCAATTATCAACTCACAATATGTATCCTCCTGTATTCCCTAATTTTCTGCTTCTCTTCTTCTTCTGCACATCTTTGCCATAATGACGAGAGCACTGCTTTGCTCCAATTTAAGCAATCCTTTTCCTTCAATTGCTCTGCTTGCGATTGCTCTGTTTATTCTGCTCCACTCACTGATAATTGGAAAGAGGGTACAGATTGTTGTGCATGGGATGGGGTCACATGTGATAACACCACTTCTCATGTCATTGGCCTCGACCTCTTTTGTAACTGCCTATATGGTACCATCCATCCAAACAGCAGCCTCTTCAATCTTGTTCACCTTCAACACCTCGACCTTTCTCCAAACAACTTCAATCACTCTCAAATTTTACCTTCATTTGGCCATTTCACAAATTTGACCCATCTTTACCTCGGTTACTCCCATCTTTCTGGCCCAATACAAGGTAACAGAGAACTCACAGGTAAACTTGCAAGTTTTATTAATGGAACTCTCCGGCACCTTAGGCACCTTAGGTCGTTGGATCTCTCTCAAATAGATTTCACTGGAGAGCTACCTAATTCCATCGGCCAACTTGAGTACTTGGAGGAGCTAGGCCTCGCTGCTTGCAATTTCTCTGGTACGATTCCGAGATCGCTTACAAACCTCACGCGATTAATTTCGCTTGGTCTTGGAGGGAATAACTGGATCAATGGTCAATTCCCATCTTCAATCGGCCATCTTAAAAACTTGGAGGAGCTATTCCTCAATGACTGCAATTTCTTTGGTACCATTCCAACATGGCTTGGAAACCTCAAGAAACTAAGAATGTTAGATCTTGGAGGGAATAACTGGATCAATGGTGAATTCCCATCTTCAATCGGCCATCTTAAAAACTTGGAGTACCTATACCTCTTTCACTGCAATTTCTCTGGTACGATTCCGAGATCGCTTACAAACCTCACGCGATTAATTTGGCTTGATCTTTCATACAACAATTTTGAAGGCCCAATTCCTTCTTCCTTGTTTCATCTTGTGAACCTTGCCTATCTTGATCTTTCGTCAAATAATTTAAGCGACACTGTTGAGCTGGACTCGTTTGCAAAGCTTGAATATTTGCGTTCTTTGGATCTTTCAAAGAGTGGTCTATCATTGACCACCACCAACTCCACTCCCTCCTCTTTCCGAAACATTAGGACATTACGATTGTCGTCTTGCAACATAAGTAAAATTCCTGAATTTTTGAAAACCCGAAACGAATTATTGTACATGCTAGACCTTTCGAAAAACCACCTAAATGAAGAACTCAATCCACTCTGCAATCTTCATTCTCTTCGATATCTCAATCTGTCCAATAACCAATTTGCCGGATTAATTCCTACCTGTTTGGGGAACTTCAGTGGAAATTTAACCTTGTTAAGTTTGCAAAGAAACAATTTCCATGGTACCATCCCTCAAACATTTGGATACGCAAGCATGTTACGAGTACTTGACATTAGCGACAATGGATTGCAAGGGGTGCTTCCAAGATCATTGGCAAATTGCACAAACCTAGAAATTTTGAATCTGGGTCATAATTTCATAGAAGATGCTTTTCCATTTTGGTTGGAGAACCTGCCCCAATTGAAGGTTGTTCTCTTAAGATATAATAAATTCCATGGTCCCATAGAGCAACCAAGGAAGAGATTAGCCTTCACCAATTTACATATCATTGTCATGTCTCACAATGACTTTACAGGTACTTTGCCATCAAAATACTTTGATAGTTGGGATTCAATGATGATGGCCAATGAAGACAAAGCTCAGTCAAAATACATAGCCATATATGATTATTATTCGGTGACCATAATGAATAAAGGACATGAAATGGAATACCTTAAGATCCTCACCATCTTCAAAGTAGTTGATTTTTCACACAACAAGTTTCATGGAAAGATTCCCAAATCTATTGGAAGACTTAAAGCCCTCCACTTACTAAATTTTTCAAGAAATGGCTTCACAGGTCCGATTCCATTGTCCTTGGTCAATTTAACTGAGCTTGAGTCCTTGGATCTATCCCAAAACAAGCTCTCTGGTGAGATACCTCAACAACTAACAAGCTTGACATTCCTTGCAGTTTTTGATGTCTCGCAAAATAATCTAACTGGGATTATACCACAAGGCCAGCAGTTTGGAACATTTTCAAACACTTCATATGAGGGGAATCTAGGCTTGTGCGGGTTTCCATTGTCAAAGAATTGTGGGAATGTCCAGATAGCAGAATCACCAACTTTACCATCCTCATTTAGCCACAATTTTAAGTTCAAATTTGATGGCTTTGGTTGGGAAGCTGTGTTGATGGGATATGGGTGTGGAGTATTGCTTGGTTTGTTGATTGGAAGTTACATTATTCGAAGGAAAGAAGAATGGCTCGTGAGGATTTTTGGTGTAAAAATGCGTCAACATGGGAAGAGATCAAAGAAGGTTTGGAAGAAGATAGCTCATACGAAGTCAATTATAAATTGTTTGTAGTAAATTTATTGTGTATTCTAATAAATTGGAGAAGTATTTTAAGGCTGCAATGCAAGGTAAAGCTATACTGCAATTCTGTCACTATGTCTTCTTTTGCCAATGCAAGTATTGGTTTGTAATCTCCAATGAACGACGACATGTGGAAGAAACTTGTGTAATTTTTCTGTTTCATAGAGATGCAACAATCTTATCCTATATACTCTGACTCGCTAATACAATATATTGTTACATATATATATGTGTGTGTATAATGTATAACAATATAAATGGAACTTAGTTTCTAATGCAAACAGGAAAAATTGCAACTTTAATCTTGCCACTCAAACGTCGTACAAAACAACTTAAGTCTTGTATTACTCAACCACTAAATTGTCATGGAACACATTTGGAGTAAAGAGAAAATATATTATCAAAATGATCAGATTATGCCCTTATTGTGATCTTTGAAGTAGCGCACTTCTTGATGATCTCTTTTGTTGATCTAATTGATTTGTTGTTTTTGTTTTGCATCTCTCTTCACTAATAGCCTTTTATGCTCCTTAGTTTCATCAGTAATTACTCATCAACTATGTTTTCAATTTGGCTTATGATATGCATATCTAAGTTGTATTCATTTTCATTTTTCTTGTCTTTTTTCTTTTCCCTTTCCTACTAGTTTACATTTTGGAACTTAGAAATTGTTAAGAAGGTAGTTAGTGTCATAAATTAATAGTTACCTAATCTTTTCCATTTTTCTGTCCTAGTGGACATGTTATCTTCCTCTTTAATATAATCAGCCACTGTGTACTTTCATTAATTGTGACAGCCCTTTGGCTGGCCAAGTCACCAATTAACTTTTTTTTAGGTAAATTATATCATTGGTATATCTAGGATGAGCAAAGTTTCAGTTTGGTCCTCATAATTTCAATTTAAACTTTATATTTTTAATTCTGTTACAGTCTAATCCTTCTATCACATACTGTTGAAATTTTATACGCAAAACTACCATGTGCAACACACATGAGATTTTTAGCAATTTCAACACAAGAAAAGAAATTGAATAAACTATACCAATGGTCTCTATTGTTTCTTTGGAATTCCACTTTAGTCTCTTTAGTTGTGCACGGGTTATTTTTCCATCCAAAAAATAAAAGGCGCATGACAAGTGGACAATATTGCAACAAAATGAAAGCATGAGATTCAAATGTTCAAATTAACACAACGGGGATTAAAGTGAAAATTAATTCGCTTAAAAAATAGGGATTAATGGTGTAATTTACTTTCTTTGTCTTTCTAGTTAAATTTTTTGAAATTTTATTCACTGATACTCTATATATTAACTCATTCAATTGGACTCTACCCTCAGATGACACACATTTTAACACACCTTAACACATCCATGAGAGCACCAATTTACTCTCTAAATTAATAAGCACTTGAGACACAAATTTAACATCTCTATTAGAGATGCTATAACAGAACTCTTGTGGAATACAATAGGAGTAGACATGTTAGTTGTGTCTATTTCATATAGTCTATAGACCACAAATTTGACTCAGGCATCCCATAATAGGTACCCAAGAGTTAAACTAGTTAACTTGTCCATCTTCCAACACAAATACAAATATGACACAATCCAATAATATGAGTATTAAACAAGTTAAGTTAGTATTAAACTTGTATAAAATGAAATTGATATAGATGTTTTACAAATAATTATTTACATATTTTAATGTTATTTCTACTAAATGGTACCATGACATTTTTGAATTACTTATGTAACTCCATCTAATTGATTAAAAAGTACGTAAAATAGGGATTTTAAGGCTTTTTTTTTTTTCTTAATTGAAGATAATTTTTTTTCCTACTATTTTAATCTAATAAAAATATATAATAATAGGATTTAATTTTGTAAGGAAAATGTCTCGTAGCTCAAATTTTGTGGCTCAAAAGTGGCTCAAATGGCCAAAACGACGTCGTTTTGGCCATTTTTATGTTGTTCTGTACTCAAAACGACGTCGTTTTGGCCATTTGAGCCACTTTTGAGCCACAAAATTTGAGCTACGTAGCATTGTTGATTTTGTAATTAAGCACCAAAAAAAATGAACAGAAAGCAAATATTTTTATGAATAATTTCATCCAATAATTGGTCTTTACACTAAGTTTTTTAACTAATTAAGCTAAAAAAAAATTTGATATGATATGTTAATAAGACATGAACTGAACACATACAAAAAATGACATGACTCAAAAAAACGAATTAATAAACATGTTAGTGTTGAAATAATTCTTATACACACCCGAAATGAAACCACACGAATACAACCTAACACGACATGACACCCACCGCTAGTTCATATAAAGAACTTGTCATTATAGGAAAAATCTATAATGTGCAACCCAAAAAAATGTGCATGATTTATACCCTCTCTAATTATGATGATGAGATGTGCACAAAATTATAGCACAATGTTCTCAAAATATGATGTGATCTCATTCTGTCATAACTCCAATGACCCAATGAGTTACTCGGTGAGTCATAACTCGAGTGTGACTCAATATATTTAAGTTATAATTTTAAGCACAATACATCGTAACTTCAATCACATTGTTGCATCATGTGCACCTTCTAGGTGCCTAGCAGAGATTGATCCATAATTACATGTTCATACACTTGTTTTTAAGTTGTAAAAGTTAAAGATCTATGGAAAATCTAGGATTTGCACCAATTGGTCATATGAACAAATAAATCAAACCAAACTAAACTTTGGGATAAATTTGATCAATTGTATAAATCATTTTTAAGCATTCAATTTCACTTTATACAATTCTTTCCTTACTATTACATCTATTGCTGCGAAACTTCTAGTGCAAGTTGTAATTATGTGTGACGCAAGTGACTAGAGTGACAACCGCACACAAATTTACCTTGTACATCTTAGCATAAGTAACACTTATCAAACATGTTTCCCAACAATAAGGGGTAGAGGTGTGACATCGCAATAGAGAGAAGCTAAGAGGTTCAAGCAGCTGAGATGGTTAGGGTTCATAGGAAAGGGTAGTTGTGATGGCGAGGGGTTAGGTGAAAAGGGAAAGAGTTGAGACTGATAGAAGCAACAAGGTGGCAATCAGGTGCAACAATGGTAGGGATGACAGGAAATGATGGAAAGGACTAGGGTTGCGAGGATGGGTAGGAGAAGGCTTTGGGGGTAACAAGAGAGGGCATGGCAATGGTGGCTAGCAGGAAGTGCCAAGCAACCAAAGTTGAAATGGAAGAGAACAGAGAGGAAAGAACAAAAGGGAAGGATAGTTTAGTCAATTCAAGGGATAAATTCCATGCTTCATATTTTTTTCTTTCTTTCTTCCCAACCCTATTGCAATCAAGATAAATTCCCCACTAAAATATACTTTGTTTTCCAAAGTCCCACTAAAATATAAAGGTAAAACGCCGTTCATTATCATATGACCTATTAGGTAATCAATCTATCTATTAAGATATGCATGTCAATCCCCAAAAATGTAATTACCCCTTAAAATTATTCACAGGGAGAATGGAAACCATGCTTAAAATTTACCAAAACTAGCTTCATAGATGAGATACCTTTCTAGGCCTTCCAGCTGTAGCATTACAGATTTGTGATAGAAACAAACATAACATATGCACCAACTTGAACTAAAACAGATAAACAAATGCAAACGGAGGTTGAAACTGCACGAGTGTGTTGCCCTTTTTGTGGGTGATTGAATAAGTTGGTTAAAACTGAAAATGAGAGTTAGAACACTTGACAATACTCTTTTTATGCAACCATCAAAAGTATTTGGTAGGAAGAGGCATAGAAAGAGAAGGCACTATAACATGATTAGAAGATTTCAAAAGATTTGACACAATTGCTTAATGACATAGTATGATGTATTAAAAGTAAACCTAAAACAAAGGAGAAGAAAAATTAAATGAGCACCATTCCTAGCCTCTACCTCATTGTACTGCTACAAGTAACTAATTTCCTACTCTAACGTCGCAGCTACCATTTAAACAAACTAAATCAATCGCCACTTTCTACAAGATTCTCATCTGTGGAATCTGAGCCACTTCCAATTGTGTTATCTGTACTATCATCTGGAAGGAGTTGTATCCTGTCAGCATGCTTAATAATCCAATCAGTGAACTTTGGAGAGGATGCTAACTCAGCCACAGCATGTTGGGTAGATTCCTGGGTGAAATTCTCCCACTCTTTTTTTGAAAACTTCTTTCTGTTGGGTGTCCTATGGAATGTTGAATAGTAATCATGTTGATTTCTTGTCACCCTCCCAGTGGTTGGCGATATCATACCTGCAACAGCCAAAAACAAACTAATGAAGTATGAATTAAAGGTCAATACCAATGCTATATATAGTATAATATACATGAGTAACATTGTACTTTATAGACATTTTTGGAAAGAGTGTGTGCATGAAACATCCTCAACAAGATTAATCCTCCCAACCAAAAACCTACTTTGTTCATTTCATTCTTACTATGATTACAATATCACGGTCAAAACCAAACCATGAAGAATGAACAGTAGACCATAGGAGCTCTGACACTGACACCATATCAGGCAACACAAGCCAATAAATGTCAAGAACATGAGATATTTCAAAAGAAACTAAATATTTACCTTGCCAAGTCAGGCATGAACCCCGCTTCTAATATACAAAAAAGAAAACTATTGTAAAGATAAAGATATAAAGAAAGCAGAAACAGTTTTAAAGAAACACTTGCGCTAATCTTTAATTCCCAATTTGTGCAACTACTAATGCACAAATTTGGATAAATTTATTAAAAACGTAGACTTCTCCCCCATCAAAATATTTCTTGTTAGATATTGTCATGTCCTAGTATATCTACATCCAATTTTGCTAAAAATTTCACATCATACATCTCATTTAATGCCCCATGCTCCATAAAAACCATCATACAGACTTCATTAGGATAGAGAAACATAATTTTGTGGTTACTCATGCAACATACATTGAAAGGGACTGTCGAATTGCATGCCCACCACATCACCTGTCTGGACTGTAATCTCGGAAATGCAATTTAATCACAATCTCGGAAACCCAACTAAGCACCCTCTTTCACCACTTTCATACTCAACCAGACACTACTGCCACCACCATACATTCTGTAATAAACAAGCTACTTCGCTTTCTCTCGTCCAAAAAACGTCCACAACTTCTTACTTTCTTTGTACACATTTCTAGTGACGGCAATAACCACATACAAGGGGAAAGAAAGAAAATAAAGAGGGATAAAGGGAGACTGGGAAATCTCTTGAGAGAGGAAACTTGTTTCCCTGTAAACTGATTTCAGGAACGGACACAGAACTCTCATGAAATTTTAAGGAAAACCTGTAGAAAACATCTCCAAAACAATCCAAGAATTCAAGTAGAATTTACATATGAAAGGAAAAAATCCAACTCAATTTGAATAAGATTGCGAGAGACTCTTTCAAAAAAATGTTCTTAAAACTCCCTAGAAATGCACGTCTCAAAATTTTTACCATCTTTGCATACTTGCAAATACTATTTTTCAACAACAATATATGACTGCTCTAATAAGTTTCCATAGATATTTAGTAGTAGTAGTAGTAGTAGTAGTAGTAGTATTTTAATTGATCATGAAAATATAAAAATAATTTACATCGCTATTTTTAAGTTTCTTGATAAATATTTCTTACAAATATCCTATTCAAACTTTACTCTTTTTTTTATTCAACCTATTCAATCTTTACATCGCCTAATGTTTCACATTTCCATAATATTTTTGGATGAAGTTTCAGTTTCAGTTTCCATTTCCCGCATCCAAACCAAACCAATCCAATCTAAGCATTGTTTCCCTATCTACGTCAATCATTTTTTGCCATTTTGCTCTATCGATGCCTACAAGTTCAAATAAATGAAATACATTCATATCTTTTTTTACGACTATATCCCATGTTAGTTTAAGTCCTCCCCTTCCCCCAACTTTTTATTTATAGAAATCATATCACTCTTCCTTGCCATTGCATCTACATTTCTTCATTGTAAATGACCAAACCATCTTAACCTATTCTCTTTCAACTTATCTTTCAATCGGTGTTTACTCCTACCATTTCAATAATATATTTATTTCTAATTCTATCTTTCTTAATCTTATCACGCATCCATCTAAGCATCTTCAACTCAACTACACTCAGTTTATTGACAGGTATTTTAGTTGCCCAATATTTTGTCCCATAAAGCATCATTAGCCTTATAGTCGTTCTATAAAATTCTTCTTTCAATTTTGTTAGAATTCGTCAATCACATATTATGTCAAATGCACTCCCACGCTTGAGCCAACCTACTTCAATTCTATGAATCACATCATTTTCAACCTCACTATCCTTATTAATAATCAAACCTAGGTAACGAAAAAGTTCACTTTGTTATTTTTGATTTTCAATCTTCACTTCTTTATCATTTCTATTTCTATAGTTGCTAAGTCACACTCTATATATTCAGTTTTGTTTCTACTAATTTTAAACCTTTTAACTTGAGTGCTTCTCTCCATATTTGTAGTACAGTGTTAATTTCTTCCTTAGTTTCATCTAGAACAATACATCTGCGAACTATCATCCTAAATGTGTTTGGTTAATTCATCCATGACCATAGCAAACAGGTAAGGACTCAAAGTTGGCCCATGATGCAATACAATAGTGATTGAGAATTTACTAGTTTCCCCTACAAGTGATCTAATTGTGGTCAATACCCCATTATACATGCGTTTTATTGCATGCATATACCTTTTGGTCACACCTTTTTTCACCAACACTCACCATATTATATCCTATGAAGCACAAATATTTCAAAAAGGGAGACGTATCCATATTGTATACGTATTCGATACCGATACTCTTTGGATACTCGCAGATATGTATCAGATACTTACGAAAATTATTGGATACTTCTTAATTATTTTTTCATTAATTTTGGAGCATCGGATACTTAATTTTGAAGTATCAGATACTCCAAGTCACATATTACTCCCAATACTTTATTTAGTTATTTGAAAAATCATAGTGAGAGTTAAAGTAACAAAATTTGTCAAATTTATGTATCCATATTGTTTCATGCATGTCCTCTATAACTACATAGATAGTAAAGATTAACAAGAGAATAAAACAATAGTAAAATTAATAAATTAATAAATAAATAAGCAAGTAAACTTGAATACAATATTTTTGCTAGTGCCAAAGGAGAAAGCATAGAAACAAGTTGTGGATTGCTCTATTATTGTAATATAAACATATTAAACTTGGTATTAAAATGAAATATTTGCAAGACCTATTGAAAATTTAAAAAGTAAACAAGCAATTGCCTAAAATTAATACCTAATTTTTAAAGATTAGTATTCTGCATTGTAAAATTACAATGTGATCTCTCAACATTCTTGAGCTTATTTGTAACTCCACTCCTACTAATAAATTTATGTTAAATATATTTTTTACAAACGTATTCTAGCCGTACTCATATCCTACATTTTAGGTTTTGTCGTATCGCCATATCCATATCTCGTATCCATATCCGTGCTTCCTAAATTATATCTCTAGGCACCCTATCACAAGTTTTTTTTTTTTTTTTGAAAATCTGTAAAATCCATATTTAGATCCTTCATCTTCTCTTTGTACTTCTCTATTAATCTTCTTAGTAAAAATTGTGTTTCCATATTTGATCTACCAAACATAAATCCAAACAGATTCTCTAAAACTACTATTATAACTCTCAAGCGATGCTCAATCATTCTCACCAACAATTTTATTGTATTGACTTCTCAACTTATAATTGTTGCAATTTTGGATATCTCATTTACTTCTATATATAGGTTTTAAAAAACTCTCTCTACTCATCCGCCATTTTCCTAGTCATTAGAATCTTATTAAAGAATTTTGTTAACCAGACAACTACTTACCCAAGCATTTCCAAGCCTCAATAGGAATACAATCCAGTCCTAATGCCTTGCCTTATTTATTTATTTATTTATTTTTATTTTTTATTTTTTGATAAATCTAATGCCTTGCCTTATTTCATCTTTTTTTAATGCAAATTCCACCTCAAACTCTCTTAGTTCGATGATAAAACTTATATTCTCTAGTTCCATCAAGGCTATCATATTCCTCTCCTTCCAAATTTTTAAAATGATTTTCACTTAACAATTTCTCAAAATATCATTCACACTTTTTCTTGATCTCCTCATCCAACCTCCTTATTGGTCAACTTATGTCTTCAAATTATTCCCATTTTTATCCTCTTTTACTATGGCTTATATCTCACTATTCAACCACCAAGTATATTTCGATATAGGAGCTTTTCCCTTAGACTCTCCATGGCACTGCTTTTGATATTCTTTCAATGCCTTATGCTATTGTATTCCACATGTTATTAGTAACACCTTTCAAACCCCGCGTTGCTTATTTAAACACTTCATCCTTAATTTCTCATTTTTTAGATTTCACATCTAGTTCATGAGTTTTTAAAAAATATTTCCCGCTTTGATTTTGCTCTTTATTATTGTATATAATACTATATATTGAATATTGATAGCCTAATTTGTGCTATTAACTCTCTTTGGAAATAACCTTGAAACCTTTACATATTCAACGGTCTATTTTTCTTACAAGAAAATGATCTATCCAACTCTTATTTGACCCATTTTTAAAAGTTATGTGCTTAACCCTCCTTTTTTAAAAAGTTGTTGGTTACAACATGATTAAATGCTACTGCAAAATCTAAGATGTTCTCTCCGCCCTCATGTCGATCACCAAGACCATATCCACCATGTATCCTCTCATGGACTTGCTTATATTTTCGGACATGACCATTGAAATCTCCACCTATAATTATTCTCTCCTCTACAAATATTTGTTGTATTAACTCATCCAGTTGATCCCAAAATTTCCTTTTAATACGTTTCTCCAATCCTATTTGGGGTGCATAGGCACTAATTATACTCTCCAATTACAATATTAATTAATATTACTATATAACTTATTCTCATAACTATTACTACCTTATTTTTCAGATGCTTAGCTACACCATTTGTACGTCTTTTTTTTTTTTTTTTTTTTGATAAATAAATTTTATTGAAGAAGAGCATCAAGAAGATGCTAAAGATACAAAAAGGTCCCCATAAAAAGGAGCACTAGCCAATTATGTCATCAAGGAAATCAAAAAGGGTAAACAAATCAGGATCCACACATCCTAACACCCAACCACACAAGACTCACAAAAATCTATCTACTAACCAATATTTCTAGCATACAAAATGTTGTACCAAGTTTTTTCTATTTCGTTTACTTTCTCAGCTACTCGCTTGGTTTCTTGTAAGCATGTTGTACTTTCCTTCTAATCATTGAATCTACTAATTCCATAGTTTTATCTGCCAGTGTTCCCTTTTCCAAGTTGCTAATGTAAACCAACAATCCTGGGCTAATTTCTTTACAGGTGCTCATCCAAGAAAACATAAGGACCCTTGCACAGTTCATGTTCATAAGAGATCTGATGGGGAGTTTTACGTGGTAACTATGGACGTGATCCATGATGTCAAAAGGAAAATAAGAGGGAAATAAAATGCTCTGTAGAAGCTTAAATCTTTTTAAAAAAAATGTTTCAACAGATAAAACAAATATTAGGGAGAGAAATGCTGAGTTTAACAAAAGTGTGAACCTTTAACAGGAGAGTCAGACCAACCAGAAGAGCTCCTTGGGCTGTTCCACAGTGTTCCCCGTGAAGCCACCATCCCTGACCTGCTGAGAAATTCAGCACGATTTTGTCTTACATTTGCTCGTCCTCTACCCCGCCAAGGATTCCCATTTGCAGAATAAATTGAATTCCCAAAAGTAATAGTAGAACTACGTACAAATAATTAGTTAAGATCTTGTTAAACCAAGCAAACGAAAGATTTTTTAAATCTGTTCTATCAACTGAGCAGATCTCTCTTCAATCAATATTCATGACCATTCATATATTAAATCACGCATACCACCCATTTTGACTAATCCAAAATGGATTTCAACATCCCAACAGATATAACTCAAAAAGCTAACAAGATCTATTTGTTTTGGATTTAATAAGTTGAATAAATTGAGTTAAGCATCAATTATATGAACATTTATTTGGTACAATAATTACCAGTCCGCCAGCATGATGCAAGGAGAGAAGGGAAAAAATGGTGCAAGTAACTTACTCTGGACCATTCCGCTTGAAGGAAGTGATAAGAAAGCAGATTGACAAACAAGAAGCCAATGCCCCCATTGCCAAAGGAGTATCAAGAGTACTCTGACTGAAAATAAGAATAAAAAATTCAGAAATAATACAATTCTGAGAGTAGGAAGAAATTGCAGGAATGCAAAGCAAATTGCACACTGATTTCCGTTTGGTCCAGAGATACGCAAGTGGAGCATTATCACACTATTTATTAACATGAACACAATACCCACCTGGAAGATAAATGTGGCTGCAATGACGCGCATGGCCCATTTCACAAATTGAGCTACGCCAACATCCACACTTCCATCTTCTGCAATAACAAATTTCCGCACCATCAAATACCCTAGGGCAGCTCCTGCAACAACAATCCCAAGTAGTACAAAAATAGAAACCTGTAACCAAACAAGGTAAATAGTTTAAACAAATAAAGGACATAGTTGAAAACTGAATCTGTAATAAAAAAACGCTAATTCTATGGTCTAGCAGTTATCAAGCCATTTGGTCTTGATTATGAATCATGTAATTACTTGTGAGGCTTTGTGATGGTCAAACTTGGGGTGATTGGTCATGAACTTGGTTATGAGGCTTTGTGGCTATGAACAGGTTACGAGGCTTTGTGGTGTTTTTGGTTACGAATCCTTGAGACTGAAATTTTGAGCACATGCCATATGCACCATTTTTCCTTTTCGAAAAACAATAAAAATGGGATTCAAGTCGTAGTAGAAGAAAATAAATAAATGCTTTCAAAAGTGGCCCAAAAAATGACGAAATTTTTAATAGATGTAAGTGGGCTAACACGGAGATAATAAGGACAGTTAAAGGTGCTAGATGATTGTCTTTATACCAGATTAGACATAATCAATTTCAATATTATTGATTTTTATTAGATAAAAGAAATGCACTAAATTGAGAGAAGCGGAAGGTTTCAGCAATGAGAGTCACTCTTTAGCTACGTTACATGGACTCGGGTACGAGTGTCGGGTGTAGATATGTATCTAAGGGTCGGACTCGGCAAACCTCTAAATGAGGGATACGCAGGTACATCTAAAAAGTAGCCAAAAATTAGACACGGGTACACGGATATGGCCAAACATGGATGTGTTAAAAAAATATTATGTATTTTTCTGATAAAGTTACAATAATTTATGGCTCAGAATGGCTACATATTTTTATGATGATGCTACACATTTGTAGTTAAAAAATATTGAATAAAAAATATATATATGATTATTTTTAAAAAAATGAATAATTGATTTTCCATGGGTATAAGTTAAATTCCAACTTAATCAGTATTAGGCCCAAACATGAGAAGCCCATGTCAAAGCCAGCCAGCCCAATAACCTTATAATTTTTATTATAAGGCCCATTTTATTAACAGACCAAAGTGTATCCTATATAAGCCCAAATGCACCAAACCCTTTAATACACCCCTAGCAACCATCAACGAAGATGAATACAGAAGACAAAGATGACGAACAACGATGACGATGAGGTCGCGAGCCATGTTTCTCTCCTCCTTTGTTGCTGCCGTAAAAAATAGAAAAGAAAATCAACCGTATCCGGTTGTATTTAGCTATTTTCCCCACCCGTACTCGTGTCGTGTCGTGTCGTGTCGACATGGGTACCTCTCAAAATACAAAGAGTCCGTGTAACGTAGCTCTTTAGTTGGGATGGTCTAAGATTGTCCTTGAAAAGGAAGATGATAGAGATGGAGATGGTGACTTCCTGATGCTCAGAGAGAGAAAGCGAAACTTGAATCACTAGGTCAGACTGAAGCATGAGAAGTTAGATTGGTTGTGTGAAGTCCTTAACCAACTAATGGGTAGCGAAGGTGAGAAGGATTTTACAGAAGGATTTTGTGACAAGGTAGTCATATGGATGTTAGTTCCTTCATACTGGGGGAGGTTCCTTTGCATTTTGGTTGGTAAAGGTAGGAAATGGTGGTCTTCTTGCCAAAGAATAAAAGGCGTCCTCTTTGAGGGATGATTGAAACTCAAGGTGCAGAAGGAACCAGCCAAGGTGAAAGAGGTTGATCCTTTATGCAGGTGCCTGAAATGGTGTATTGGCCACCAAATCAAAGCCCTTCTAGACTACGGTTACAAGGGGAAAAGAGAGTAGTGAATTCTATTGATGCTAAGGAAACCTTACATTTCTTGGAAAGAGGTTTGATGGGGAGGGTAGTGGACTAGTATAGGGGCATCCCCTCTACAACGAATATGCTAATCACCCTTGGAAGGTCTCGATCAGAGTTGGGTTTGATGTTAAAGATCTTTTTTATTTATTTTGTTGCCATCAAAAGAGGAGGCGAAAAGGGGTTTTAAATGAAAAAAGTTGAGTTCTTCTGACTGGTGGTCTCTAGTGGGAGAGTGTTGTCATGGAAATGGTGGTCCAAAGGCAATTTGGGTTCACTTCCTAGGCTATCACTACACCTATAGAATGAGGAGGTTGTTAAGGTGTTTGTGGAAGTGTTCCAAGGGTTGACAAAGACACACGCAAAGATGTCAATATCGTTGGGCTAGGCTTCTTGTCGAAGATTACACAAGACAATTTCTAACGATAGTAATAGTGGAGGTAAATCCTTGGCTTTTGAGATCGCTCTCTGGACGGAATTGGGGTCTTCAAGTGCATGATAGTTGAAGGTATGCGTACCATACAATGATTGGAGGTGATAGCGTTCACCGAATGAGGAGGATAATGGAGGGTCACACGTGGTCAATACATGGGTTTGCTTGGCAAAAAGGCATGCATTGTTAGTGCATAACAATTGTCATCTAGTTCAAATATGAATAGACAAAAGGGCAAGAAAGTGCTATAGGTAAGAGTGTTCACGGGTCAAGTCGGCCCAAGTTTGTCCATAACCCGTCACCTGAACCAACTGTAAGCCTGGGAAATTTTAGCCAATTACAAATTGCCATGCACTACGAAGGCCTACAAAATATGGCACAATTATTGGCAAATCAAATCTTGCCTCATGTCTAATTGGTCTCAAATCAAGATTACATGGTCGTCAAATTAAATATTGCCATGTGTTAAAATGATGCAGCAAGTCTTTGACTAATCAAATTAAGTCATAGTGATGCAGCAAATAAGTTTTTGACTAATCAAATTAAGTCACTTGTCACATTGAAGTGGTCAAGCCAATAAAAATTATGGCACACCATTAAAGTGACATTTTGGTATTTATCTCTAAATAAATCAGAGATAATTATCGAAGAAGTTAAAGTCTATTAAGACTCCTCCTCCATCCATTCCTATAAATTGGGGTGATCTCTACCAAAAATTTTCATACAAATTCTACATACATAAATCAAGTTGTAGAGACAAAAATTTACATCAAGCAAGAGAAAGCTCCATCGGATTCAAGCCTAAAGCCCCGAGGTTTCTTTACCAAAGCCGATCAATCTCCATAAAACATAAAAGTTCGAAGATTCAAATCAAAGTTCGTCATCAAACATATTGTCGTCTTCTACTAAATTGGAGGGGATTCTACAAACCTGATTTGGGAAAAACCTATCAGGCCCTCACGGTCTTCTTCGCATTACTTGGAGGAGATTTCGACACTCAATTCGGGAACAAGATATCAAGCCCTCGAAGCAACTTAATGAAGAGAAGAATCAGAGGATTTTCTTTGATTAGAAATTTCAGTAGAGATTGTACTCATTTTATTTTAAATCAATAAATTTATATTTGTTACTCTATTTTTCTGTCTTTATTTTTGCAGACAAGAAATTTGTGTATACACCGACCATTTCAGATTCCAAAACTGACCATCCAATTTTGACCGAATCTCCCTTCAAAATCAACCAATTTTCTTCCTCCAGTTGAAATGTTGCTTTCTGTCTGCTTCAAGACCCGCATACTCTCTACGCACATACGTAGATCTAAGAAAAACAAAAAGAGATGAGCAGTAGCACTGTTTGATCTGACCCAAATCAACCTCAACCATTTGATGAATACATAAAAATCACGAATTAGAGAGGGAGAGCGGTGATGGAGATCTAAGTGCAGGGGATTTCAAAGGGGGGGTTTAAAAATAATACAAAGAACACCAAATCAATATGCTTCAATACCTTAGTTTCTACAAGTACAACATTTGCGTTCTTCCTTTGATTGCATCGTTGAGAGAGAGAGAGAGAGAGAGAGAGATGAGATGCAGGTTAGAGAAAGATTGTATATGTGTTAGATGTAGAAAGAGAATGAAAAAGAAAGAGAAAAAAATTAAACAATACTATTTAAGGGGGGAGGGAGAGAGAGAGAGAGAGATTTCAAATACTACAAGTCATTTGAAAAAAAAGAGAGAATTAAATAATACCATTTAAGAAGAAAAAGAGAATGATAGATTTTAAATATGAGTCGATTGAGAAGAAAGAGAAATTATAAAGTCATTTAAGAAGAAAGAGAATGAAATAGTATTTAAAAATTAAAAAAGATGGATGTTAGATTGAGAAGTAAAAAGATAAAGAGTGCAATCTCAATTTCCAAAGACACAATGGCACGTGTAATGAATATCCTGTATACATACACATAAATTGGACAGTTCGGGGTCCAATCATTGGTTTTTTTCCACATTCCAAGAGCCAACCAAAAATATAAAAAATCTACACTTCCAACCCACTGCCGACCTTGCAACTTCACGAAACCGTCCATAGCATGTCGGGTCAAGTTGGGTCAGTCTAGTCGGGTGCATTGCGTAAGTCCCCTAGCTATAGGACAAGTGCATGGAGAGAAATGTGCCACATTGCCTAGGCAGAAGGTAGTGGGTCTGGGAAATCCCAACCATTTCGGCTCTTGAGTAACTGTTGGGTTACGACAAGAGTAAGTGTGTTCAGAGGTTGGATTGGTTCGGGTTTGCCATTGGCTCGTCACACAAACTGGTCCTTTCAAGTGGGAAGCACAAGCATCCGCCTTCGACCGAACACTAGGAAAAAAACTGGACCAAATGTGTCTGTAAAATAAATTGATGTATTATTGATTGATATGTTGATATATTGAATGTTACAATGATTCCTATATATAGAAGAGTAGGTGGTAGTAGGTGGTAGGTGGAGTAGGTGAAGTGGAGGTGGTAGTGGTGTAGTGGGTTAGGTTTAGTGGAGTAGGTGAAGTGGAGGTGGTAGTGGTGTAGTGGGTTAGGTTTAGTGGAGTAGGTGAGGTGGTAGTGGTGTAGTGGGTGGATTTTAACAGCCCCCCGCAAACTCAAGGGGGATAGGAACTAACCAACTTGAGTTTGGAGAGAGTAACAAAACAAGAAAATACATAAAAATAAAAGAAGATAGGAGACACTGTATGGTCGTGTCAGACCATTGGTGAAGACACTGGATGGTGGTGTCATAACGTTGTAGAGGACACTGTATGGGGGTGTCATAACGTTGTAGAGGACACTGTATGGTGGTGTCATAACGGTGTAGAGGACACTGGATGGCGGTGTCAGACCGATGTAGAAGACAGTTTATGGGGTCATGTCGGACCGTTGTAGCAGACAATGTTCTGACAGTTGTTGTGACAGTTTACAGAGTCTTGCTGGACCCTTGTAGAAACTAACCGGAATCAATGTCGGGACAGTTTACAGAGTCTTGTCGGACCCATAAAGGAGCTGACCGGAATCAATGTCGGGACAGTTTACAGAGTCTTGTCGGACCCATGAAGGAGCTAACCGGAATTAATGTCGGGACAGTTTACAGAGTCTTGTCAGACCCATAAAGGAGCTAACCGGAATCAATGTCGGGACAGTTGACAGAGTCTTGTCGGACCCATGAAGGAGCTAACCGGAATTAATGTCGGGACAGTTTACAGAGTCTTGTCGGACCCCTAAAAAATCGCACCCTCAAAAGGTGTGCCCAATCTTTCAAAAGGCGTGCCATCAAAAGGCGTGCCCAATCCATAAAAAGACGTGCCATCAAAATGCGTGCCCAATCCATAAAAAGGCGTGCCATCAAAAGTTGCGCCCTCAAAAGGCGCGCCCACTTCATCAAAAGTCGTACCCGACAGAAAGCGTCGAGCCATCAAAAGGTGAGCCGGACACGCGGCGAGGCACGTGAGCGACAGAGCGGCGTGTCGGCCGCGTCGTCAGTGTCAATATAAACCAATGCGGAGGCGGAGGAAACCAAACCAGACTGAAACCTCTGAACTTGTCATTCTAAAAC
Organism: Camellia sinensis; assembly: GCF_055761805.1. NCBI lineage: Eukaryota > Viridiplantae > Streptophyta > Magnoliopsida > Ericales > Theaceae > Camellia > Camellia sinensis. Next base: position 72,835,990 of record NC_138972.1, on the reverse strand, counting down.
AATCTGTAAATACTCTCTATCCAACCCTTCTCGGAAACACTCAGCAACCCAAAAAACATGGCTTCTTCTTCCCGTTCAGCTACCCAGAACATGGCCTCATCTTCCCGTGGTCTGCTCACTCTCTTTCCCGACCTCAACGAGTCAACAGGAGAGATAACAGGTGCGGTGGCCCGTGAACCTCAACCAAACACCTCTGGTTTTGCTCCGTTGAACTTTCCTATGCGGTCTGTGGAGCAAAGAATGGCAGTGCAGTCGGATGTGGAGGCCAATCAGTATACATTGAAGTCATGTGTGGAAACCATGACTGCGGTTACAAATTTGTCGAACCGGCTGCAGAGTAGGACAAATGAGGTGCAGCAGTTAAACGCCCAACTGGCTCTGCTCCAACGCATGTATAAGGATGCGCGAGCAGAGATAAGTGTGCTAAAGGCGGAAAACAAGGAGCTGAAGCGGAAGGCCACCGTGATGTTCCGATTTGGAGGGCCGCCATATGCTGCAGTGGAGGAGCAGGGAGTAGTGATCATGCCCAGTGGAGTGGGAAACACGGAGGCAACACCGGCAAGGGCCGTCCAGGACGGAGGCAAGAAGAAGAGACCGGCGGCAGAGTAGAGAAGAAAAATCCTGCCTGTGGATGTGTGTTTGGTTTTGTTTTGTTTTTTTTTTTTTTTTTTTTTTTTTTTTGTGGTGTAAAATGCTGGTCGGGGTTGAGCCCCGATATGAATAAAACAAATGTGTTGTGCAAACCCGAATGGTAGGAAGGACATGCAGAAAAAATCAAGTGGTGAGAATGTTTGTGTTTTTTTTTTTTTTTTTTTTTTTTTTTTTTTTTTTTTTTTTTTTCTGGTGTGGGGATAAAATATAAAATAATACTCCACCTGAGTGAGAATCTGCTGAGTAGCTTCCTCAGATAGACCATTGTTTGGTTTTGGTTTTGTTTATGTTAATGGAGGCGCATGATCGGGCTCAACAGGACCTGAGTGCTGAGCTTGCACAGAAGCCTCCCGATGATCAACAAACCCAACTCCATAGGACGGAGGACGATGCGGATGGTGAGGACGGAGGACGATACTGAACCGGAACATGAAGAGGTCATCGATGTTCCTCTTCTCAAAAAGCTTGGCAAAGAGGCCTGGCCAGGACGATTCTATAGGCACGTTGGCAGCCTTAACCAGTGTCGCAATCTTCTCTGCGGTGACAGGGATGCCATCATCGTGGAGGATGAGAGCAGCGTAGGAGCAAGCGAGATCGCTCAGAGCCATCGTTCGCGGAGGAGATAAGTCAAAACTAGCTTGCAAATTTGAATTAACGGGTAAAGGAGAACTGAAGCTGTGGAGAACTGAGCGATCCTGGGCTGGGACTGAGTCACAGCGGTGGCCCGAGGCGAAGAAGAAGAGGAGTTGCTGCGAGGGACGAACGCGGGTGCTGTGGCGTGGAGTCGACTGAAAGATGAGGAAACAAAGAAAGAAGAGTTTCTGGTATGTGTTTGTGGTATGTGTTGAAAAACTCCAGCGGGCAGCGAAGGCAAGGTTGCCGGCCGGCTACCCGCCGGAAAGAGAGGAGTATAGGCCTAAATCTTATAGCTCTGATACCATGTAAAATAAATTGATGTATTATTGATTGATATGTTGATATATTGAATGTTACAATGATTCCTATATATAGAAGAGTAGGTGGTAGTAGGTGGTAGGTGGAGTAGGTGAAGTGGAGGTGGTAGTGGTGTAGTGGGTTAGGTTTAGTGGAGTAGGTGAAGTGGAGGTGGTAGTGGTGTAGTGGGTTAGGTTTAGTGGAGTAGGTGAAGTGGAGGTGGTAGTGGTGTAGTGGGTTAGGTTTAGTGGAGTAGGTGAGGTGGTAGTGGTGTAGTGGGTGGATTTTAACAGTGTCATTCAGATTGCAACCGTTTTCGGGTGGGTCTATTGGGTGGTTCATTTTTGTCTTTTTTTTTCTCGCAATCAACCACAACCCTAAGAAAAAAAATCAATTGTAAAGGCAAGGAAGACCGAAGAGGGAAAGGAGGTGAGAGATGAGACTGCGAAGATCGGATAGCGGAGACTAGAGGGAGATTGAAGAGTGATAGAAAGGATGAGGGTAAGGCAGATCAACAAAAAAGAGTGAATACCGTGTCTGCCTCCATCTTATCACAGCTTGCCACTACCTCCATCTTGCAGCAGCAGCTTGGCCTACAGTTGTTTGGTATTAATGATGCAACAAGACGAAGAGAAGAGAAACCGTGAAAGATTGCATATTGTAAGAAGATTTTGAGAGACAAAAAGCGATGATCTTCAACTAGGAAGCACAGGTGCGGGTACGGATACGGGTATGGATACGATAAGGGTACGCCGTTACGTCAAATTCTTTAAAAAGTAGGATACGGAACGATTGGGGAACATCAAATTTTTTTTTTTTTTTATTTATAGTTAAACATCCAACATAGCAATCAAAGTTTCAATATCAAAACTAAACGGAGAACAACTTGTCTAAAAAGTTATATAATTCTTTCTTTTTCTTTTTCTTTTTCTTTTTTGATTGTCTAAAACAAAATGCAAAAGAGAGCATAGCCATGACTCATGGGTAAAGAATGTTGGAAACAAATTACCTAATGATTTTCAAAGTTGAAAGAAGAATAATAAAGGCTGCAACAAATTTTGCAACTGCAAAAAAAAAAAAAAATACCACGCCGTACCCAAAACATACCCAGCCAAATATATCTGTCGTACCCAACATGTATTTAGCGTACCCAGTACACGTGCAATCATACAGGTACACGTACCCGCACCCTCAGCCGCACCCGCACCCGCACCCGCACCCACACCTGGTAAGTACCCAATACTCGTACGGCACCATTTTTGGAGTACCCGTGCTTCATAGATTTTCATTCATCAGATCATGACTTCCGAAGGAGAGAACGAAAGACACAAACACAGAAAAAAGTGACTCAGAGTGATACGATGGGAAAGAGAGAAGACTTAGATATGACTATAGGTAAAAGGGCAAAGGGTAGTACATAGGTCTAGTCTTTTTTCAGATAGCTCTAGTCTTTAGAGATAAGATAATATGATAAGGAAAGTGACTCAAGAGCCAATACTAACGTAACACAGGTAGATGCAATATGCTAAGTAAATACATTAGTTGGTTCGGGTGGCAAATTTCTGGACAGTAGACCTGACATCCGACTGGTTGATTGAAAAAATTAAGAACTTCACCCACCACAAACCGTAACTGATTTCAAAACCATCCGATGATGCTCTAGTCGGGTCATTCAGATTGAACGATTTGGATAATTTTTTGAACATTCTACACAATAGACTTTGTACTAGGCTAGTTCCTGATGGGATAAGAAAAAGTGGTTTGTTTTATTCGAGCTAGGAATAGAAAGGAAAATGGGTTACACACTATCCTAACAATCAAGCCCTACTCATGGTTGAAGACATAAGAGTTGCATTTTGTCAAAATGGTCCTTAGTGCCATCAAGCTTTGGTGTGTTTGCTTTCGGGGGCTTATTCTTTTTATCCTAATAGACCTTGTGAAAAGAGTAGGGCCTTATTCTTCTAGACAATCACCCCTTGTTATATGGTCATTTTTCAGCTCTATGGGGCATCTTTGGTGGTTGTGAAAAGGAGGTGGTCTTTGTTCTCAGAAGGGGAAGCTTTGATTGCCAAGAAATGTGTGCTCGAGAAGGAACAAAAGAGGGAGATGCTTCAAGACCTGAGTGGAGCAATACAATAGCTCTGAATAATACAAAGGGTGGGAGATGATTAGAGTTGATTGTTCAAAAGAGGGTTTGCAAGTCCCTCTTATGGACAACGAGCAGGTAAGTTCCATAGCATTGGGTGGAACGATGAAGTATAGGTACTTCGACAAACATGCTATAACCGTATCGGGTACTAGCACTTTGCATTGTTGTTCTGCGTACATATCAGGTACACAAAGCACATACCTAAATTTTCCTTCTTAATTTTTGTCATTCCCTAGAGGTACCTAGTATATACCGAAGTCATACTGAAGCCGGAATAATATTTTCTTTTATACAAAGGTGAATTCAGTTTCATTGGATTTTTTATGTATTGATTTTAAAATTAATCTTTGGTTTGTCAGTTATTCAATATAATGACATTTAATTTTGCTTTATACCTTACTTTTGGTATTAAATGTAAATTGTACGTTGTATCTTAACCTACTAAACCATTTACCTAATTCTTGCACAACTCTAAATTAAAAATAAATCTTTTTTTACTAACGTACCTAGTTATACCCATGATTTACTTTTTTTAGATTTTACCGTATTGACGTACTCATACTCGTACCCGTACGCATGCTTCATAGGGTGGAAGACATAAGGTAAGATACCTCAAGGTATAGTATCAAGGCTAGAGTCTCAAGTCTCTATTCCTTCTATCTTTTGTCCGGTGTAATGTAAGAGAACGAGGATGTTGTGGTAATTTTTTAATGGACTTCAGTGGTTATTATGGGGGATTATTTTTGTCCAAGAAGCATGGGTGGAGTGTGTTCAAAGGGCTAAATTAGTTCTTGCGAACAAATGTAATACAACGCATGCAAATGTATTCTTCTTTAATTAGGAATGTTTTCTTCTTGTTTCTTTTCATGCAACACATGTACTTGCATTTCTTTTTTTTCTAATCTCAGGGAAACTGTATTCTTCTTTGATTATTTTCCACTCTTTTATTGACGATGAGTATTATGGCAGCCAGAAAAGTTGCTAAGACAACATAAAACTTTAAGGATCATGTTGAAGGACAGGAAGAGTAGCTTGTCAACAATTTATCATGGTACTAGAGCATGTAATAGATCATGTCTTTGAACCTCAACACCTACCCGGTAATTATAATACTTGCACCTCTTTGGCCTGCTTTTGGAGGAGAGTTTGGCCATATGTGAGGGGCTTGTTGAGGATATAATTTATAAGTAGTGAAGTCACCACTTTCTCCAACAGTTTAAGCTCTTAGATGAGTTAACATTTATCAAATCATTTTGTTGAGTTTTAGTTAAAGGGTTGCACAATCGAAATTTGTCATACTTCAAAAGCAGGGTAGGCTTTAGAATATATATAATCTATATGATGTAGTATAATAAATAGACTAAGGCCTTGTTTGGTTTGTATTTGAGAAACATGTTTTGAGATAAAAAGTACGAAAATTTGTTTGGTTTGATTTTTTTTCAAAAGATGTTTTGAAAAATTATTTTGAGAGCGAGTTTTGAAAAAAGTGATTGATTTGATGTGTATGAGAGAGAGATTTGTTTGGAAAATTTGTAAACCAAACAAGTTTTGGAAAAAAAATTTGGGAAAATTTGTTTGGTTTGATTACTTTTGAAAACTTATTTGTAGAGAATTTTTCCCAAAATTTTTTGAGAAACACAAACCAAACAAGGCCTAAGTGTTTGTTAAATACCTTATTAGTTGTAGTATATAAATAGGTGATGTAGTACTACTCATGTAACGATATGTAAGGAATAGGTGCTGCCAAGGTTCTGAAAAGCGGTTGCGGTTGCGGGGTGTAAAGGCCATAGCGTAACGGTTGCGGTAACCGAAATCTTGAATTTTTTTATTTTTCGCACAATTTGAAAAAAACTTACCGATACGCATATTTTTTTTTTTCCATAATCATATTTGTTGGGTTTTAAAATAAATATTGATCCATTTTTGTAAATTTTTAAGTATGATCCAATATATTTCATATTTTTAAATCACTATAAACCGAGTTTTTTACATTTTTTTTAATAATTAATGACTTTGTAAGTCATAAATCCATATTACGCTTGTAGCAAAAAAAAAAATATTATTGGGCTTAGATGTATAAAATTATTTTTTTAATTATTATACTTGTAGAAGCATATGCAAATTTTAACTTGAATAGTTTTAAAAAAAAATTATACATGCTAATGTAATCATATAAAAATTAAAAAATAAATTATAAAGATTTTTTTTTTTTGATCACTTTAATATTCATCCTCTTTTTGGATAACCTGTAAATAAAAATAAAATAAACTAATCAAAAAAAATTGACAACTATAAAATATGTATTAATATATAATTATAGGTGTTATGTTTTCTAGATATTTTACAAAAAAGTCAATCGCTAACTATAGTATATAAGATAAACAATGACAAAAAGTAAGAGAATAAATAAGAACCTAAATATACATATATATATATATTTTTTAATCAAGCCAAATAGATAATGATCACACTTATTATTATTATTTTCAAACAATATATAGATAGACAAAAACAAATAAAATGGTTGAGTGATAGCAGCTGAATAGAATAGCATAGGTCTTACAGCTTCAACAAATCAATAACATTTTCATCTTCCCTCTTTTCTCTCTATCTCTTACTCCTCTATCTCCCCTCTTCTCTCTCTATCCCTCTTTTCCCTTTTTTTTTTTATTTTTTTTTTATTTTTACGTAACAGTTCATAACAGGCCATTATGGCACCGTTATGACCGCTACAGCCGACATACCTATAAATCTCAATCACGCAACAAAAGCGAGGGTAACGCGTGGTGCCTACCACTACAACCTTTATGTAACGCCACATTTTGAAACCATGGGTGTAATGTAACGGTGTCTAACAGACCGTCACGGCCGTTACGGTACCGCTACGGCCGTTATGTAAGACCGAAACGGCCGTTACACATGTGAATTTCCGTCACACCGCTATAGCGGCCGTAACAGGTGACGGTAACCACCACAACCGTTACGTAATGTAACGGTTGCGGCTGCTTCTTAAAATCTTGGATTTAAGTGATTCAAGCGGCATTGGAAAGATAACTCAAAGGGCTACGATTTTGTGCGAAATAGGAATTTTCAAATTTTGACTTTTACCAGGTCAAAACAGGCCAACAAGATGAGCCTAAAAAGCTGAGAATAATTACATCCGAATTGTCCTTTCATTTTGGGAAATTCTAACCTCTTGGGTATTACTTAGAAGGCTCCTAATGTCTATAAATATAAAACCCTATTCATTATTAGGATTGTTCTTGATTTTAGACAGAGAATGCGGAGGCTACGAAGACGTGTGCAGCTAAGGAGCTCTCCTCTTAGGGTTTGGATGAAACTCTAGTCAAGTAACAATGTTTTGTATTTAGTTTGGGTTTTTATTATTGATTCAACAATTGTATAAGATTAAGGCTTTTCTATATTATTACTTTGTTTTGAATCTTTCTATCTGGCACATGTTCTTAGTTTTTGTGATTCTAATTGCATACTTATACAACAGTTTTCATTGATTTGCTTTTATTCAGTTAAAATAGTCTATGCTAGGAGAGACGATTCGTGCTAATACTAGATAGTCTATGTTAATCGTTAAACTACCAATTATCCTCTAGACGATACTATTGGGACTTCTTGTCACTAACGGATTATAGTTGAGTTGAATAATAAATCTGTAAACTGTTACAGTTCATTGATTACAATGTTATGGTGGATTCGAAACCCTGAGTCTCTTCTATTTGATTGATACTAGTTTAATTATATTTATTTGTTTAATTTAATTAAGCTCATACAAAATTCTTCTTATCTACTTTTGAATTGATTTAAGAATTAATCTGAAATTTAAACAACTTAACTTTTTAGTCCCTGTGGATCGATCCCCAAACTAAACCACTATTCTATTGAATTAAGGTCTCCGTAAGGATTTATTTTTGGTGTGCAAAACGACCTACCAGTGTGTCCATATCCTCTCGATAAAAAACTCAGATAGACCCCTATTTCCAAACCCCTTCACCTCTAACTAGCATACTCGTGCAGAAGAGTACTCATTCTGTTGGAATGAGACCAATAGTTGGCAAATGACATCTTCCAAAGCAAAGCTAAGAAGATTGACACAATGATAGGATGGACAATGTATCCACTAGGCAAAACCATGAGAGTAGTTGATCACGAGCTGGAATTCGGCACTACACGAGTTCTTTCTTTCCTCCCTTGGCACCAATGTGAACTGAGCACACAAGAAGCAACCTACTCAACTCAAAACAACTTTGTGAAGAGATATGAAAGAGTCCTGACGATAAACTTCAAATAATTTCTTTAAAGCTGTCAAATATTTCAATGGCGGCTTGCGATGTGACAAGTCATCCACTCATTTGCTTCAACTCATCTTTTTGATTAAGAATTTTGATTTGGATTAGCATCAGTGTCCCTTCCAATTGAGAACTTCATCTCAGTTTCTTCACCCAAAGTCGGAGCATGAGCTCTACCATGGCCATCTCGATGACCTCGATCCCAATTAGCCATAACCAAACAAACCAAAATGACCCACAAATAGTCTAGATATGCCAAATTACAGAGATCACAGTTTCAGGCCCAATTTCACAATTGAGGACAACTCAATTCAATATCCATTCACAACAGTATGCAGCAGCAAATAATCAAAGATCCAATCCAAGAATAAGAATCAGGAATAAGATAGCCACATCGCAAATTGATTCAAGACAATTCCAATTGAGAAGAAAACTGAGTCAAACATACCAGAATTGAATTGAGTCATGTCGATCAACTTGAAAAACATAACTAGGTCAGATTTTGAATCACTTTTGAACTATGAGATTAAATCTTTAAGTTGATTTTTTTGGTAATCTGCAGTTGCAACTTCAAAAGAAGACGAGTTCACTACTCCTGACATCAACTTGTTGAAGAGGGTTGAATCGCAACTTGCAATTGATTGTCGAAGTCGACTCACAGCTTCAAACCCAAGATGTAGAATCGAAGTGGTACATGGAGTTCAAGGGAGTTGGTTCACGAAGAGTTGTGATACCTAATTCAGCGACAAACTGGAGTCGAAGGACCAAACCCAGATCGAATCTCATCTTGCAAGTCAGATCGCAAGGCCAAACTGAAATCGCAAGACCAGTAGAATTCAAAGTTTGCGAACTTGACTCAATAAGAGGATTCAAGAATTCCAGCAAACGCGAACTCAATCAAAGAGCTAGGTTGCAATCGCGATGAACAATAGCAACTTCGAGTTTGCAATGGGTCTTCAAATCGCGATGGGTTTTCAACTTCGACTTTAGAGAGATTCTAGGTTTGAACTTCAAGCCAGATGCAACCCAGAACAACTAAACAAAAAAAAATTCCTCGTTCGTCCAGCGGAGTCAACGAAGCAATCTGGTCAAATCGTAATTTCCACTTAGACTTCAAAAAGAGATGGTATTCCCCGGTTTCCTGACATATTCAAACAAATGAAGGGCTTCGAACTGAGATCTGAACTCGAATGAAGGCTTCAAGATTCAAAAGCAAGTCGCGACTACCAAATCTAGGGTCAACTCTTGATTGCAATGTCAATTCTATGGCTTCAAATCAAATCAATCACACTTGTGATGGCAACTTCTGGTGAAATGATCTAGCATTCGCACCCAGGAATTAGGGTTTAGATCCAGAGTCAGGTATGTTGCTCCTTTCTAATTGACGAGCTCTATGTACAATTAAAAACAATGAAGTACAAGATCCTATGCTCTGATACCAAATAATGAAATCCAAATGCCAAATCAAGATCAAATTGAGAGAGAGAAGACAAATGCCCCAATTAGGGGTAAAACCCCCAAGGGCTAGAGGGAGAAACTAAGGTCTACTCCAATCACAATATATGTTCTTTATTCCAAAACTGAGTACAATGGGTAATACATCACCTATTTATATACTACAACTAAGAAGCTATTTAACAGACTCTTATCTATTTATTATACTACATCACTAAAAAATTGAAATACAGTACATTCCAGACCAAATGAAGCCAATCACTTTGGGAAACAAGTCTTCATTATATAAACATAATGGTAGTAAGACATACAGGGTTGTGCATCTCTTCACTCAGCCCAAAACTGACAAGAATTGAATTGACCAACATTGAAAAGTCATGTAACAGGAAAGAACCAGCTCCAAGCTGACATCAAACGCAAGTCAATTCCATAAGATATCAAACACCAAAAAAAAAGATCCTAACATCGCAATACTAAAGCAGAAAAGCACTTATCACTGATCCATATAAAGTGAGGTAGAAGACATTTTTCCTCCCAGTTGTAATAATTTCATCCCCTAAACCAATTTCAGCGGCAGTCCAATGAGATATTTCATCAATAAATTCAGAAGCAACATATGAAACTAGGCAGTAAAATGTTTTATAAAATTATAGCACTTGCATACAAAATGATAGTAAACCCAAGCTCCAACAGATGTAACACTAAAAGAATGATAAAGAAGGAGAAAGAGGAAGAGAAGAGAAGTAAGAAGAGTATGAAGAGAGGAAAGAAAAGGGAAATAGTTCCAAAGCAAAATCAAATATATTCAGTAATCAATATCCAAAACAAATCCGGAAATTCATTACACCAAATCAAACTAATAAGAAGAAGAATCAAATATATTCCCCATCGCCAACAATTCAGCCAGCAATAAAAACTCAATTGAAGAATAATGAATCTAACACAAGTCATAATGCTAAGTTTTCGTCTCATAAGAAGGGTAACTAGGCCTTTATGTAGGAGGATTATTCAGCGTTGAATGAGTATTGAAAATTGAGAGTTGTATTTGAGTATTTTAGGGTTTGTTTTTATTTTCTGTGTGGTTTATTCGCTTTCTTCAGTATTACTATTCTTCTTTTCCAGTTGTTCTACATCACTTAGCCCCAAAAAACTGGCTTCAGGTACACGAATTTGTTTTCTCCTATCCACTCTATTCCAATCCATATTCTCGATTAAATCTGAAGCAATCATGTAATTTGTCACCGCCCCATCCTATGTCACTCTTTTCTTTTTTTTTCCTTTTTTGTTTTATAGTTCCCATCCTATGCCTCTCTTGACCTTCCTCTTTTCTTTTTGGCACCATGGACCCAGATCAGATCACTCTTTACAGGAACATTAATTGGTCAATGTCAAACAACTATTACTCATTGTATCTTCGAGAAGTGCCACCCTAAATCATGCAATACAGAAACAAGAAGACTTTTCCATCCTCTTCATCATTTAATTCTAAAGCTGGAGAAGGACAAAAATCAAAGCCCTATTTTTATTTCTCATCATTTCTTCTCCTTTGGAGAGACCATGAAAATATAAAATCCACACAGGTTATAAGATTTTTGGTTGTTATGGATCATATCACCAATATTACCAGTGAATGCCTGCATTTTCTACAACCAGATTTTTGTCAAAGGTTGCAAAGGTTTCATGTTGAAAACATTTCAAGATTTCTGTACAACTAAACAGGCCAACAACTTTGATTTTTGTTATGTGATAGAAATTGAAACCTTAAGAAGAATAAGTGGGCACCATATGAGAATACAGAGTAAAATAAAAGGCAACAGATTTTTTTTTTCTTTAAAAAAAAGACTACTATACAATGCACATCAAATCCAAATACCTGAAAAAGAAGGATAATAATGACAAGAAAAACTCCAACAGCCATTGAACTGCTATAATAGAAGGGAACCCAACTGCTGACCAGTGGTGCCAACAGCAATAAAACAAAACCAAAAGCAAGACAAAAGAGACGCCATCTTTGAAACTCTGCACAAACCACAAAAGCCAAAGACAAACATCAAAAGATGGAGGGAGACAGAAGATAAATTAAACCCAAGCACCAGGAGATAAATCCCTGACCTTTATCAACTGTTACTGTCACATAACCAGCAATTTTATCAACAAACTTCACATCAACATATCTGTCCTCATAAGGTGACATTACAGAGCTCCAAAGCTCCTTGTGGACAGTTTTCCATTCATCGGTTTCACATTGTCATAAACCACGTGAAGCATTCCTACAAAACACTTTCTATGTGAGATACTATTTTCAATCAACATAACTATCGCGTTGAAGTATCAGCTACGTTACATGGACTCTTTGTATTTTGAGAGGTACCCGTGTCGACACGATACAATAGGGGTATGATACCGTTCACTCCAATACTAAAACTAGAATTTTCATCAGATTTTTTCACATCCCTAGTTGTCCGGGGGGACATCCGGGCGGTCGTCCGGACATGAGCAAAAAAGGCTATCAAAGTTGCTCGTGGGTGGGCATCCAGGAGGATGTCTGGCCCAACGATAACAATTTAAATTTGATAAAAGATGAAAGCCTCCATTTGATGAAAGTTTTGGTTCATCCCTCAGTTGATATGAGTTTGATGAAAGGGTTAGAGGTTAAACAGTTGCCGTTTTTCATCAAATTTAAATTTGATAAAATATTAAATGCAGCGTTGGAGATGGTCTTACATGAGCTTCTCATGTTTGGGACTAATACTAATTAAGGTGTTGGAATTTAACTTATATCCATGGAAAATAAATTATTCATTTTTTTTAATAACGTTATATATAATTTTTATTCAATATTTTTTAACTACAAATGTGTAGCATCATCATAAAAATATGTAATCATTTTGAGCCATAAATTATTGTAACTTTATCAAAAAAATACATAATATTTTTTTGATACATCCATGTTTAGCCGCATCCACGTACCCGTGTCTAATTTTGGGTACCTTTTAGACGTACTCGCGTATCCCTCATTTAGAGGTTTGCTGAGTCCGACCCCTAGATACATACCCACACCCGACAATTGTACCCAAGTCCATGTAATGTAGAGTATTAGGGAGAGAAAGAGGGTGGGAGTTAAAAGAGTCAAAATTCAAGGACATTTCACTTACTGGTGAAAACAAATCTAAATTTTGTTGTGCAGTCTCTCAGGAATTACTGCAGATGGGACCAATTTAACCTGATATGCACTGCATAACTCCCAAGTTCCAATCTTGACTGACTAGCAACTTGAACGCATTCACACAATAAAACATCTTTGGAACCATGAGAAGATGATGTATAGCCGGTAAGGGGAGATGGAGTGACATCAATAACTGGATTTTCCAAATCAATGCCTGTATTATTAACATTTAGAGATAATTAATTATCAAAAAAAAATACATTACCAACAAAAAAAGGGAACATTGGAAGTAAGTAGCAAAACTGAGATAGAAAAGAAATGACGTGTTCTAGGAATTCCATGATAGACATCATGTAACACATCCCTTAAATTAGTATTTCCCGCACCACATTACTCAAATCGAATCAACCGCAAATTCAGCCTTTGAAGTGTCATATTCTGAAAATGTCATGTTCTAGTTGGACAAACCCAACCACCCACATAAAAATTAATTATGTTGTTGTTGACCTAATAGAGACCCTAATTCTATTAACAACTGTGAAATTTCCAAGTTACAAAACTTGGGAGATCTCACGTAAATGAAACTCCTTTACCTACATAAAGCACATTTAATATAACCATGAGGTTAAAACATTCATCTCATGAATCACGTCCATTATATATGAAAACCTATGAAGCACATGCACTCCATCTAGCCTAATGTATTAGTGTCCAACACGTCTAGGACACAGATAAGTTCGAACACACGGCAAACACATGTCAGACATGCCCTCTCTTGTAACCAACTTTTGTTCACTTCTTTTAGTTGCCGGACACACCTCCAACACTCTCCGAACATTGCCAAAAATAAAATTAAAAAATCAGTGATTTTGTTCATGCTACCTGTAGGAACTCTAGATCTGTGATTCACAGAGAAAGAGATGAAGGAAGAAGTCACACAAGAGACAATAACAGTATAGAAGAAGAATACTTACCTGGTTCAACTTCATCTTCTTTGACAGAGGCATCCTGGGTTCAGAATCGTTTTTTATTTTTTTCCACTTAATGGGGTAGGCTCTCTTTTTGTTGGTCCGTTGTACATTGTTATGGGCTTTGTGGGTGTTTTATTCTAAATTTTCAGAGACCCAATTCGCTGTGCATGGCTTTCTACTTGGACTACATCAAGCAGGTTTAAAAATTAAGCCCATCATGTCCAAGCATGCTGAGGAAAAAACTATATTGCAAACCAATCCAAGAAAATAAATAAACAAATAGTGGGTGTTTGGGAAGTTGCTATTTTAGTTTTTGGCTATTTTAGTAAACTAAAATTTTTGTGTTTGGGAAGATGATTGGATTTTTTTATAATTGGATGTGATATTTGTGAGAGAAAAAGTGAAATAATTATGGGTTTGATGTGACATTTTGTCTTATTAGCTATTTTCGCCTATTTTGTCTTTTTGTGAATTTTAGCCTAAAAGAGGATAAAACTTTTCTTGCCAAACACCCCCATAGTTTATTATAAATAAATCATATCCAATAAAAAAATTTAAAAAAATCGAACACAATATTGATTTAGTATTTTCTAAATTCACGAATATTGTAATATATATGACATAAATATATAAAAACATTATTTTTTTTATGTATCCCCCATGTCGTGTCCTGAAATTTTGAAAAATTGTCGAGGACACGTTAAATATATGAAAAAAATAAATTCAATTTATATGAAAAAAATATATATATTCAGGACAAGCTGGGGACACGTTCAATATATATGCTGGAAATTTGTGTTAATGCATATAATAAGATAGTGGCATGTACAGAATATGATAGTGGTGTTGGTGGTAGATAGTGGCATGTATAGAATATGATAGTGGTGTTGGTGGTAGATAGTGGCATGTATATAATATGATAGTGGTAGATAGTGGTAATATATAATATGTAAGTGGCATATAATGGGTTATAATGATGTTTGTAATATCTCCTATATAAGGAGTGTCATTTGGTCTTGTAAAATAAGAAGTTTTGAATATAACAGAAATATATTCCTTCTTCCTCATATTTTCGGAGTTCTTCTTCCTCAGATTTTCTAAGTTGGTATCAGAGCTACAAAAAACACAGCAGCCCTAAAACCGTCATAGCCATGTCGGAAGTCACGTCCGAAACCACTTCAACCCCTGCCGCTGCCATTCCGGTGAAAACGTCAAACTCTCACTCTGTCCAAATCACCACCATCCGCCTAAATGGTGATAATTTTCTCCGCTGGTCACAATCTGTCCGGATGTATATCCGTGGGCAAGGAAATATCGGTTACATCACTGGTGACAAGAAGGCTCCTGCTGTTAATGATCCGCTGTTCGACAGTTGGGACGCTGAAAATTCTATGGTTATGACATGGTTGGTCAATTCCATGGAGGAGGATATAAGCTCTAATTACATGTGCTATCCTACTGCACAAGAATTGTGGGATAATGTTAGTCAGATGTATTCTGACCTAGGAAATCAATCTCAAGCTTTCGACTTAACTTTGAAGTTGGGAGAGATTCGTCAAGGAGATGATTCCGTCACCAAATATTTCAATTCGTTGAAAAGGTTGTGGCAGGATCTTGACATCTTCAACACATACGAATGGAAATCGGTTGACGACTGCAACCACCACAAGAAAACTGTGGAAGACAGCCGTATTTACAAGTTTCTTGCCGGCCTCAACATTGAGTTCGATGAAGTGCGAGGAAGAATTATTGGCAGACCTCCTCTCCCATCCATTGGCGAAGTATTTGCCGAAGTCAGAAGGGAAGAGAGCCGAAGGAGCGTCATGCTTAAGAAAAAAGGTACTGGTGAATCAATTGAAATTTCTGCTTTAATTAGCGATGCTGCGGCCAACAAGGCTGCAAATTACCAGCGCAGGTTTGATGATAAGCCACGGGTCTGGTGTGATTTTTGCAACAAGCCTCGCCATACACGCGAAACGTGTTGGAAGATCCATGGCAAACCTGTCAACTGGAAAAGCAGCAAACAAGGAGACAAGAATCGTGGCTTTCCTACCGCTAATGAAGCCGATTCAGGTCCCTTCAACAAAGAGCAGATTGATCAACTCTTAAAGCTGATAAAATCCAACTCCTCATCCGGTACTCCTAGTGTTTTGTTGGCACAAACAGGTAGAAATCCTAAAGCCTTCTCTTGCCTAAACTTCTCTCCGTGGATCATAGATTCCGGTGCCTCCGATCACATGACTAGTTTTTCCCATTTATTTAGTACCTATTTCCCTTGTTCTGGTCATGACAAAATCAGAATAGCCGATGGTAGTTTTTCACCTATTGCAGGAAAAGGATTTATTAAACTAACTGAGAAAATTAATCTCAATGCTGTTTTTCACGTCCCCAACTTAGCCTGTAACCTTTTGTCTGTCAGTAAACTATCTAAGGATTCTAATTGTCGTGTTACATTTTTTGAATCCCATTGTGAATTTCAGGACCAGAACTCGGGGATGATGATTGGGCGTGCTAGGATGCTTGAAGGTCTTTACTACTTTGATGAAGTACCTGTTAGTAATAAAAAAGCTCAGAGCTTTAATAGTACTAGTTCAATCTCTGTTCGAGAAAAAATAATGCTATGGCACTATAGGCTAGGACATCCTAGTTTTCTTTATCTGAAACATTTATTTCCAGAATTATTTAAAGGGATTGATTGTTCTTCTTTTCATTGTGAAAGTTGCATTTTTGCAAAATTTCATCGCTCTACTTATTTGCCAAAACCTTACCAGGCTTCCAAACCTTTTTATTTGATTCATAGTGATGTTTGGGGCCCTTCTAAAATCACTACTCTTTCTGGTAAAAGATGGTTTGTTACATTTATTGATGACCATACCCGCTTATGTTGGATTTATTTGATGAATAAAAAATCTGACGTGAAAAATTTATTCACAAATTTTTACAATATGATTGAAAACCAATTTCAAACCAAAATTGGTATTTTACATTCTGATAATGGAACAGAATATTTCAATGAGCAGTTGGGTGAATTTTTGGAAAAAAAGGGGATTTTTCATCAATCTACATGTCGGGATACCCCTCAACAAAATGGCATTGCAGAACGAAAAAATAAACATCTACTTGAAGTAGCACGTGCTATAATGTTTTACATGCATGTTCCTAAATATTTATGGGGTGAAGCAATTTTAACAGCCACTTATTTGATAAACAGGATGCCTACAAAGGTGTTAACATACAAAACATCTTTCGATTGTCTCAAAACTTTTTTTCCTGACACGAGGTTGTTTTCTGATTTACCCGCCAAAGTTTTTGGATGTACTGCCTATGTTCATGTTCCTAGTCAATTTCGTTCAAAACTTGACCCCCATGCTATAAAATGTGTTTTTTTGGGTTATTCCTCAAACAAAAAGGGGTATAAGTGTTTCGATCCTCAAACCAAGAAATTTCATGTGAGTATGGATGTGTCATTTGTGGAAACAAAATCCTATTTCCCCAACACTTCTCTTCAGGGGGAGACAAGTGGAGTAGAAGACCGTTTTTGGGATATTTCTATCCCGCTCCCCAATGTCATTTATCCTACACAAAAACCACATCTGTCTGATAATGATCACTTAGGAGAACCAAGTTCTATGGTGCCTAGTCAAGAAGATTCTTGTTTAGGGGGAGAAGTACTACAAAATGATCTAAATCCTGAGCTTCAGGTTTATACTAGGAAGCGATTTCATCTGAGGAATAATGACCCGAATGTCCATCCTAATGACCCGAATGTCCACCCGAGTTTTGGCATCGAAATTTTAGGTAATCCTATTCCTTCTATTTCCGACCTTGATGTTCCTATAGCAATTAGGAAAGGTGTTCGAAATTGCATTAATCATCCTATTGCAAATTACCTCTCCTATCAAAGACTGTCTAAAAACCATAGAGCTTTCACATCTAGGATTTCACACTTGTTTGTTCCAAGGAATATACAGGAAGCATTGGATGATCCGAATTGGAAATTAGCAGTCATGGAGGAGATGAATGCTTTAAGGAGAAGTGGTACTTGGGAGATAGTTGATCTACCCAAAGACAAGAAAACAGTTGGGTGTAAATGGGTGTTTACGATAAAATGTAACGCAGATGGAAGCGTTGAGAGACACAAGGCGAGACTGGTGGCTAAAGGCTTCACTCAAACTTATGGGATCGACTATCAGGAGACGTTTGCTCCTGTTGCTAAAATAAATTCAATCGGAGTACTGTTATCTCTTGCAGTAAATTCAGATTGGCCTCTACATCAACTTGACATTAGAAATGCATTTCTCAATGGTGATCTTGAAGAGGAGGTGTTCATGAGCCTCCCGCCGGGATTTGAGCAGAGACTTGGAAGCGACAGAGTATGCAGATTGAACAAGTCATTATACGGACTCAAACAATCACCAAGAGCATGGTTTGAACGCTTTGGGAAGGCAGTTATCAGTTGTGGCTTCTCGCAGAGTCAAGCAGATCACACAATATTTTATAAACATTCAAAAAACAGTAAAATTGCAATTTTGATTGTTTATGTTGATGACATCATTTTAACTGGTAATGATGAAGCAGAGTTAGCAGCCCTCAAAGAGAAACTCGCAAAAGAATTTCACATTAAGGATCTGGGAGCCCTCAAGTATTTCTTCGGAATGGAATTTGCAAGATCCAAGGAAGGTATATTCGTTAATCAGAGAAAATATGTTCTTGATCTCCTTGGAGAAACAGGTATGCTTGGTTGTAAGATGGTGGAGACTCCGATCGAGCCTAACTTGAAGTTACAAGCTGCTAAGGCTGAAGAAGTCAAAGAGAGGGAACAATATCAGCGACTTGTCGGAAAATTGATTTACTTGTCTCATACGCGGCCTGATATTGCCTTTGCAGTCAGCATGGTAAGTCAGTTCATGCACTCACCAGGGGCAGAGCACTTTGAGGCCATTTATAAGATCTTAAGATATTTGAAAGGAACTCCAGGGAGAGGCTTACTGTTCAAGAAACATGGACATCTTCAAGTTGAAGTATACACAGATGCAGACTGGGCAGGAAGTGTTACAGACAGGAGATCAACATTCGGATACTGCTCCTTTGTAGGTGGGAACCTAGTTACATGGCGGAGTAAAAAACAGAATGTGGTAGCTAGAAGTAGTGCAGAAGCAGAGTTCAGAGCTGTTGCCCATGGAATCTGTGAAGTAATGTGGATTAAAAGAATTCTTGAAGAATTAAAGCTTTCTCACCCGACACCTATGAAGGTCTATTGTGACAACAAAGCAGCTATATCTATAGCTCATAATCCAGTTCTACATGATCGCACAAAACATATAGAAGTGGATAAACATTTCATCAAGGAGAAAATCAATGCTGGCATAATCTGTATGACCTACCTTCCAACAGGTGAACAATTAGCTGATGTGCTAACGAAGGGACTACACAAGAAGCAATTTGATAAGCTGACTAGCAAGCTGGCTATGGAAGATATCTTCAAACCAGCTTGAGGGAGAGTGCTGGAAATTTGTGTTAATGCATATAATAAGATAGTGGCATATGATAGTGGTGTTGGTGGTAGATAGTGGCATGTATAGAATATGATAGTGGTGTTGGTGGTAGATAGTGGCATGTATAGAATATGATAGTGGTGTTGGTGGTAGATAGTGGCATGTATATAATATGATAGTGGTAGATAGTGGTAATATATAATATGTAAGTGGCATATAATGGGTTATAATGATGTTTGTAATATCTCCTATATAAGGAGTGTCATTTGGTCTTGTAAAATAAGAAGTTTTGAATATAACAGAAATATATTCCTTCTTCCTCATATTTTCGGAGTTCTTCTTCCTCATATTTTCTAAGTATATATAATTGAATTTATATATATGACATAAATATATAAAAACGTATATATGAAAAAAAATATATATTCAATTGTCGGGGACATGCTGGGGACACATTCAATATATATAATTGAATTTATTTATTGTCATAAAATTAAAAATATATATATATATATATATTGAAAGGTAATAAAAAAATACAAAATGACACTATTAAAATTACATTAAAAAAAAACTTTTTATATTTCAAAATAAAAAATTGGTTCCTATAATAAAATTAATAAACACATCATTAAAATTAATAATTTCAGCAATATCAACTATAATTTTTTTTTCTTCAAACAAAACTAATTTGTTCTTTCAAATAAAATTATAAAACTAATCAGCCAACAAAATAATAATAACAATAATAATAATAGAGAGAAAAGCCTTACATTCAAGGGAAAAAAAAGAAACAAAAGAGAGAGAGAGAGAGAAAAGCCTTACATTTAGCAAAAAAAAATAAAAGAAAAAGAGAGTGATAGAGAGAGAAGAAAAACAGAGAGCGACAGAGAAAGATAGATCGAAAAACTCAAAGAAGATCGAACAAGAAGAAGAGAAAAAGAAGATCGAACGAACAAGAAGAAGAAGAGAATTGAAGTACTTACCTTCAATATGGCAGCGAGCAACGAGCAGTGACCAACCCTTTCTCTTGCCTCTTCTCTTCAATCAGTTCGATTGTAGGGTTCCAAATTGGGTTAATTGTTTTAATTTTGTTTTTTACAATTTGACCCCACCTCAAGTTTCAGAAATTATGTTTTGCACCCCGCAGTGTTCGAAACATGTCCGAAACGTGTCTGGCTGCAAAAAATTCAAAAAAAAAAAGGGACACTCTCAGGAGAGAGTCGGACACGCGTCCGACATGTGTCCAACACTGATACGAAAGCCCTGGAGAGGAGTCCGTACTTCATAGGTTTTCATACCATAGAGCTCTTAACAATATTTATGCTATGAAATAGAACTGTGACTTAGACCTATACCAAGGTTTCAGACATAAAGGAAATAGCATCTTTATCTAAATTCCGTCTATTAACCAATTTTTCAAAATTTTGTTTAAGATAATTGAACATTGGGCACATTTTTATTTGTTGATGACCTGTGTCCAAGCGAACTTATGCACACCTCAACTAATCCCGAGATCCACACAAAGCACCCCCTCCACGTGGATCGAGTAAATCTCAAGCAGAATCCGCGGGCGTAGCCCCAAGGAGTTGATAGCACTTAGTGGAAGTTGAACTTAAGATCTAGAAGGGAGCACAACCAAAGGTGCACCCACTAGGCCAAAACCCTTGGGGTTAACATTAGGTACATTTACCATGTATTTCTCGATCCCATTCCTTTAGAATTCATGGGAGGTAAATACAAAGAACCCTAGAAAGAAGAAGATTAGGGACTTCTGCGTACTCAACTTACCATTGAGAAAAAGTTGATGGCTTAAGAATATATATCCTAGCATTGACTTATCTACTAATAAACAGATTGTTTCTAAACATTTCGTTTTTATGAATCTCTTTTACTTTTCCTTCCTTTTCTTCTTGAGGTTCTTCCCCTCACTCTTCTTCTTCTATTGAATGGCTATCTCTTCCTCCTTAAAGATCCTACAGACTCCCTTTCATCCTTGATCCTCCTCTTTCTTTCTCTATCCCTGCCATGTGGCCCCTATAGCGTTGTATTGTATTTAGGATTAAATTCATTTTACCTCCTTGTGGTTTGAGGCCAGAGCACTTGACCCCCTTATCGTTTAAATATAGCCAGAAAGCCCCCATATGGTTTTGAATTAAAGTGCAACCGTTAACTATAAATGTAAAATGACTATAATACCCTCAAACCCTATATTTTTTTGTCATTTTCTTTCTCTCTCCGCTCTAATCCACATAATTTATAATGTCTAACATTAATTTAATTAAATTACAATCAATTATAAATTCTTGATTATTTATTGTAATTCTTAACTTGTTATTCAAATTTTAATTTAATTATATTTTATATCATAATTAATCCGAAATATTTAATTATTTATTATAATTCCTAACATGTTAATCTAATTTTAATTTAATTATATTTTAATTCAATTCTTAATTATTATTTATTTTATATTTTACTTAATTATATTTTAAATCAATTCTTCATTATATTTTATATTTTAGATCAATTCTTAATAATATTTTAATTTATTTAATTTAATTAACATATTAATCTAATTTTGAGTTTGGAGAAAATGGAGGTAAATTTTTTTTTTTTTGTTGTCTTAATTTCACTTTAATTTTTCAAAAAACCAAACTCACTCTAAAAAATGGTATGTGTATTAGTTTGGATTGGAAAACAAACGGTAACACTTTAGGCCAAAACCACATGGGGTTTTCTGACTATATTTGAATCATAGGGACATCTCCAAGCCCCAACCACATGGGGTAAAACGAATTTAACCCTTGTATTTATCAATATATATATATATATATATATATATATATATATACATATATGTATTACCTGCTTATTTAATTAATTAGTTATCTAATTAGTTGCGGGTGATAATTGTGATACTTGCCCAATTCCTTAAAGACTCTAATGTAGCAGTTATATAGCCTACAATATCATTCATCAAGTCAGGCATTATAGTCTTACAATGGTTAGAAGACGCTTATCTCTAGCGTAAGTGTGTATTAGAAAAACAAAGTACAATTATTGAGAGAAATTCAAGAAGGATCTTTATTCAAAAATCAATAATAATTATATATAGAACCCATATTGCCAATGCACTCACAAATTACAAATTGAACTATTAGCATACCAAAAAAATAAAATAAAAAATGAACCTCCTATATTCTACAGCTTGAAGATCGCGATTGATTAAATCTCTACACCAAATCAATTAAACAAAAACTTCACAACATAACCCTAAAATCTCTACAAATCAATTCAAAAAAAAACAGACACACACAGAGATAGGGTTTGAGTAGAGAAAGAGATGTGAAGTAAAAAGTACCTTTGAATGTAGGATCATCGCTTGAGCATGAAAGGATAGAGAACAAGAACGAGAGAGAGAAAACAAGAAGAGGAGGAGCTACTGAAGAGCTCATCGCTCCAAGGAGAAGAAAGAACGCGCCACGCGCGCTTTGGGTTTGGGTGGGCCTTTTTGATGATTTTGGTCTTTAATTTTTTGGGCTTTTTTACGGAACAGAGATTAATCGAAATTGGGTTTTTCGAAACGGACTTTTCTTAAGCGTGCAACTTACGCTTTCCATTTACGCCTTTTCTGTTGCAGTCCTGTTTAATGTTTATATCTTCCATTTACACCTTTTGTGTTAGTGGCATTGTTGGCTAAAATGTTGGCTTATTTTCCTACGAAGGAAAATATCATAAATGCGAGCGTGCCAGCAAGGATTGAAAAATCCTTACAGATTAAATTCAAGCCAATTATCAAGCGATTGTGTTGACGGTTCTTTTGCCTCAACGAAGAGGACTTCAAGATTGCCAAGTGTAAAGAAAAGAAAAATTAAAAGAAGAATGGGGAACGGAGAAAGATGATTGAGTGAACAATCAAAGTAATAATTACTTACCTCTACTCCTATGCTTCGAAAAGAAAGTGCATAAAATGCTTCGAAATGGAAATGCTGAAAATAAATGCTTCGAAATATAAATCTATGTTAAACTACTCCTAAGATAAGGAAAATAACAAGAAATATTGAAATCAAGTGTCTTTGATTATGAATTCTGGATCTTTTACAATGTAGCCATTAATGGCTATTTATAGAAGAAAAAATACAGCAATAACTACTTAGTAACTACCCATTTCTTCCATCTTCATTCTTGTCTTGCCATGTGTCCTTCCACTCATCCACTTTGTCCTCCCACTCATCCACTTTGTCCTTCATTTTCTCCATTATCTCTATAACTTCTTTTAACTTCCAAATGAATAAGAGGATGCCACGTGTCCTGCAATTATATAAATAATAAATAATAATAAAAATTGCAGATTTATGGTGTTAACATTACCCCCCGCGGCCCTTAAAAATGATGTTTATTTGAATTTTTGAAGGGCCGAACCAAGCACATGACTAACCTAAGCAGCAAAGTGCTTCGAATGATGTAACAACACCAATAAAGTGCTTCGAATGAGTATGAAATTATGACAAGATGACTCGAATTATTACTAGTAACAAGCTTCGAAAGTGATATAAAGAACCAAAATCATTCTTCGAAGGTCGATGGAACCGACCAAAGACGAATTACATCCTCAAAAATACTCGACAAAGCTTCGAAGGTTCATAACCTCCATTATTATTTCTTCGAAGCTGTTGTTGATACAAGATAGAGTGCTTCGAAGCTTACAAAATTATGGCAAAACGGCTTTCGAAGCAACTTATGGCAAAACGGCTTTCGAAGCTGTTTTTGGCCAACATTGTGGTTATTCAAAACTTATATGTTCTGGTTCACACAGAATTAATGAAAATATTAATTTTGTGCTTCGAACCAATTATTAATTCTTCGAAGACACCAAAACTGTTGTTCTTCGAGCCAACTTATGATGCCAAAAACAGGCATTATTCGACAACTAATTAATTGTCATTTTTCATATATTTGAAGAGATGTACACATTTCGAAAGTTTTCAAAGTTTTATACAGTTTCGAAGGTGAAGTAATCAACCTTCGAAACAACTCTTGATGTTTCGAATGTATCTTCAAAGCTTTATACAGCTTCGAATGTGAAGTAATCAACCTTCGAAACAACTTTTGATGCTTCGAATGTATCTTCGATGCTTTGATTGTGTACATACAAACAACTGGCCATCAATTTGAAAAGATAAGCCATTCTCAACCATTTATTTAAATGCAAAGGCTTTTTCTAGCCAAGTTCATGCATTTTAAATGGTCATCCCTTGTTCTTAGTGCTTCGAACTCATAAGAACAATTTGTTAATTTTATTAACCACATCATCATAATTATATTTTGATGTGAACCACAAATCCAAAAAGGATTTTGAACACCAAAAGTCATGGTATAGTGTGACCATGAAAATTTATACTTTTTGACATTTTGAAAAATGTCAAAAATTTTGAATTCATGAACAGTGGCTTGTTCATTGTTCTTGACCATGTTTGTTTTAAAAACATGACTTTTGCCGAATAGGTTTTCATAATTATTTGGCAAAATAGGTTGTTTTTCCATGTTAGCCATTAATGGCTTATGAAAATCACCCATAGATATATTATTTTCATGACTTGACTCTCTAAAATTTGGTTTTTGGACCCCCCGAGTCATACATGGAACATCATTCTTAGCCAAATTTGGTTCAAGAACATGCTCTTTCGTTGTGTTAATTTCATAATTTGGCTCTTTAAAAACGGATTCTTGAACCCCCCGAGCCATTGATGAAATCAATTCTTTGCTTTTGCTATTTTTAACCATGGAAAAATTCTGAAAAAATTCACCAATTCCGGCCATTAAGGCCTCAGTTAAAGACTTGGTAGTGAGAGTTGATAACTCATCATTCCATTGGCGAATTTCCATATCAAGTTGATGAATTTCTCCAATTAAATGGTGTCTTTGTTCTTCCACCAAATAATATTGTAAGGGATGAAAATTTATTTCATCAAGAAAATGAATCTCTTCTTGAAGATCCAAAATTTCTTGTTTACGCCAATAAATTTCATCTAGACTATTTGAAATGGACAAATCCAATTCATTTTCCATTTATTACACTTGACGTCCCACTGGGCGTGCCAAAAAATGTTGGCTAAAATGTTGGCTTATTTTCCTACGAAGGAAAATATCATAAATGCGAGCGTGCCAGCAAGGATTGAAAAATCCTTACAGATTAAATTCAAGCCAATTATCAAGCGATTGTGTTGACGGTTCTTTTGCCTCAACGAAGAGGACTTCAAGATTGCCAAGTGTAAAGAAAAGAAAAATTAAAAGAAGAATGGGGAACGGAGAAAGATGATTGAGTGAACAATCAAAGTAATAATTACTTACCTCTACTCCTATGCTTCGAAAAGAAAGTGCATAAAATGCTTCGAAATGGAAATGCTGAAAATAAATGCTTCGAAATATAAATCTATGTTAAACTACTCCTAAGATAAGGAAAATAACAAGAAATATTGAAATCAAGTGTCTTTGATTATGAATTCTGGATCTTTTACAATGTAGCCATTAATGGCTATTTATAGAAGAAAAAATACAGCAATAACTACTTAGTAACTACCCATTTCTTCCATCTTCATTCTTGTCTTGCCATGTGTCCTTCCACTCATCCACTTTGTCCTCCCACTCATCCACTTTGTCCTTCATTTTCTCCATTATCTCTATAACTTCTTTTAACTTCCAAATGAATAAGAGGATGCCACGTGTCCTGCAATTATATAAATAATAAATAATAATAAAAATTGCAGATTTATGGTGTTAACAGGCATATTTAGGGTTACACACCATAACAGGACCCTATGGAAACACTCTCTCTATCTCAGCCCTGGAGGCGGCAATTCATTCCCGCTCTCCCAACTCTACATAATTGCGCCACTTGATTAGAGGATCCGAATGTTGAAATTTGAGCTATGTTGCGCTGAGGCACAGCAATGTTGTGTTTTAATTTGGGATTTATTATGATTTATTTTTATAATTTGAATTGTTTATTTTGTAAGATTCGTCGTCGAGTATTTTAAAATATTAAAAAATAATATTAATTGGATATGAGTAATTATGTGATTGGATTACATTTATTATTAAAAAATATTATATTTTTCTTTTAAAATAGTATCAAAAATATGAATCTAATCACGTAACAATCGTTATCCGATCAATATAATTTTTTATATGTATGAAGTACTCGATAAATCTTACAAAATGAATGATTCAAATCATAAAATTAAGTCTACAATAAGCCTCAAATTGAGACACAACAGTTGCTGTTGTGTCAAGAGCACAGTAGCAAACCATACCCCATTTTAGGGGCAATAATGCTACACACAAAGAGGACCAAATACAAAATCAAACACAATAATTGTTCATCCAGATGACCGGGTGGTTGGCTAGATGAAAAGATGATAGTCACGGTCAACAAGATAACAGCCGCAATTGACAAGATGACAATCGTTATTGACAAGATACAACTACTGTTGATAAGATAATAATTGTGGTCGACAAGATAACAGTCGCGGTTGACAAAATGATAGCCGCGGTTGACAAGCTCTGGCCGCGATCGACAAGATGACAACTGTAGTTGACAAGATGATAGCCGAAGTCGACGAGCTCTAGCCGATTGACCACCCGATCGTCTGGCCGAATAAACAATTTATATGTTGGGTTCTGTGTTTGGTCCTCTGTACATATCATTACTAATTTTGGAGGGTGTTTGGAGGAGTAGGTTAAAAGCTAAAATAATCAATAAAGACAAAATATACTAAAATAGTCATTAAGACAAAATGTCACATTCAAACCATAATCATTTCATTTTTTCTTTCATAACTATCAAATCAACTACAAAAAAATAATTAAAAAAAAAATAGAACAATCAACTTCTCAAACACAACTTTTTAGTCAAGTTAAAATAATCAAAAAACCAACTAAAATAACTAACTTCCCAAACGAGGTCTTTGTAAAATAATAATCAATATATCTGGTTGAAGTTTTTTTTTTTTTTTAAAAAGGCTTTATTGAACAAAATTAATAAAAATCTATAACAAAATACATCTTAAATTTTTTATTTTGTCGATTTAAGTACTAATCTTTTATTTATTCTCAATTTAAATTATTTGTCTATTTTCGTTACAATGGAAAAAAATATTATATTTTAGTCATTAAACTCAAAAAATATATTTTAAACATTTTATGTACACTTACGTTTAATTTAATGGCTAAAATACTATTTTTTCAGAGAAAATTGGTGATAAATCCAATTTGGAGAGTGTTTAAGGCATTAGATCTAGTGCATTTTTTTTGTTGGTGAAAGACCCACTATTTATGAAATAATTTGAAGAGAAATCCTTTTTATTATTTTGAATGACATTTTGTTTCCAATTTTACCTCTTAATTTATCTGTTGACTTTTTTTATCTGTTGAATTTTTTTTTGACTATTTGTTCAAATTTATATCTATCTATTTAAATTATTTTTATCTGTTCAAATTTTTTCTCTTATTTGTTCAAT
The DNA here is from genome assembly GCF_055761805.1 of Camellia sinensis. Classification (NCBI taxonomy): domain Eukaryota; kingdom Viridiplantae; phylum Streptophyta; class Magnoliopsida; order Ericales; family Theaceae; genus Camellia; species Camellia sinensis. The sequence goes on along the minus strand of NC_138972.1, from coordinate 72,808,344 downwards.
TTTTTCCGTACCTGTTTAATTTTTTTGACTATCTATTCAATTTTTTTCCTTTCTATTCAATTTTTACACCTTTCTTTTCTCTCTTTCTCTATCTATTGAAATTCTTATTTTTAACTTATCTGTTCATTCTCATTTTGAATAGATCAATCCACTGTTCAAAAAAATTATCTATTTAATTTTTTTCTATCTGTTAAAAATATCTATTCATGAATCCACTATCTATTGGAATCTTTTTCTCTCTTCTCTTGTCTATTGCAATATGTTTCATCATCATCATCATCATCAACAAAAACAACCAACAATCAACTATCAACATTAGAAAATAAAGAAAGGAAAAAAAAAAAAACAACAACAACAACATATCATCATCTTTATCAACAACAGATCTAATACGAAGCTCAAATGTATAAAAAAAATAAAAAATAAAAAAACTAAAAGAGAGGGGAGAAACAGGTCTTGTGTGTTTTTTTTTTTTTTTTTTTGGTTTTAAGCTGTTGCAATCTCCTCACATATCTCTCTCTCTCTCTCTTTCAATATTTATCTATTTGTAGTTTCTTAACCTGAGGAATACTGTTAGAGTCACGAAGAATGACTCTAATCTGTGATGGAGTCATGTCTTTCTTTGCAAACATGCAGATGCTCTATTCAACTTACATGATCACAAGAAATTCTAGTAGAAATATGATCAATCAGTGACTTTTACAATTTTCAATAATTAAAACCCTATAAATAAAATAAAATAAAATAAAAATACAACAAACTTAGCTCATTGATGCATATTATGTGTGTCTATATATCAAACTCATGGCAGTTTTGACGAGTTCGTCGGAGTAAGATCTAGTACGGACAGAGACATGAGAAAAGGCAAATCGGCAATGTTAATGTATATATGGTATATATTCCTAGATATATTAGGTATTGATTTCCTAGATATATTTGGGAATAGCCATAGTTAGGTTTCTTGTAGGATACTCTTTCTCATATTTAGGTTTTTAGTCGGATTCTCTTTCTTAACCTATATATAAAGGTCTTTTATTATATAGAATTAATTCATTGAATACAATACATATTATTTAGTCTCTCTCTACTATTCTAACATGGTGTTAGAACTATAGGTTAAGCTCTTGGTTTTCTTCGCTTTACCGACGGGCAACAACCTTGCTTTAGCCGCCCGTTGGACCTTAACCTATTCCATTCTCATATTTTCCTTTCAGTATCGCTTCATAGTGATCTCTTCCTCTATCCGCTGGTTTATTTCTACCCCAAATATCTCTATCATATATATATATATATATATATATATATTGCTTACAATCCATTTTTTTTTTCTTTTATGTTTCTTCTCCACTTTGTCTTTCCCTCTGTTTCGACCTCAATTAGGTTCTCTATTCAAACTTATTTGAGTTTGAAGGGGGTATTATACCTATATCATGGTGAGCATGGTTATACACCATGCGAACCACCCAAGCCGCCTGCCCCCTCTAGCGCACAATTCAAGCTGCCCCCATTGACGCACAACCCAAGCCGTCCCCTAGCGCACTCAGTTATCTGTTGCCATCATCGTTCAGCACCACGTCATAAGTTATGTGTGTGCCACGCTTGCTGGTTCAACATCCAGTTCTTGTCAACGGTCGAACACGACCATAAACTGTCTCATGTCCCAGCATTAGTTTCGCCCAGTTCCTTCAACGGTTCGGTATGACCATAAACTATCTCTTATCCCAGTATTAGTTTCGGTCAATTCTTTCAACGGTCCGGAATGACCATAAACTATCTCCTAGTATTAGCTCAGGCATATGACCGTTCAGACTTTGCAATCTATTTGTCTTTTATTTTATTTAGTTTTGTTTCATGTTTTTGGTTTCTCTCTCCAAACTCAAGATGTTTATCCTCCTTGAGTTTTGTGATGACTGGGTGTTATCCGTCTTATTCCTTTAGGTTAACTCCGATTTTACCTCGTTAGTGTGTCAAGTTTCACTAGGAGTCTTGTTAATCTTTTGAGTTTGTGGTGATTCGGAAACTCTCTTCGAATTTTTATTCTTGTTTGTTCCGGTGATGGTTTTCACTTATTTCGGAGGGTGCGAAGTCGGTCCGGTGTGTCAGGAGTCGAACAAAGAAAACTTTCTGGGCTAGTTGGCTAGCCGCACGTGCGGGGGCCATGGGCCGCACGTGTTGGAGGCTAGGTCGTACGTGCGGAATTTAGGGGAGGTTGGAGGCTGCACACTGCAATATATGCAGGTGCTGGAAGAGGTGCGACAAATGAAAGGCTGTACGTGTGGGGCTAGGGGCCGCACGTACGGAAGAGAGGCTCCGCACATGCGGGGGGACGTATCGCACGTGCGGGACGCTGGCAGATCCGGAAACTCTGTTTTTCTCTTTTTTTGGGATGTTTGTATATCATTTTAATTACACCCCTCTCTCTCTAAAAATACGTCTCTCTCCCTTCTCTCTACTTTCCTACCTCAAAAATAAGATTAAACCTTTGATCATTCACCATCCATTAAAGATTGGTCCATAGTTTCTTTATCAACACTGTAACGCCCTCAAAATAACAACATTAACCCATCAGATAAGACATGCATTTACATATAAACTAACCACATTCTTTTATACATTAGGGTTCCGTTTACATAGGTATTACATGTTAATATCAAAACAAAATGCCCTACAGGCTTACAGCTTTCCAAGTTAACACTTGGTTACAACAAAAGAGTACTAACTCGTTTACACATTAAGCCCTTGGCTTGAAGTTACATGTAATACATCAAAAGTTAAGCGACAAAAGTATGTCCGCCTCTAGCCTCCCAGCTATGTCCTTGGAGGTGGCATGCTACCTGCACCTGAAAATGGTATTCCCATATAGGGTGAGCCACAGCCCAGTAGAAATATACTAAACCAACCATGAACAATGACTAAAATATTAGCAATTGATAGATGGCCAACTCTGATACAATCACATAAATCACATACTTATGTCATACGACTTATGAGTCCAAGTTTCCTTTCATTTTCCCTTTTTCAACGGATAGGCATATAAGCACTAACCACATTCTCAACAGATATGTATAACAACAATATCCACATTCTCAGATAAGCAAATAAGCTATATCCACATTCTACAACAGATATGTATAACCACAATATCCACAGATAAGCATATGAGCTATATCCACATTTCACAAAGATAAGCATATAAGCTCTATCTTCACTTCTAGACAAGCATATGAGCTGTATCTACGGAGTTCATCCCCTATCTTCTCCCAACACTATCCGGTTTAGAGGTACATCCCCTATCTTCCCCTAAACAGCGGAGTACATCCCCTATCTCCTCCTCTACACATAACGTATACAAACACATTGGTTCTATATACAATCACCCAATACATACAATTAATGTATTCTATCAACCGTCAAGTTCCATGACACATTCCATTGATTAGTTTCCGTTTGCCTAATCATCATGCATTGTCTACAACAATCACGACTATCCTCCACCGATAGCCCAAAGCAGTTATTTCTAAACAGAAAATAAATGCACAATGGATATTCAATCAACATTTCATTTCTTCATTCTTCTCAATTAATTATCCCAATTAATTAAACAATGTAATTAGGTCAATTCCCATAATTAACATTTCAACCCTTAGGTCCCATTTTCATCAATGACTTAACATTTATTCCATTTCTCTATGCCAAACATGCATTCAGGTTTATTATGAATAAAACCCTAACTTTTGTAAAATTACACAAAAGCCCCAAACTTTCACAAAATTACCAAACCAACCCCAACATCTCAAAATACCAAAATTTAAAGACAAAATCCATAGAAAGGAGTAGGATATCCCTACCTCGAAGTTTGGGCCAAAAAGGAGATGAAGACTCGAAGATCAACTAGCTCCAAAACCAAACTTTTTCAGATTAAATCAAAGCTCTCAACGCCCTCTATCTTTTTAACAAAAGCCCTAGGCTAGATTCACACTCTAGGGAGATCAATTCTTAGAGAGAATATAAGTGTAGAGAGAGAGGGTCTCGGATCTAGGGTTTGATCAAAAAAAGAAGTGAAAAACTGAAGTTCAAAATCGCTACTGTCTGCTGATATAAAACACGCTCGCTCGAGCGAAGCCTTCGTCGCTCGAGCGACCAGACACAGAAACTCTCGCTCGAGCCAAGAATCCCTCGCTCGAGCCAAAAACTCAAAAGTGCGCTCGAGCCAAAGAATGCTCGCTCGAGCCAACAACTCAAACCCTCAGGTCTGCAACCAGAAGCACGCTCGAGCGACCAACTCCTCGCTCGAGCGAAGAACAAACCAGACCGCTCGAGCGAAAGAAAGCTCGCTCGAGCCAAGAAACACAACTCTCAGGTCCAGAACCAGACGCAACACTCGCTCGAGCGAAGCCACCCTGGCTCGACCCACCAGACACGAACCTCACTCTCGCTCGAGCGACCAACTCCTCGCTCGAGCGAAGGTCCAAAAATCTGGGCAGCAACACTAGGCTCCCAAACACAACCAACCTGTAACAAACCTGCCCAACACATCCTATAACTCAATAAACAAGGTAAAGAGGATGTAAACAAGATAATAAACAACTACCAACATCTACGGACACATGTCCGGATCACTGTACAACAAGGGTAAACCCGGGATCGCTATAAACACTGTAGAGCCTCTAGAGAACCACATTGTGCATGGTGGAGATCTCCTTTTAACACCATCAAAGCTAGAGTTTTATGTCTATTTCTTCATCAAAACCTTGAGGTAAGGTCTCCTTTGAGTTATATATATATTTTTTTGCAAGTGTGATTGATCTTGTGAGCTTATCCTTGTCTAGTTCGAAAATGGGTTTTAAGGGCTCAAAAAATTGTTGATTTTGTAAAAGAAATTTACTCTTGTTACTTTTTAAAGACTTCTCTTGAATTATTGAGCCATATGGGTGTAGATTGATGCATATAGTGAGATTTTTGCAAAAGGGATGAGGAAATGTTGAAGTTTGATGAAAACCTAGAAATTTGGGGGTTTCTTAAATGAAGAGGGATGAGGACTTATGTTGAGATTATACATATGTATGTTTTTACATGTATTGTTGTGTGCCATGTTAGGCAAGGAGAATGAGAAATGTTTTATTTCACTCAATTATTTATATAGATGTTGATGGAGAATTTCTTGATATATGAAATTTGTTGAGATTGGAAGTTAACATTTATATAATGCATTGGCTTGAGATGATTAAAATATTGAAAGTGTGTGAGATGTGGGCACATTGTTACAAATCGATTAATGATGGTAAATTTTGGCAATATTAATGAAACGGCATGGTTAATAGTTGCATTGGCAATATTAAAATCTTGCATGTCATGAAGATTGGTCCTTTTTTGAAAACTAGATTTTTCATTGAGAATGGATTTTATTGTGATTGAAATCTTGGAAATGTAAAGGGGTAAATACGTTGGTAAGTCCAATTAGGGGGTGTAGATGAGTTTGATAAGTTGGCCTGAGTGCCCAGGGTGAAAGACCGAAAACACGCGCGGAGGAGGTACCACTTCCCTTTCGGTTAGCAACCGGTAAAGTGGGGTACTGGTAGTGCTCGTTGAGCCTACTTGCAGACACTAACCTAGGGATTACCTGAGTTGTATTTACCATCCCCATTTAATAAATTGTGAGGTTTGAAACTGTAAGAATGCAAATTGTTGTTGAAACATTATGATTTTCAAGAAGAGCATGAAATGAAATCTTTCTTTAAAATGGCATTGCATGGCATTTGCACTTGCGTTTAATATTGGATATCTAGTATAAATGTATATACTTTGTTAAGGATTCTCTACTAGGCTTTATACTCACCCCTATGGGACTTTGGTGCAGGTAAAAATGTGGTGATCCCGTTGAGTTGAGGGCGTGGATATGTTTTGCGAAGAGTAGATTGCTCTTTTATTTTGTTGTAAATTTTTGTAAAGCCAAGGGCTAACATGTAAGGGTCCGATGGATCATTTTGGTGTAACCAGGCTCATGCCTTGGAATGTGTAAGCCCTTGAGGGCATTTATTTATTTTGAGACCTATATGCTTCACATGCTATAGATTCATGCGTTTTCTTACCAATGAATGTATAATTTGCATGTGAAACTTTTGTATAAACTCGTTTATTAACCATGTAAAGATGGAAGGATTATTGTCATTTAATTAATGAATGTGGCATGATGTATTATACATGTTGGGCTTATATTCGGGGCGTTACAAGTTTGAGAGGGAATGTTAATGTATATATGGTATATATTTCTAGTTATATTAGGTATTAATTTCCTAGATAAATTTGGGAATAGCCATAGTTAAGTTTCTTGTAGGATACTCCTTTTGATAGTTAGGTTTCTAGTAGGATTCTCTTTCTCAGCCTATATATACAAACCTTCTGTTGTATAGGATTAATTCATTGAATACAATACATATTATTTACTCTCTCTATACTATTCTAACAGGCAAAAAGATTCAAGTTGTTGATTGAAGGATTGCTAACCGATCCACTAAGATCTTAAGCCAACTAGGAGGGGTTCACTTGCGAGGTAGAGTCGAAGTGGACTTGTGAATGAATGCCCACCAAAGCTTCGACAACTTCATATTTGAAGCGGCAAAGTCCAAGGACGCAAAGGAGGGCCAAATCTAAGTCGTCGTAGTCATCACAGAGAAAGAGAGAGAAAAGAGAGAAAGATCATTAGTCGACACCAGGTGGTGCTACGATGGTGTCTCCGAAGCCACAAAGGAGGAGATCAACAACGATTGCAGCGGCGTTGAATAGAAAAAGTGGAGGAGTGGAGAACGGCGATGAGGCGACAATGATGAGGCAACGACGACGATCGCAGGAGAGAGAGAGAAAGAGAGAGAGAGAGGGTAGTTGATCATATGAGAGAATAGAGAGATAGGGGGTTGGGTTTGGTTCACGTGTATACCACACACACATATATATATACCTGGTAGTTTGGTCATTTTGCGGGACCTTATCCTTATGGACAAAGTATTTTAGAGCGCGGGCCTTTGAATAAAAAAAAAATCAAAATTGAATTTATGGACCGAATGCCCTTTTTTCATCGATTTTACTTAGCAAAAATAAATAAATGGCTTATATTAAAAACAAATCAAACAATTAAGTTTTAAATGATTAGATAAATGACTTCAAGAGCTCTCACTTTTCCAAAGCTCTTCAAGCTCCTATGAGTGAGAGGTGTTTGAAAAGTTAGTAAAAAGTTGATTTTTTAATTTTTTTGTGTTAAAAAAGTAGAGAGATGATATGACCTAAAAAATCCAAAAAACCAAAAAATTGGCTTTTTACTATGTTGACAAAACCCCCATTGAGTCTCTAAGAAAGAGATATGAAGTGATTTCTTTTTTCGTGGAGTTTTGATGAGTGGTAGGTATTTATACACCCCCAAGATTGGCTTATGGTTTAAGCAATCGATTGTAGTGATGCCATGTGTCCAAGGGAACACGCAAGGAAAAGATTCTTTCTAATTGTTTGTTTGGTTTCAGTTTTTTGGAAACCAAAACCAAACAAGCTGAATACTTTGTTGAGTATTATGAACCTAGATAGTAAAGTAATATTAGAGTATTACCCAAGCAAGCAAGAGGATAATAGAAGGTGTAGCAAGTAAAGAAGAACAATAGAGGAAGTTTTAGGCTGTGTTTGGTGTGGAGTTCTAATCATGACTCCACACTCATATTTGAGTGTGGTGTTTGGTTACAACTTTCAAAAATTAATTCCACACCCACTTTTGAAAACTCGTTCCAGGCGGGGTTTTGAATTTAAAAATTTGGCCTACCCGGTTGTCCAGTTGGTTGACCGAAACAGTGCTAAATTTTTTTTGGGCAATTGGCACTTGTTATTTTTTATATTTTAAATAAAAAATGTTTTCAGAATTTTTTAAAATTTTTTTATGAGCTTTGAATAGAATTTTGGATTGTGTATTTAGTTATGAGTTGTAAGTTTTTGAATCAAATATCATATGTTACATCAAAAATTTCAAACTCAATTCAAAACTCTTTTCAAAACTCATAATCAAATAATTTTTTCACACTAAAATCATAATTCTAAAACTCTACCAAAAGTTATCTTAATTTTTTTTTCTCAAAAGATGTGAATTGAGAATTGTCGTTTTTAAAAGATGTGTATAGAGAAAACTTAGATTTCATATTTAGTGTGTATTTTGATGTCCATTATGGTTATTTTGCTTCATAATAAAATTGTCATTAAAATTTTGTTTCATTAAGTGTGTGCACAAAGATGAAATAGTGTGTGGAAATAGAATTTCTCTTAAAGATAGATGGCTAGTATTCTGAAGTATCGTGAGAATGACGATTTTGTCTTAAAGAAAGTGTGAAACGCTCAACCTAGTTCATCATTCGTCTCCCTTTTTGCAAGTGTTTTGTAAGCCTGCTGTTTTTTTCCAAATTCATTTGTTGTTGTCATTGGTTTAATTTGCAATTAGTTTATATAATTAACAATTAAATTAGTATCAATTTGGTTTGTGCATTATGAGCTTGATTTTGTTTTATATTTCACACACAATTTACACTGAGTATATTGAGGTTTTTGAACAATATATTCATATCATATCATATGAAGACTTTATTAAGAAATACATGGTTAAAGCTAATGGTAAATGTGAAAACTCATTTTTTATGTTATACTTTTAACTTAAAAAATAAGTGATATATGTCATTTAAGTAGAAATATGTTTAATAAATTACTCTTTTACTTTTTAAAATACGGGACATGTCTTATTTTGATATTCAAAATTATACATTCACTATTGACTTTAACGATTTGGTTAGATAATCGAATTGAAACAATTTAAAACATATTTTATATACTTATTAACAAATTAGCACAATTTGAATATTTGAAATCAAAATAGCACAAGATTCATACATTAAACATTAAAAATATAATTAACCTATTAACATGAAAAATACAAAAATATGCAATTATTTATTATATCTTTATATTTATATTTGTCATTATTGAATTTTTTAGAGAAAATATCTCCAATATATGTGCATACATATACGTAGACATACAGTGCATTAAAACTCCGTACTTTGAAAATAAAAAATTGTAATAAATGAAAAAAAAAAATCACCAACAAAAAATAAATAAAATATGCCAATTATTTATTTATTTATTTATTACATATACTATGGTTTTGTGCAACGAGGTATCGAAGAGGCATCGAGTTTTGAATAGGAATTTTGCTAGGTCTTGGTGTTTTGGTGCGAACAACAATGGTGATAATGACGGAGATAGTAGCAACAATGCATCAAACGATTCGAATTTGGCGACAACGACATCGAGAGACGAGGCGGAAGAGAGAGCGCAGAGCAGCGACGATTTTGACTCGGACGAGTCCAAGGCTTCTATTTCATCAAGGGTGAGATTTTTTCTCTCTAACTCTCATAGTTTGTGTTTTTTTGGTTAAGTAGTGTGTTTGATTTGAAAGTTATATCTAATTTAGGAAAGGATGATGGGAATGAAGTCTGTTTGGTAGCTGAAAATGCAGGAAATGAATTGGTTTTACTTTTATGAAAATTGAGAAAACGCTTATTAAGAAAAAGCTTTTTGGCTATTCCACCTTATGGGTGACCAAAGAAGAGCCATTTGGAGATTTAGGAGAGGGCATTCTTTTTCTTGGCAGTCTGAGGGGAAAGAGAGAGGAAGTTTTTCCATACTTCAGAGTCAGCTGGCTGAACTCATGGGCGATAAGTACAATTTATTTATGGTGGAGGAACCCAATTCTGAAGGACCAGACCCGCGGTGGACCCCGTGTCAGTTTTGGTATGCTGGGTAAAGAGGTTTCAGAACCCGGCCCAACAACACTATGGCAATATGTGATTGCTCTATTGTTATTTGTTCTCACTATTGGTTCCTCGGTGGAGCTAGGAATTGCATCTCAGGTATTACTAATTGCTTTTACACTTAGACATTATTGTATTAAAAGTAGTTACGCTCTCCTTTTCATTTATCAAATTCTTTTTATAGAGTAGATTATTCCATGTGTATGTGTTCATTCATTGCATTTTTCATGAAGCAGATAAATAGGCTTCCACCAGAGGTAGTTCAGTACTTCACAGATCCAAATGCCATTGAACCACCAGATATGCAGCTTTTATTCCCAATTGTGGAGTCTGCTCTGCCCCTGGCATATGGTGTTCTGGGGGTTCAGCTATTTCGCATAAGAAGAATTTCTATCTTTTTGTCGATTTAGTTAATTGAATGCTTTTTCTTAAGGGGAAAAAAAAAATGTTTCTTGTGTATTACTATTTCCTGTGCCGGGCTTTATGCAGAAAATAGTTCCTTCAACCTTCTTTATCCGTAATTTCTTATCATAAGATTACAAGGCCTTAAGCTTTTAAACTAAACTAGCCTACATTTAATCTTTATCAACTGTAGACCAGTAAGTAAATTTCTTTAATAAAAGAAGTTGCCCCACGTGATAGTTATATACATCCATTCCTCCATCTTTCCCATTCTCCTCTGTATGACATTGTTAATTGTTTTAAACCATTTCATCTGGTAAAAGTCCAGGTTTTTTGAACCATTAGATAATAGGTCTTTGTCTAATGCTATATGTGCCCTTTTTGGCCACCTGCTTCTCATCTTAGAATCATAAACTGGTCCTACGGCACACATTCTCAGTATTTCGTCCCTCTCCAGTTGAAATAATTGGTGGTCCCTTGTTGCATATCCTGATAGCCTTAACTTCTATGAAATTCTACTATGTTGTATTCGTATCATATGTTTTTTAATCATCTTAAGACAATTATTTTAGTAAAACCAATCTCATTAAGAGCTTTCACTTAAAAGCCAGCTATATGTATTAATGTGCAAGACAAAAACTATATTTCATCATGATTATTTTTGATGCCCTCTCATTTATTTTGATTGGAATACGTGAAAGCACAATAGAACAAACACCAAAAGCGGAGTTTAAAAAGAAAAAAACACAATGCAATCACATTCTTTTGGATCCAATGTCCCATTTTATAAGCAATAGCCAACATGCTTCATACACGGCACAACAATTGCTAGCAAAAAAAAAAAAAAAAAAGGAAAAAAGAAAAAGAGACGCAGCAAAGCTGCTTATTCTTTGGGTCCCTTTTTGTGAGCTAAATGTATCTTGATCTTTCTCTCCCCATCAATAAATCTCCAATGTCATCAACCAATTAGTCATGTAGCATTTATCGAACGCTATCATGTGGCACTTTGTCTTGGCTGACCTACTTAGAACTTTTCTGGTTCTATAATGGAGTTGAATACGGGGGACTAAACTTCCTATATTTTCTTTATGCAAGTTTTTTTATTGTGTACAGATATATGGGCTGAAGTACTCATGAGGCATTTATTCACTATGAAAATATCCTAATCTAATGTCACAGCTTTTGTTATTTACTTTTGGTTGTTTCACAGAAAGCATTACTCATCTCGAGTTGGCAATACTTGAAATTTTATGCCTGTGCCATTGTTTCCTCTAGCTGCCTAATGTATACATTGTGCATTCTGTGCATGAGATTGTTGGAAGCTGCACATGTATTGAATTGCTGATAATGGATGCTACAAAAGAGAATGCCATAACTTGCACTTGTTGTATTCATTGGTTGCATAACTTTGTTTTGTTCTGCATTGTAACTTAGTTGTTGTTTGGTTCGATGCGTGTTTCTTGTTTTTTGAAAAAAAAATAAGAAAAGGAAAAGGAACATGTTTTTGTTTTTTTCCCAAGAAAGTTTGAAGTTTAATGGGCTTCCTTTTATTGTTAATCCGCCAAAACAAGTTAAAAACACTTCTTCATCTTCTTCTTCCTTCTTTTTTTTTTTCCCTTCTCATTCTATGTGTGTGTGTGTGTTTATTTTGGAGCCTTGTTTGGAAAACAAATATTTTTTTTTAAAAAAAAAAAAGTACCAAACATGTTTTAAGGATATGTTCGGTTATGTTACTGTTTTTTGTTTTTGTTTTGACAATTGTTTTCATTTCCAAAAAATGGAAACAATTTTCAAATTTTACAAAATTTTAGGAAACACAAAATTTGTGTTTTCACTTGTTTTGAAAATAAGTTTTCATTCCCACTTCCCTCTCCCACCCCCTCTGGCGGCCACACCCTTCGGCAAATCTCCAAACATGTTTTCTTGTTTATGTTTTTGGGTATTTTAAAACATGTGTACCAAACATGTTTTTTTATTTGTTTTTAGCAAAAAAAATAAAATAAAATAAGATGAACATGTTTCCTATTTTCTGTAAACAAAAAATGGTAAATGGTAAGTGTTAAATGCTACTTAACCAGACTGCACCATATTTTTTCTCCTCCTCAGTGTTAATTCCACCCTAATTAGTCACTCATGTAGTATGTTATCTTTTGAATATGTAAATGAGAAATTAATTTGACACAGGAAGTTGGGCATTTTTTTGCTGCTTTCCCAAAGAAAGTAAAACTAAGCATTCCATTCTTCATTCCTAATATTACTCTTGGAAGCTTCGGTGCAATTACTCAGGTAATTATGTCTACTTATCACTTGATGGATGTTAATTTAAATGAAGTTCTTATTATGTTATATATTTCCGTACACTCTCCCTCTCTCTATATATTTTAATGTATGTTTTACACATACCAACATTAAACACCGCCCATGGGCCAGTGGTTAGCATTTTCCCTTTTTAAATAATTTGTTGTATCAACTTTTAGTGAGTCTGAATTGATCTCAAGTCTGCCATTTAACAGCATTTTCTTTCATCAATAAGATAATGGTCCCATGACCATCAATAAATGAGATCAACTCTATTTGGTAAAGGCATTTTTTTGTTATGACAGTTATCTGTTTTTTGCTCTTTTGATTTGATCCATAGATGCAATTTTTCTACCTATATCTTTGAGTTTTTTTTCTCTTTTCTTTCACTTTTGTTGATTGGAATTATGATCTGTCTGTTCTATTTTTTCATAAATTTATGATATGCCTATTTTTTAGTGCTTAAAAATCATCAAATCTTGGCTTCTGCAGTTCAAATCTATTCTCCTTGACCAAAAGACAAAAGTTGATATTTCCCTTGCGGTTGCTGGTGCGACATTGTCTTTTTCTATGTTTGCTGTTGGCTTGCTGCTTTCATCAAACCCAAATGCTGCAGGGGATTTGGTGCAGGTTCCTAGCATGCTATTTCAAGGTTCTTTGCTTCTTGGATTAATAAGCAGAGCCACTTTAGGTTATGCGTAAGTTTCTTCTTTGCTTTCATAGCTTTGATTGGCTGATAAGTGATACATATGCAAAATATCAATAAATCCTAGACCTAATTGTTATAATACCCCTTTGGATTATACCTTGTACCAAAAATCCTAGATGGGACCCTTGATGTGCTAGGGTCTTAATAAAGAAAAAAAGAAAAAAAAAATGGCAAATAAATAAAATATACCAGACCAAACTAAACCTTGTGTCCCAATCAAGTAGGATTAGCTACATTAATAATTTTTCGTCATTTGGTTCTATCAAGGGTTATATGCTCAGTGAAACCAAAAACATTACTAATCTTTTTTATTACGACATGCCATGTCAGTTTAGGTCTTTCCTTCCTCTTAACATTTCCATTTATAGAGATCATATCACTTTTCCTTACCATTGCATCTATAGATCTTCGTTCTACATAATCAAATCATCTTCACTTGTTTTCTATCAATTTAACTTTAATTGGTGTTACTCCAACCACTTAATGAATATATTCATTTCAAATTCAATCTTTCTTAGTTTTACCACAAATCCATCTAAGCATCTTCATCTTAGTTACGCGCATTTCATGAATGTGTTGTTTCTTAGTTGCCAAACATTCTGTTCCGTAAATCATTGTTGGCCTTATAGCTCTCTATAAACTTTGCCTTTCAATTTTGTTAATATTCATAGATGACATAATAAGCTAGATACACTCCTCCACTTGGGCTAATGCACATTAATTATATGGGTCACATCGTCGTCAATCTCACCATTCTTGTTAATAACCAAACCTAGGTAATAAAAATGTTCACCTTTTGTTATCTTATGATTTTTAATATTCACTTCATTATTTCCCCGTTAGCTGTTACCAAAGTTACATTCTGCATATTTAGTTTTATTATTACTACTTTAAAATCATTTTGACTCTAGTTTTTTTTTTTCAGATTTCTAATTTGGTGTTATTTTCTTCTTTAGTGTCATCCACTATAACAGTATCATTTGCAAAAAAACATTTATCATGGGATATTATCTTGAATGTGTTTAGTTAATTTATCCTTGACTAGGGTAACTAGGTAATGACTCAAAGTTTACTCTTAACATCGATTAAAAATTCACTAGTTTGGTGATCTAGTTGTAGTCACACCCTCATCATGTCTTTTATCACATCAATATATCCGATGCTATTTTTTTCCAACACCCTCTAGCTTTTTTAGAAACTATAAAAACTATATGTATATCCCTTTTTTTCCCAATACTTTTCTATTAACTGCGTTAATAAATGTATTGTTTCCTTGGTTGATTTGCCATGCATAAATTTAAACTGATTCTCTAACACCTTAAGCATTGATCACTTACTGTCTCCCATAATCTCATTGTATGATTCATCAACTTAATGGTTCTTTAATTGTTGCAATTTTGGAAGATAAATATATAGTATAACTATTGTAAAGCTAAAGCACTGAATATTATCTCAATTATCTTCTTTAACTTAGTTGAGTGTCGGTTTGATATATAATTTTTTTTTTTTAAAACTGAAATTATTGTTATCTTGACAATACTGATTGAGATTTTGCTAATGTGTCCCTGTAGAGCAATGCATACAGCCACAGTTTGGGTCCATCCTCTTGTAATTTCTGGCTGGTGAGGCCACATTCTTGAACATTGTTTCTTTATCACCATGTACAGATTGCTAACCATTCTAGTCCACATTGTAGGTGTGGGTTAACTATGTCAGCTTTTAGTATGCTTCCTGTGGGATGTCTTGATGGTGGAAGAGCTATACAGGTATCCTTTTGCTTTTATTGTTTGATGAAGTATTGAGGCTTATGGTAAATCAGGAAGCATGAAGGAGCTTGGACAAGATAAACTTTATTTTTATATTTTAGGCATGAAGTATTGCTTTTATTGTTTGATGAAGTATTGAGGTTTATGGTAAATCAGAAAGCATGGAGGAGCTTGGACAAGACACATATAATCATTAAAATTTATTTTTATATATTAAGATACGAAAAAATCATTACAAAGACTCAAAAAGATAAAATATAGTCTTCTTGTTTTATAGTTTAGTAATAATCAAGGCATAATCCATTGATATTTGATAATGAAATGATTATTTGATAGCAAGACACAAATTATTGAAAAAAATTAGAGAAAAAATTAAGGTAAAATTGTTCAATTAAATTATGATAAAGAAAGTGCAAACAAAATTAACTAAGGGAAAAAATTCGGGTAAAGTTATTCAATTAAAATATGATAAAGAGAGTGGGCAAAAAAATTAAGATAAAGTTATTTATTCTATTAAAATCTTGACATGTGACTATGTTTGGATTCATTATATAATATATATTTAAATATATTTCAATTTGTTTGGACTAATTATATAAAATTTTAATTGGGCCTAATAATGATTATATATAAATTTTTTCAATTGGGCCTAACAAGATTTTTTAAAAGGGAATTTACTGGTAAGTCTTATACACGTAGTTTAAAATCCATCTAATCCTAAAAGAAAATATTTGCACCAATTAGTCCTACATATTTTTAATTATTACCATAAAATCTTAATTTTCTTTTAAAAACATTTAAAGACGCTGCTACATCCACCATCGTCGGACTTTGGTCAGATAGTCACCAGAGACTCGCCGGAATGCTTAACATCACCGGGAAGTTACCAGAGTATCACCGGAGTGTTTTGAATGTCACCGAAATGTTTAGAACGTTCGCTGGACATCAAGAATATCACTGGAGACTCACCAAAATGTCCAGAATATTGCAAAAAAAAAAAAAAAAAAGAATAAATTGAGAAATTATAATGAAAAAACATAGCAAAATTTACTAAATATTAATAAACTGAAAGAAGAAAAAAAAAAATTTTAAGAACAACAAATAGCTACAATGAGAAAAAAAACATGTTATTTTCAATTTTTTTAGGGTTTAAGTAAATAATCTCAAATATTGATTAAATTGAAAAACAAGTTTTGAAACTGTAAAATGTTGCAGTTTCAAAGCATGATTTTATTAAGGCCTCGTTTGGGAGCAGACTAATTTAGTAACTTTTTGGCTATTTGGCTAAAATATGAGCTAAAAAAAATTAGTATGTTTGGGATGACTTTTTGGCTTTTTACGAAAAGATGTGCAAAAAGTAGAGAGAAAAGAGAATCTTTGACTTTTTGGTATGGGTTATTGGCTTTTTGGCTAATTTAGTAACTTTTTGGCTTTTTGACTAAAAGGGAGGGTTCTCAAACGAGGCCTAAGTATTTATCTTTTCAGCACCAAAAAAAATGAGACTGTAAAATTTTATAGTTTTTACCGCTTGTAACTAAAACTCGAAAACAGCTTATTTAGAATTAAGCAATTTTCTCTATTATATCAGGAAAATAGAAGTGTGCAAAAAAACTAAAAGATCGAAGGAAAACAGATATAAAGAGAGGGTTGTACTCATTTGCTAATTATTTTTGGTTTAGATCTAGTCAGATCTGATGTAGATCTACTCAGATTTACATCAGATTTGAGTAGATCTACTCTTCTTCGTCAAAAATTTATTACTTCAGTAAGCGTGAAGCAAGGAGTCAGTGCTCGGTGGTTGCTGGTGAACCCCAATCCATGGTGGTCACCAGCCACGGGTGACTGTAGATTAGAAAAAGGAAGAAAATAAGGAAGGTGTGGTTGTGGTCATTGCTAATATTAGAGGAAGAGAGATAAAGAGAAGAAGTAAGGTGTAGGGAAAGAGAATGAAGATAAATGGATATAGAACTTTTGGGTTTATCTAAAAGGTTTTAGGATTAAATAAAACACACATTTTTTAAAAAGGATTTATGGATAATTTGCCCTTTTTTTTTGGGACCTGTTACACTGGGTCTCAAATAATAAAAAATGATTGGACTTTAAACTTATAATATAATATAGAACTAACAAATTTGAGGGTCCTATGTTGAGCCAAAATTTTGGGGTCCTAGGCACAAGCTTTATTTGCATTAGCCCAGGGCCAACCCTGCTTAGTTATATACGTTGGGTTGCTAGTTATGACTCATTATCATGTTGATTATGATATTATTTTAGTTATATCTAATGTGGTGTGTGAATATGACTATTTTTTTTTTATGATAATCAACTCCATACATCTCATAATTTGTATATAGTGTACACCCTTTAACATGATTATATGTTTTAAATACATATTTATTTAAAAGTTTAAATCCATAATTAAACCAAACCTTCTCTCTAGACCCAACATTCCAACATTATGACAACATCACACCATCATCGTCATCGTCACCGGTATTTCACAAACAGTATATGAGAGAAAAACTAATATAATTAAAATTACAAATACCAAATTTACAAGAGAGAAAAATCACAAAATTTATGGATACAACTAATTAGCCCATGGTTAGAGTGAAGGTTATTCAAGTTTAATTTACATAATTACACACTGTACAGTTTCAATGAGTGTTAAAAGACTACGACTGTTTTGTACTTTGGATTTGTAGAAAGCTCCTCAAAAGAAAAAGAAAAAAACAAAGAAAGAAAAGAATGAAAAAAATAAAAATTTGTAATGGGGATTGACAAGGACTTGGTGAATTTTAGCATTATTGAAGACTATTAGTCAATTTTAACATTATTGAAGACTTGAAGTTAAGATTATCGAAGGCTTCTAGTCAATTTGTTAGAGTAAATTACTCTTTCTACCCTCAAGTATTATTGGTTCTTAAACTATAGAATTATTTATTTATTTATATTTTTTATTATTTAGTTCCTAAATGATTGGATTTTTCTCAATGTATTTCACTTACTATGGTCCAATTTAGAGAGAATATTATTTCGCCCGCCAAACTTTCACACATTCTTCAATTTGACCCCCATATTTTGATTAGTATCAATTTTACACCTAAACTTTCGAAATTTTGATCAATTTGGCCCCTGCCGTTACATTCCATCAACAATTGAACGGAATGTGCTGACTAAATTATAGACACTCCATTTTTGACTGCCCTTCACACTTGGGCACCACTGATTGATCATTCGATAGTGAAAGCTATGTTGTGCAAATGTTTGATTTCTTTAGCAAAGAGAGCTTCAAATCCCAACCTTACACCCCATTTTGGATCAAACGTTTTTTGACCAAAACAATTTTAGATCTTAAAACCCTCTCTTTCAAAATATTTTTGAAAATTCTTCTACGATATTCTGAGGCTTGCATTTTGTTAAATGTTGCTCTTTTCAATAAACCAAGTAAGGACAAAGTGGAAATGAATGAAAGAGAGAAACTCTTTGAAAAATCTTTCAAAACACCTTATATAGAGGTTTGGAGTTGAAGAAAATTGGAGGAGAGGGAAGAAACCAAGTTGGGGAAGAAGTTGGACATAAACCGTTAAGAGAGAACTGGGCAGCTTCACGAAATTAGGCCTATCCTTTTGTACACTTGGATTTCAACTATGAGGCCACCACCATTGGAAAGTGGACTTCTGGGGCTTCATTTTACACTCAAGAATCTCTTAAAGCCGAGTCCGGATGAGGGAGATTTGGTTGGTTGAAGTTGGGCATTAATCCGGTTAGGACTGAAATTGAGCAGTCTTCACTAAAATACGGATATCTTTTTGCACACTTAAAATTTTGATGTAAGGCTGTCACCATTGGAAAGAAGACTTCCGGGGCTTCAATTTAGACTCAAGAATGACCTGCAAAGGAGTCTGGATGAAGGAGATATACTTGTTTGAAGTAGGGGCCAAATACCAGTTTTTGCTTTCCGGCCACTAGTAAGGCTTAACGGCCATGTGTCGGCCATGAATGGGCTTTGACGGTCATGTGTCGGCCAGGGGTGACTCTTGTCGGCCACCGGTGGTGGCTGTCGGGCACTAGTGATGGAAGACCGGCCATTGGTGCAAAGAAGGCAGTTTTTGTGTAGATATTTTCCCTCCAGCTGTTCCACACTGCTCCAGCTGTCCTATATTGATATTTTCGACCTAGGCTCTCATTTTTCTATATATAGAGGGCATTCTCTATGGTTTTCAAGGTTGGAAAAATTTTGGGAGCCTCTCTCTCTACAATCCTCTCTCTCTAGATTTCTCTTTCTCTTGAACTTTTGTGCATACAAGTAGAGATATACTTCTAGTTTGCCTATCAACCCTTAACCAGAGTTGCTTATCTTTGGGCTGAGGTTACTTGGGAGCCTCTTTGAGCTCTAGAAGGTGGTCTTGGCTTGATTTAGTACCTCATTTGTGCCTAGAATTGTCCTTTGCTTCAAGAGGCATAACACTTGTCCTTTAAGCTTGTTTTGTACACTTGTTTTGCCATCTTTTCAAACTGTTTTTGGGCTGATTTTGGACTGTCAAAAACTTTGTTTTTATGGTTTAAAAGTGTTGGTTTGAGGTCATTTTGAGTTAGGGGATGGCCCATCCTTCTTGCTTCTTTGTTTGTTAAGCTTTTGTGCTATTATTCATCACTTTCAAACCAACTTTTTTGGGCCTTTTAACCACTGAATTTCAGAGGTTTTTCAAAGGCAAAAACTTGTTTTGACGTCCAAAATTGGAGGGGTTAGCCTCCCCACCCCTCCTCATGTCTTGTTTGCATGCCTAGTTAGCTTCACATGTTAGCATGTTTTTTTAGTTTAACTTAACTCAAATCCAGCATGTTTTTGCTTTTGAAATAACCTGTTTTAGCTCTGTTTTGGGCTGGTTAGCTTGTTTGAGTCTTGTTTTGCATAGTTGTAGTGTTAATTCCTTAACTAGTTTAGTGTTTTAGGGCATTAACCATCATTGGTGTGAGTTGGTTACATGTTTTTAGTGTTTTTATCACTTAATTTCAGCACATACAATCTCTGCAACCTCCCTCATTTCTTCACTTTTTCATTTGTTTTGAGGGTTGCTTCAACCTTAGGGTTGTTTAAGCTTGAGGTTGAGGCTTATGCTTAATTGTTTAATCCTCCTTTGAGAGTTCATTACCAATGGCATGAAACTTCCCTCATGCCTTAAACTACCCCTTGGTTGACACTTCTTTCACTTTAGAAGGCACTCACCAATGGACTAATTGATTAAGGAATGGTTTGGTAATTAAAATGAGTAAACAAAATTGGCAAGTAATAGAGGCAAGATAAACATCTTTCATGTTGCATTGCATGTGTTTGAATTAGACGTTAATTCGAACACAAGAAAAATGAGACATTTCATACTCAAAAGTGATGAAATGTGCCATTTTCCTTGGTCTCCATTGTCCTTGATCATGCATGATAGGGTGATAGTCCTTTGGTCTCATTTTGCATTCATTGAACTTGCACAATTGGTTTCACAAACCATCATGTAATGAAATTGCTTGATTGATGGTTTGTAAATCCAAATTTTGTCCCTCCTTTGATCTCCCCATGAAAAGGAGAGGCAAAGTGTGCAAATAATCTGTGAGAATACACTGTTTTGCTCTGTCTGCTCTCTGTTGCGGCAAAAAGAGGAGTTCATATCATCAGTGGCCGACCGACCACCACCAGTAGCCGACCGGCCACTAGTGGTAGTCGATCAACCCCTTGTCGGCCACCAATGAAATTTACATAGTGTGTTCCTGAGATGGAGCAGAGGTGTTCTGGAAGTGGACAGATTCTTTGGTGTTTAGATGTGCAAACAAAGATATTCAGCAGCAAGGCAGTGCCTTTTCGGGTGGAAATCGAGCGCGTGCATGAGCCTCTTTTGCATTTTGAACTTATTTAACGTTTAAATATCTAGCTTAAATACATGTTGTAATTAATTAGTTGTAGTTAATTAAGTGTTGTAAATAATTAGTTAGTTTAACTAGTTATTCGATTTCGTTTCATAATAATTAATTAGCTAGAATAGTTAATTAGTTTCGGTTTGTAATAGTTAGCTTAATTAGCGTAGCTAGTTGGTTAGCTTATTCATTTGGACCCTCCTTCGCGAGGGCGTTATGTTGTAATAAGTGTGCGTGCGTGTGTGTATGTCTTCCAATTCCACGTCTTTCTCTATTTTATTTAATCGCTTTCGATGGTTAGATTAGGGACATATTTTATTTAGCATATCGCATGTTTACATCCATTCATTTGTATTGCATGCATCGAGGCTCGTCGCATCATTCAAACTGCATCGTTGTTTCAATACTTCTTTGAATACCTGTTTAATCACATGTTCAAATCAATTCATATGCCATATTAGTGGCCGAGCTTATTAATTGCATATTGCATGTGTTGCATTAGATACTTAACATAGTTAGGACCATGCATCTTTCTAACTACTTTTTTTGTTTTGGCTTGGAGTACTCGGTGAGTTTTATGCTTTAGCATACTTGCATGAGTGTGGTTGCCATGATGCCATGTTTTGTATGCTTGCCATGAGGCTATGTGCTTAAATGTTAAACTGCTTGAATGTCTGTGGATGAAGGCTTGTTGTTTGAATTGAAACGATTCAACAAATGTAAGTTTTAAGCCCACTTTGTTGTAGCAAATCTTGTTTTAAGTCCACTATGTTCGGTGGCAAATCTGCATTTTTAAGCCAACCTAAGGTGGTAAATTCAAACCATAAACACGAGTTAAATTGTCCCAAGTCTTGCGACCAGTCTATATTTGTTTGTGCGCGTCACATAGTAAGGCTAGTTTAATAACCAGAATAAAAACACATAATGTTTATAAAAACGCATATTATGATTAGTAGAGGCCGATCTTTTGATCGAGAGAGTGGGAGTGTTCATTTTATGACCTTCCCCTCTCGTACCCAAGTTCCCGAGTCGATGCAACTTTGGTGATGACGGACACGTGGCCTTCGGCACAAGTCAGGGTTTCCTAAATTTTTCAAAAATAAAATATTTAGGTGGCGACTTTGTGTCTGGCAAAGCAGTTCAAATTTGGCATTATTTGATTTAAAATTGATTTTTCAAAAAGGTTTGTTGGATTTGAACTCTTTGGTGATTATCAGTTTCACATTGCACTTGTGAGACTAGATTCAGAACCACGGGAGTCCCAACTGTGAGGCATTCTTTTCAACCTTTTCCGAAAGGCGGGATGCGGAAAAAAGTGAGTCCACAACCAAACCAAACTAAACCAAACCAAACCAAGCCTTAAATCCCATCAAATGGGGTCGGCTACATGAATTATTTTTCTCCACGCGGCCCTATTAAAGGCCATTTCGTTAGTCAAATTAAGTAGATCCATATCTCTATTTACAACACTAGCCAACGTTAATCTAGGCCTACTTCGTCCCCTAACACTTCCATCTACCATTGCAGTATCGCATCTCTTCACTATTGCCTCTGTTGGTCTCCGTTGAATATAACCAAACCATCTCAATCGATTATCTCTCAACTTATCTTCTATCGGTGCTATTCTTACCCATTCTTGAACATACTTATTCCTAATTTTGTCTTGTCTTGTCTTGTCTTGTTTAGTCTTGTCACACATCCACCTTAGCATCCTCATCTCAGTTACACTCATTTTATTTACATGTTATTTCTTGGTTACCCAACACTCCGTCCTATACAACATTGCTGGTCTAATATCCGTTCTATAAAACTTGCTTTTTAGTCTAGTGGGTATTCGTTTATCGCACAGTACCTCATGCGCATTTCTCCACTTACACCATCCTGCCTTAATCCTATGGGCCACATCTACATCAATCTCCCCTGTTGTTGTGATAATCGACCCTAAATAACGAAAATGTTTACTCTTAGGTAGTTCTTGGTTCTCAATCTTTACTTCTCCTATGCTTTCATTGTTACTGTTACTAAATTTACACTCCATGTACTCTGTCTTAGTTCTGTTTATCCGGAATCCTTTAGATTCAAGAGCTTTTCTCCAAATCTTCAACTTTGTGTTAACTCCTTCTCTAATCTCATCCACTAGCACGATGTCGTCTGCAAAAAAACATACACCATGGCACGTCATCCTGAATATTTTTCGTCAACTCGTCCATAACTAAAGTAAAAAGATAAGGACTTAAGGTAGATTGTTGGTGTAATCCTACAGTGATAGGAATTCCATTTGTCTCTCCAGTAGGCGATCTAATAGTGGTCACCACCCCTTCATACATATTCCTAATCACATCAATGTAACCTTTTGTCACCTTTTTCTTCTCTGGCACCCACCATATTATATCCCGGGGCACTCTATCATATGCTTTCTCAAGGTCGATGAACATCATATGAATGTCTCTTTTCTTTTTTTTATACTTTTCTATTACTCTCCTCAAAAGATAGATTGCTTCCATTGTTGACCTACTAAGCATAAACCCAAATTGATTCTCTGACACTTCTGTTATATCTCGTAATTGGCGTTTCATCACCCTCTCCCACATTTTCATTATATGACACATTAACTTGATTCCTCTATAGTTGTTGCAATTCTGGACATCTCCTCTATTTTTATAGATTGGTACTAAAATACTCTTCCTCCACTCATCTGGCATGTTCTCAGTCAATAAAATTTTACTAAACAACCTAGTCAACTAAGTAACCCCTTTTTTACCCAAACACTTCCAAGCTTCAATAGGGGTATCATCGGGTCCTAAAACCTTATTTGATTTCATCTTCTTAAGTGCAATCTCCACTTCAAAGTTCTTAATCCTCAATACAAACTATAGTCTTGGTTTATCGTATTACTGACTATTTTTTCCTTTATTGTCGTACCTCCATATTCCTCATTTAATAGTTTTTTAAAACAATTCTTCTATCTTTCCTTAATCTCTTCATCCTTCACCAATACCTTAGAATCCTCACTCTTGATGCACTTAACTTGATTAAAATATCTTGTTTTCCTCTCCTGTATCTTAGCAAGTTTGTATACCCTATTCTCTCACTCTTTACTATCTAGTCTAGTGTATAGGTCATCATAAGCTTTTAACTTAGCCTCTCTCACTACTTTCTTGACCTCTTTATTAGCCAATCTATAGCTCTTGAGGTTTTCTTTAGTTCTATCCTTTTGCCACTTTCTAAAGTACTTTTTTTTTGCCTTAACTACCGTTTGAACCTCTTCTCTCCTCCACCAAGTTTCCTTAGAGCTGGGTCTTGTTCTTTTCGACTCTCCAAGTACTTCCCTTGAGATTCTCCTTATACAATTGGCCATTGAGTTTCACATGGTGTTAGTATCATCTTTCAAGTCCCAAATACCTTCCTTATCCATTCTATTATTAAATATTTCTAATTTATTCGCTTTTAGGTCCCACTATCTCGTCGTACGACGCCCACCATCTTTCCTAGCTTGGTATTGCCTTCTAAAACGTAAATCTAGTACCAAAATCCTATGTTGAGAGGCTAGGCTCTCTCCAGAAATCACCTTACAATCATTGCATTTTAGACGGTTTACTTTTCTCACTAAGAAGTAATCTATTTGGCTCTTAACTGACCTATACTTAAAGGTTATCAAATGCTCTTCCCTCTTCTTATATATAGTATTGGCCACCACCAAGTCAAATGCCAATGCAAAATCTAAGATACTCTCTCCAGCTTCATTTCTGTCACTAAAACCGTATCCACCATGCACCCTTTCATACCCTAGTTTGTCTATGCTTACATAGCCATTAAAATCTTCACCTATAACCTGGTTCTCTCCTACAGGTATCTCCTGTAAGATCTCATCCATTTGCTCTCAAAAATTCCTCTTAGTCTGATCATCTAATCCTACTTAAGGGGCGTATGCACTAATAACGTTTACTATATTCCCTCTAATAATTAGTTTAACTAACATAATTCTATCATCTTTCCAAATGACTGCCACTATATTCTCCACAAGACTCTTGGCAATTATGATTCCTACCCCATTCCTACGTCTATTCTTACCCACTATAATACAGTTTAAAACTGGTATCCTCAATTTCTCAAGCTTTCTTACTCGTCCACTTAGTTTCTTGTACGCAAGCTATACTAACTCTCATCCTAATCATAACATCTACAAATTCCATCGTCTTACCAGTTAAGGTTTCTATATTCCAAGTGGCTACCCTAAACCTATAGTCTTGGACTAGCTTCTTTACTCGCGCTTGTCCAAAAAAAACGCGGGAACCTTTGCCTATTTTTCACCGCACCCAGGCGTCGATGTGGTGCCCCTTGCTCACTTTTCGAAACACCCGGAGGCAGGCGCAACACGTCACTTGAGGGGAACGACCTAGCATTTAAACGATTCAACGTAGAATTCATTGTCATAAGGGATTCGAGCGACTTTTTTACGTGTTGGCTGGACAGAATGTGCTGACTTGGAGGGCAAATTGATTTTTAAGGTATAGTTTGGGTGGCAAATTGATTTTTTATTTGGGGGGCAAATTAATTTTTAAGGCATAGTTTCGGGGATAAAATAAAATTTCAAATGAATTTTGGTGCCACGTCAGTATATTCTGTCAAATTGTAGATGGAATGTGATGGCAGGGGTCAAATTGATCAAAATTTCGAAAGTTTAGGTGTCAAATTGATATTAATCAAAATCTGAGGGTTAAAGTAAAAAACACATGGAAGTTTGGGAGTTAAAATGATATTTCCTCTCTAATTTAATCAGGCCTAGTAGATGTGTAGTACTATTTTGTAAGCAAAATTATGAATTCAAATTATATAGAGAGAAGATTAGTATCATTTTATGTGGTCTCATCTTCCTACTAACACATTCTGATATATAGTGTGTGACCAAAAAAAAAAATCGTTGTCCAATTTGTTAACAAAAAAAAATCCACATGCAGTTAAAGTTTTTATCACTTTGATCTTTGGCCCACGTTTGTTTGACAGATTAGGGTGGATGAGATTGTTAGTGAGATAGTGATTAGTGAAGAGATTGTTAATGTGGAATTATTAGTGAGGGGATTAAGTAAAAGTATGTTTATTTTGACGATAGTATGGGAGATAGTTAACGATGAGATTGTTAAATTATTTTTATATAAAATAAATAAATAAATTATTTTTATATTAAAAAAGTTAAAACAAATATTAAAACAAACAAGTGCACTTGGTAAAAAAAAAAAAAAAAAAAAAAATTAATACATTGACAAGAGTTTCAATTTTTCTTTTGGTTGCTTTTCATTGGGCTAATAGTTATGTAGTGATCTAAGGTTATGGATTTAAATCTTATGGGAAAAAAAATAATAATAATAAATTAATACATTGACAAGAGTTTCAATTTTTCTTTTGGTTGCTTTTCATTGGGCTAATAGTTATGTAGTGATCTAAGGTTATGGATTTAAATCTTATGGAAAAAAAAAAAAAAAAACATTTTATTTTTCTCTCATTATGAGGATTGTATTATGTGATTGTTGAGTTAGGTAGTGGTTACTATGTAGTGATATCGTTGGATTGAGCTAGTGTTAGTAAACTTTTTTGTTAGGTTTCAATCTAACACAACCTTAATGCAAATTTTACCAACCAAACAATGATCAAGATATGTGTTCATGATTCAATTGTCCCATTAAAATTTTAAAAAATATTTTTTCATTTACTCATCTAAAATTTTGTTTTTGCTACTAAAGAATTTTCACCATGATTAATATAGTTACAAGAGCTTTCAATTTTCTTTTGGTAACTTTTCATTTGGCCTAGTGGTTATGTATTTTGTAACGCGACACTTCTTTATTTATGAAAAACCTAAGTTACAGAATAATGTTTATTACTTAAAAAAACAATAATAATTCCAAGTAATTTAAGTAATTATTTGCTAAATAGTAGTTTACTTGAAAAATTATGCTTTTATAAACATTACATTATGTGCCATTTTTAAAAAATAAATCTTGTAATCAAGATCACAGAAGACTTATCAAATAGTTTTAGTGGAGGGTTAATTATTGATGTAGAACGAGTAATTAAAGAATTTTGGAACAATTGGACGAGTAAAAAGTAAATAGAAAGTTAAATTCAGAGTAAAAACGTAATTTTTGTGATGAGTTTGGAATCTTTCCAAATTTTGTATCTTGCTTGTGGATTTTAAGTGTCTTTTATTACTAAAACGATATCTATCCTTATGTAATATTTTTCGGTGTGTACACAATACATTTGCACTTAGTTCATTCACTTTAAATTGTAACAAGCAAATTCTTAAACTTTATGTTAAATTTCAACGTTACTCTTTCCATTCACTGACATTAATAAAATTGACAAAAAATTGACATATGAGCCACACATGATATTTTTCTTGTCAAACGTCTACACTTTTATCAAAAACTTGTTTTGAACACTTCACTTTTAATTGTGCCCTAATGTTATATGTAAGTTAATTATAATGTCTCATTAATATCAATGGATGGAAAAATATATAGAAATTTAATGAGGTTGAATGTCATAAAGAAATGCATGAAAACGTAATTTGTAATTTCAATTCATCCCCCTACAATATAAAAATTGAATTTAAATTACAAATTTAAAAAAAAATTATATAAAATTTTAGATGCATAATTTTATTGTCATTGAAAATTTCAAGTCAAAATTAAAGAAGATTTGCTTAAAACTCCTAGCCAATGTTTGAGAAGACTTTCTATGCAAACTTTTGTGGAAGTTAGTGACAAATCTAAGCATGTGGGGCAGATTTTTTTAAATACTGAAAGACACATGTCACCAAAATTCTAATTATTGATGCTTTCAATTAAATTTCAAAATTTCTGTGACTCTAAAAGTCACGCATTTCTTTTTCCACATAATTGAATTTCGTTTACAAAAATCCCTCTAAAGACTTTTCAACAATTCATTTTTTTCCACATAAAAGACTTTTTAGGGTCACAAAATATTCTTATTTGGCCCAATCAAAAAAATATAATAATAATAATAGTGTTTTTTGGTACAACTTATTACAAATTAAAAGCTGATATTCTAAAAATAGAAGTTAAAAGAATCCTATCACCCAGTTTTTAGAAATCTATTTTTTTTCAACTTATTTAAATTATTCTTGCCTAATAAAAAAAGTAAAAATTGAACTAAACATAAGAAAAAGCTATACCAACAATATGTGCCTACAAAAATTATAAGCAATTCAAATAAGCTGCACCAAATAGGCAAAAAAGAAATTTATCCAAAGCAGCTTTAGCAAAAAAAAAAAAAAAACTCCTAAAAATAAAAAAAAACAAAAAAAAAAAACGACGACGACGACCACAATAACAACAGCAATAATAACAAAAATAAAATATTTACCTAACCTCATCAATTTATAACTATTCAAAACTTATAGTCCAGTTTAATAAAAGTGTAATAAGACGATTGCTAAAGGCTTACGTAAGTATTATAGTAAACTTCTAAATTAATTTTACTGAAAAATCAAACTTATAACAAAAACATAAAGGGAAATTATATTGATAGTCCTTGTAATTTGATCCTTATGTCATTTTAGTCTCCATAATTTCAATTGATTAGATTTTGATTATGAATTTATGATTTTGTCTCAATTTAGTCCAATTGATACAATTGTTAGCATTTTTTAATAAAAAATAAAAACATAAGTGGTATGTGTCATGATTTAAAGGGACAAATTTTAAGTTTACTCAACTTAATGAGTTAACTTCAATTAATTCGGTGATAATATTTTGTCAAAAGCATCAACGATATTATTAATTTGACCAAATTGACAAAAAATCTAAAATTGAGCCAATTAAAAGTATAGGGATCAAAATGACACAATTGAAAAAATATGAAAACTACAGGTGTAATTTATCAAGAACATAATTTTATGGTTATCCAATCAGAATTATTAAAGATTTACTTGTCACGCCCCAAAAATAATACAATAAACCAACCAAGACAATATGTGAATGATAAGATTCAGAGTATAAAGTCTTTCTATTACATGAGATCCAATTATACAAGAGAGTGACATATGCAATTATACATTCATAAGTCTGTCCCTGAATCTACAACATATATCATAGCATGAGATAGAGCTGGAAGCAAAATAAAGAATAAATGTCCTAAAGGCTTACATCTTTCCAAGATAGTTCTTGGTTACAATAAAAGTGGACTTTCCGTCCAATAAATTTAAAACCCTTTGGCCGTACAAAAGTTAAGTACATAAATAATAAAATTGAGCTTTCAGCTTCACAGTCCTCCTGAGGTAAGTCCTTGGTGGAGGCATATTACCAACATCTGAAAATGATTTCCCTAAATAGGGTGAGCCCAAGCCTGATAGAAACAATCTAACACAATATATGAATTTTAACAAAGATATAAATATGATGCACATACACAATATCGGTGACAAAATCATTTACAACTCGGTTGCAAACCATGACATGCCAAGTTTTTATATCACAAGTCATGCTATCTTTATCTCATTTTTGTCTTAATTCATTTTATCTCACTTCATGAGCTATTTCCATTCATTACAAACAACCAAACTGAGGGTACAACTCAAAGGTTCTTAAACGATATAGTCATCACACAAACATTTCCATTTACCATTTTATAGAAATTTCGTCTGCAGGAATTGGCACCCATGTATACACAAGATTTTCGGGACTTTCACTATGTACACACAGGCCAACTTAATTTAATGGAGTCCATCGTCTTTCTCCTCCCAAACAATAGAGTACATTCTTTTTCTCCTTTAACACATCATACATATACAATGTATTAAAACGCGTAGTCATATTCAATGACAACTTATAAGAGATTAGTTTCAATTCACCTAATCCTCATGCAATTTCTATAACAATCATAGCTATCCTCCACCAATAGCCCAAAATAGATACTTCTAAATAGATATACAATCCATTCAACAGATAAAATTATACAAAATTTCATAAGTGCGTAATAATGCAAATCCAGCTCCACCATTAACATAAACCCTCATCTAATTTCATATTCCCAATATTAAATTCATTAGTTTATACACAATAACAATTTGAACAATTTTAGGGCAAAACTTCATTTTATTCCAAAATTCACTCCAGGTATCAAAATCAACAAATTTACCACAACACAACTTCACATTTATTCCCATAACCATTTTTTTTACACATATATTTGAAAACTCCTCTTTTGATTTTAAACTAAAACCCTAGGTTTGTTCAAAATCACCTCAAGTTCCAAAGTTCCTTACACATCAACAAATAACTAAATTAAAAACCATATAAAAGTGTAGAAAATAACTACCTCAAAGTTGAGAGATGAACAAAGCAAGGTGGAACCTTCAACAACGCTGAAACCAAGTTTTAATCGGATCAAAACGGAGCTCTTGGAATGCTCTAACTTTTTCTCAAAGACATTAGGATAGAAAACCCAATGGATCTAGGTTAAAATATAGAGAGAGAGTAAGTTTTAGAGAGAGAGAGAGAGAGAGAGAGAATCGATCTAGGGTTTTGAGAGAGAGAGGTGAAAAAGAAGGCTGTTGCGAACTAATATATGCACAGCCTGCTCGAGCGCAAGAGTTGACGCTCGAGCGTTAGACACAATAAGTTGTTCTGCTTGAGCGCACTAAGTGACGCTCGAGTACAGAATGCACACTTCCAATAGTTTTGCAAACAACAGACCAACGCTCGAGCGCAAGAAAGATCACTCGAGCGCAAAAAGATCCGCTCGAGCGTAGAATACACTCTCCCAGTAGTTTTGCAAAGCTGCAAAAATATTGAGAGTTCACAAAGCCCACTCGAGCGCAAGAAATGCCGCTCGAGCAGAGGAGCAAAATTTTGGGCAATAAGAGTTTGGAAAGTAAGCAACCAACCCGTTCCAAATGCAACGACAACAATCCAATAGCCAAATTTAAGTAAGAATAAGGGGGAAAAGACATGAACAACATTGAAAAACCATAAAACCCGAATTCAGAAAATCAAATGGGTCAAGTCAAAACCCGAATCGCTATAATTTACTTAAAGCTTATAGACAATATTATGAAATTTATTAATAAAATCAAGCTAGTGACATTGAAGAAAGACTTGCACGCTATATTTTCTAATACTTAAAGATTTATGACAAAAATTCTAATTTGTGAAGCTTCCAATTAAATTGCAATAAATTTTTACTAATTTGTGGAGTGAAAGCTAGATCAATACAAACAATATTCGAGGACAAAATCATCCACTAATATGTGAAGAAATTTCAAAGGACCAAGCGTTACTTGAAAATTATAAGATTAATACAGTGATAAGAGCTTTCAATTTTTCTTTGGATTTCTTTTCAATTATTAATTTACAAATTTTCTTAGGTTAGTCATCTAACTTGGTGGAACAATTTGGGTTTGGGGGATCCATTTTGGGATCGATCTTAATAATTCAAACCATTCACTTTTTAAGATTTATTGAATAGAAAATTCATATAAAATATTAAGGTGATTACAGATCAATAGTTATATGTCTGAATAACATTTATATTATAAACAATAGATGTTAGTCTTGAATATATATTTATCGCCCATTTTTTTTAAACAAACGTGATTAAAACATATAGTTACCGATATGCAATGATTTTATTTTTTTGCATTAATATTCTACTCAACAAGTTATGAAAAAGTGAACAGTTTAGATTACTGAGGTTGACTCCAAAACGAGTTTACTAAGCCCAATTATTCTCTTAAGTTGAATAGCCAACTTGAGTGAATCCAACCCAATTTATTTATTTATTATATTGATTGAAAAGGGTGGGTTTGCACCAATGAAACATCTTATAAGAGACTTCGTTCTTCAATTCTCTCATTACTCATCTGTCCAACCCTTTCTTCAATAATGATGTACAATATTTTGAAAGATTTTCACAAAGAATAATGCTATATATATAATTTTTGTAGAAAGAATTCATACGAAATGATGATGTCAGTCCTTTTGTTTCAAGCAAAAACACCTAATGGTAGTCTATAATTGCAGAAGACTTGTAAATAGGTCTAAAGACTCCGATTTGGAAAATAACTTTTTTGGTTTTTTTCTTCTTCTTTCTTTTAAGTTAAAAAAAAAACAATTTTTTAACTTTTTTAGGATAAATTACAAATAAACTCCTTGAAATTTGTTTAAAATATGAATTGTTCCCTATAATTTCAAAAATTACAAATACCTTCTTTGTCATAATTCCTCATTGGATAAACTATATTTTGCCTATTTTATATTTGGCCATTTTCTTAATTTGACTCTTAAAGTTTTTCTTTTCTTTTCCTTTTGACCCTTCATGTTTCAAGTTTTTTCCAATTTATTTATAAAGCTAACTTCTTTTCAAAATCAGACAAAAACTGCCACGATAACTGTCACAGAATATAAAAATATATATTATTATATTAGGATTTAAGTTTGTATTGGTGTGAATTATGTAATAAAATATTTTATACTGCGTGACTGTCAATATATTATTTTCTATCTAATTTTTTACAGAAGTTTTCTTTAGGAATAAACTAGACAAAACTTCAAACATGAAGGGCTAAAGTAGGAAAAAATAAATTTTAAGGGCCAAAGTGAGAAAGTGATCAAATATAAAAGGAGCAAAGTGGAATTCATCGTTGGTCATTTAAAAGAGTTAACAAAAAAAATAAAATTTTGAACTTTCCTGCTATACAACAATAAAATTATCATAATTGTTAATTAAAATATATTTGTGATATCATTAAAAACTGTTAATTTTCTTAATAGTTAATTAATGAGATGTATCATTTTTTATACGATTAAAAAATTTAAAGAACATGATATAATTTTTATAATCACAAGAGAAAATTTGTATTTCAGCAAATTTTAGAAATGTATTTATAATTTACCCTTTTTTTTAGGTGTTTATAAAAAAACCCAATAAAAGGCCGTTTTTTTTTTTATTTACTTATGAAAACAACTGTTTGGCAAGGGTTCCCCCCCTAAAAGTCGAACAATAAAAAAAATAATAATAATTACCAAACCTCATCAATTTATCACCATTTAAAACTTGAGTCCGTAATTTCATAGGATTTGAATCCGCAATCTCATAGAATTTATCAACAATAATGTTTTTTTCATCGACTTAAATCCACAACCTCATAACATAGTCATGCTACACAACTATTAGGCCAAGGGAACTGTTAACTGTTAGTAAAGTTTACCAAAAGCGTAATAAGAGTTCTAGTTAATTTTATCATCATCATATTAGAGAGGGAAAGAGAGGTGAGAGAAATTACCTCTGAAAAAAATGGTGGAGAGAGAGAGGGGAAGTATAAATCACCAAATAATCCTCTGGAGATGGAGACCTGAGGGGAAGTACATATTTTTTCAATTACCCCTTTAAAATTATGAAAAATATTATTTTAAAAATTAATTTTCCATTTAAATAATATTGATTCTTATCTTCATACTTATATAATTTTGATTGAAGAAAATCAAACTAATAACTTATGAGGTGCACAAGAAGTGCCTACTGATTATTCAGTTGAACATCTAGACAATAATACACTAATAATTTGTGAAATAAAAGGTAGAATAGATCATTAGAAACAATATTCGTGGACCAAATCATCCACAAAAGCTCCCCACATGGAGCCTTTATTTAAGCTATATGTGAGGAAATTTCCAAGAACCAAGCATCATTAGTTGAAAATTCTAAGATTAATACATTGACAAGAGTTTTAATTTTTCTTTTGGTTGCTTTTCATTTGGCCTAATAGTTATGTAGTGATCTAAGGTTATGGATTCAAATCTTATGAAAAAAAATTAACATATTTTATTTTTCTCTTATTATGAGATTTGTATTATGTGATTGTTGAGTTAAGTATGATTATTTTGTAGTGATATTGTTGGGTTGTGCTAGTGTTAGTAACCTTTTTTGTTAGGTTTCAATCTGACGCAACCTTGATGCAAATTTTACCAACCAAACAATGATCAAGATATGTGTTGACAATTCAATTGCCCCATTAAAATTTTAAAAAATATTTTTTCATTTACCCATCTAAAATTTTGCTTTTGCTACTAAAGAATTTTCACCACGATTAATATAGTTGCAAGAGCTTTCAATTTTCTTTTGGTAACTTTTTATTTGGCCAAGTGGTTATGTAGCATTATTTTGTAACGTGACACTTTTCTTTATTTACAAAAAACCTAGGTTACAGAATAATGTTTATAACTTAAAAAATAATAATAATTCCAAGTAATTTAAGTAATTATTTCCTAAATAGTAGTTTACTTGAAAAATTATGCTTTTATAAACATTACATTATGCATTTAAAAAATAAATCTTGTAATCAAGATCACAAAAGACTTATCAAATAGTTTTAGTGGAGGGTTAATTATTGATGTAAAACAAGTAGTTAAAGAATTTTTGGAACAATACGACGGGTAAAAAGTAAATAAAAAGTTTGAAAAATCTAAAAATTTCCAAGATATTGATTTGTGATTATGTATCAATTTTAAATAGTAAATAACAATCTCAATCAAACAATCAAAGACAAATCGACACAACAATTTGATGTGGAAAAATCACAATTGGAGTGTCTCCAATTGTGATAAAAAAAACTTTGAGCCAAAGCCACAAAACAATCCACTAAGAAAACAAAAAAGAATTACACAAGTGTACTCTCAATTGTCTAGTGAATCCACGTCCAAATTGAACCGACCCCAATGTGCCTCTTCCACCACCGTCTTCACCTCAGAATTATCTTGCCCAATATTGAATCCACAACGATGATGTCGAATCTATGACAATGAGCCATTCCGGAATCCACCAAAGCTTTAGGCCAAAATTCCACGAAATCCACCGAAAAACAACTTTCTCTTTTGTGAATAAATAAAAATAAACAAACCCTTGATGACGTTGATATGAAGTTCGCGGATCCATTGATCACTCTTAAATAATCAAGGAATCACTCAAAAAGTACCCTCAAATATAAAACACTTTGTATCTTGTTCCTCTCTAAAAATCTGTACAGCTCAAACCCTAGATACAGCAAATAGCGCACTTTATAGAAAATAAGATCGCGTAGACCACTCGAGCAGTGTGACTAAAGGCGGTGCGAAACATATAGGCTGACCGCTCGAGCACTAAAACTTTCTTTCCAGAAATTCAAGCGCTCTGCAAAAATACTAGATGATCCTTTTCTTCGCTCGAGCACACAAATAACTGCTCAAGCTCACAAGTGACTGTTCGAGCTGTCAAACAGCTTGATTCCCGACATAGTCAATGAAGTGGCAAACATGAAAGAATTAAGATCCAAACTCCTTTGTAAGGCACGATTCGGGTTGGATTCGCATCTAAATACTCATAGCCTCACTAAAATAAAAGATCGAATAAGATTACAACTGAAAGGAGTTTTGTCAAACAGGATTGCCAATAACAAAAACTTAACAAAGTTAAATTGACAGTAAAAACGTAACTTTTATGATGAGCATAGAATCCTCCCAAATTTTGTATCTTCCTTGTGGATTTAAAGTGTTTTTCATTATATCTAGCCTTACGTAATATTTTTCGGTGCATACACAATACGTTTGCACTTAGTTCTTTCACTTTAAATTGTAACAAGTAAGTTCTTAAACTTTAAGTTAAGTTTCAATGTTACTCTTCCATTCACTAACATTAATAAAATTGAAAAAAAATTTGACATATGAGCGACACATGATATTTTTCTTGTTAAACGTCTACACTTTCACCATAAACTTATTTTGAACATTTCACTTTTAATTGTGTCCTATTGTTACATGTAAGTTAATTATAGTATGTCTCATTAATATTAATGGATGGAAAAATATATAAAAACTTAATGAGGTTGAATGTCATAAAAAAAAAAAAAAATGCATAAAAAACTTAATTTGTAATTTCAATTCATCCCCCCTACAATATAAAAAATTGAATTTAAATTACACATTTTTAAAAAATTATATAAAAATTCTAGATGCATAATTTTATTGTCATTGAAAATTTCAAGTCAAAATTAAAGAAGATTTGCTTAAAACTCCTAGTGAATATTTGAGAAGACTTTCTATTCAAACTTTTATGAAGTTATAGTGACAAATCTAAGCATGTGGGGTTGATTTTTTAAATATTGAAAGACACATGTCACAAAAATTCTAATTTTTTATGCTTCCAATTAAATTCCAAAATTTCTATGACTCTAAAAGTCATGCATTTCTTTGTCTACATAATTTAATTTTGTTTACAAAAATCCCTCTAAAGACTTTTCAACATTCCATTTTTTTTCCACATAAAAGACTTTTTACGGTCACAAAATATTCTTATTTCGCCCAATCAAAAAAATATACTAATAATAATAGTGTTGTTTGGTACAATTTATTATAAATTAAAAGCTGGTAATTTAAAAATAGAAGTCAAAAGCATCCCGTCACCTAATTTTTAGAAATCTAATTTATTCAACTTATTTAAGTTACTTCTACCTAATAAAAAAAAGTAGAAATTGAACCAAACATAAGCAGAAGTTGTACCAACAATATGTGCCCACAAAAATTATAAACAACTCAGATAGGCCGCACTAAATAAGCAAAAAAGAAATTTACGCAAAGCATCTTCAGCCAAAAAAAAAAAAAACAAACACACACACACACACTCAACAACAACAACAACAATAATAACAACAAAAAATAAAACATTTAGCAAACCTCGTCAATTTATAACCATTCAAAGCTTATAGTCCAGTTTAATAAAAGTGTAATAAGAGGATCACTAAAGACTTACGTAAGCATTATAGTAAACTTCTAAATTAATTTTACTGAAAAATCAAACTTATAACAAAAACATATAGGCAAATTATATTGATAGTCCTTGTATTTTGATCCTTACGTCATTTTAGTCTCCATAATTTCAATCGATTAGATTTTGATCATGAATTTATGATTTTGTATCAATTTAGTCCAATTGATACAAGTGTTAGCATTTTTTAATAAAAAATAAATACATAAGTGGCATGTGTCATGATTTAAAGGAAAAAATTATAAATTTACTCAACTCAGTGAGTTAACTTCAATCGATTCGGTGATAATATTTTGTTAAAAGCACTAATGGTATTATCAATTTGATCAAATTAATATAAAATCTAAAATTGAGCCAATTAAAATATAAGGACTAAAATGACTCAATTGACAAAATAGAAAAACTACCTGTGTAATTTGTCCAAAACATAATTTTATGGTTATCCAATCAGGATTATTAAAGATTTACCCAAAGCTTATAGACAATATTATGAAATTTATCAATAAAATCAAGCTAGTGACATTGAGGAAAGACTTGCACGATATATTTTCTATTACTCAAAGATTTATGACAAAAATTCTAATTTGTGAAGCTTCCAATTAAATTCCAATATATTTCCACTAATTTGTGGAGTGAAAGCTAGATCAATACAAACAATATTTGAGGACCAAATCATCCACTAAAAAGTGAAGAAATTTCAAAGGATCAAGTGTTAGTTGAAAATTATAAGATTAATACAGTGACAAGAGCTTTCAATTTTTCTTTGGATTTCTTTTCAATTATTAATTTACGGTCGGTTTGAATTTTCTTAGGTTAGTCATCTAACTTGATAGAACAATTTGGGTTTGGGGGATCCGTTTTGAAATCGATCTTGATAATTCAAACCACTCACTTTTTAAGATTTGTTGAACAGAAAATTCATATAAAATATAAAGGTGTTCGCAGATCAATAGTTATATGTTTGAATAACATTTATATTACAAAAAAATAGATGTTATTCTCGAATATATATTTATCCTCCATTTTTTTTTAAAACACCGATATCCAATGATCTTGATTTTTTACATTAATATTCTATTCAACTAGTTCTAAAAAAGTAAACAATTTAGATTACTGAGATTGACTCCAAAATGAGCTTACTAAGTCCAATTACTCTCTCAAGTTGAATGGCCAACTTGAGAGAATCTAACCCCGTTAATTTATTTATCATATTGATTGAGAAAGGAGGGTTTGCACCAATGAAACATCTTATAAGAAACTTCCTTCTTCAATTCTCTCGTTACTCATCTGTCCATCCCTTTCTTCAATAATGATGCACAATATTTTAAAAGGTTTTCACAAAGAATAATGTTATATATATAATTCATAATTGCAAAAATATTTTTGTAGAAAGAGCTCAAACGAAATGATGTCATTTTGTAGTCCTTTTGTTTCAAGCAAAAACACCTAATGGTAGTTTATAATTGCAAAAATATCATATTATATTATTTTTTAGCTTTATTTATAAAATTAAGTTTTTGAATCATTTTTGTTTTTAATAATATAGTTAAAGCTTATATAGTTTATTATTTTTTGTCTGAAGAAGGCCTGATCCGTCAAAAAATCTAATCCAAAATATCATTTTGCGAATGTGTTATTATGGGTAATAATATTAAATTGATTAATTTTAGAAAATCAAAAAATCCTATGAAAAATAAATGGAAAATGAGAAACCACTCATGATGAGTAAGAATGATTTACTAGGACTTGAAATATCTAAAACCCTTAATAGGATATTGAACTATTAATTATTTTTCATGCATTAGATTATTTCTTCATTTTACAATTTTTCAAAAAAAAATTTTAATTTTATAAACCTTTTCTTACTAATCCTATCTTCCATCGTTAAAAACAAACGAGACATTATATATGTTAATCGAACAGGGCCTGAGTTATTAGTCATTTCACTCTCTGATGTTAATATACTGATATAATTAAAAATAAAAGGAAAAAAAAATGTGAGGATATAAATAGGACAATCGAATAATTCTACGTCCAAAATATCGGTTTCGGATTACCTATACCCATTTCCTGTACCCATCTTATGTCCTATTTATGATTTGAAGATTGAAGACGTGGCAGCCTGAGATGAATAGGACAGAAGATGGGTATACAAAAATAGGTACAGGAGATCCGAAGCCTATAATACCGAAGAATCAACACCAATTTTTTTATTTAGTCAAGCTTGCTATTGACATAGAGTACCAAATAAGAATAGTATTGTGGGTCTTTTATTCAGGCACTGTTTGGAAAATGGCCAAATCATTTATAATAAGAAAAAATCTTTTTAAATCATATTTGATTGTGAATTTATATAGTGATTTGAAAATGAAAACGAAAATGTGAGAAAGTGAATAAAAAATTTAGCTTACATTTTATTTGTATTTCTCTTATATTTGCCTTTCTTTTTTCAAATTCCCTTACCAATTCATGATTCAAACACAATTTTATTCATAATACAATGATGATTACATTTATTTACTAAAAATTATATATCACCTTCAATGTTAGCATAATATTATTAGTAATAAAAATGAGTAAGTGTTGGGACTCATTACTTCAATAATACAATACTGAATACTAATTACATTTATTTACTAAAAGTAATTTATCATCTTATATATTATCTTTAAATTCGAGGACCAAATCATCCACTAAATATGAGATGAAATTTCAAAGAACCAAGTGTCAGTTGAAAATTATAAGATTAATATAGTGACAAGAGCTTTCAGATTTCTTTCGGTTGCTTTTCAATTATTAATTTACAATTTGAATTTCCTTAAGTTAGTCATTTAACTTAATAGAATAATTCGGGTTTGGTGCGTCCGTTTTGGGATTGATCTTGATAAAATATTCAAATTGCTCACTTTTTAAGATTCGTTGAATATAAAATTCATTACGGTGATCGCACATCAATAGCTATATGTTTGAATAATATTTATATTACAAAAAAATAGATGGTTATTCTTGAAATTATATTTGTTGTCTATTTTTGTAAGACAAATGTGATTCAAATATATAACTATCGATGTTCGATGCTTTTGATTTTTTACATGAACAATCTACTTAACATGTAATGCCCTGAAAATTGGGCAGGGTATATCTATTTATGCAAAAACTCACCTGATAGACAAACACACACATATATATATATATATATATATAGCTAGCTATTCCATACATCCATTTCCATTAAATCCCAAAATGCCAAACACATGTTGTTCACATCTCAATGCCCCAGTTCTAATCACAAGCATGCATTTTACAACAAGTATGAAATGAAAGCCAAATAGATAATAAGTGTCTTACAAGTTTACAAATTTATGCAAGAATATTCTTGGTTACACAAAATGGAGTTTCAACTCAACGCAAATACAGCCCTGGGCTTACATTCAACAAATAACAATAAAACAAAAATGAAGCTTCAGCTCTGAGTCCTCCCAAGTCAATGCCTTGGCGGAAGCATAGCACTTGTACCAGGAAAAACCACAGCCTAGTAGAGATATATTATACAACATATGAACCATGACAAGACTAAAAAGGAGTATGCTCATGCTATGCTTATGATAAAACAATTTATCTCTCTTTTTATAAAGTATGCAATGCTGAGATGCAATAACAGATATAAAGCCAATTTCATTTTAAACCATATCTGTTACATAAATACACGCTTAGTGAATCTCTAGGTGAGAGTGTCTGCAAGTAGGCCCTAATGCACTACCACTGTCATTTTTACCAGTAAACTAGAAGACTCGATACTTAACTGCGCGGTTCCATACCCCCTACCCAGATTCACCAAGTATTTATCTTTTCGCAAAGAGATACATTTCCAAACATTTCTAAAAAACAAATACATTTCCAATGAAATGAATGTAATACAATGTCCAATACAACAAATGAGGAATGTGGTTCAATTTATCTAAGTCTCATGCATTTCTACAACAATCATGGCTATCCTCCACCGATAGCCCAAAACAGATATTTCTAAACAGATATTTAAATAATTAAATTCCAAAAATTTTGATAAATGCAATCTATTCCACATCTCATCAAATATGAACAACTACACTAGTTTTCATATCACAATCACGTCCGGTAACCTCTTAAGGTCCATTTCTAACCGTGTCGGTTTTATCCCAACAGATACATTAAGCAAAATAATACCGTTAATACCCAAGAAAATATCATTTTCTTTCCAAACTCATTCTCCAAGTATTATTCAACTATGACATCCTATTTTGATCAAAAGCTCCAAAAGTTCAACATAATTCCTTTATTTTCTTTAAAAATGCTCTTTTGGTCGCAAACCGGTAAAAATTTCAAAACCGATCTAGTCGAAGTCCGTTTTTGTTCAAATTTAAAATATAGCTCTTTCATAACCTTACAAACATATTCCAAGTTTACACTTTCGCAATTTGGGCATCAACTCTTCATTTTTCTCAAAATTTCTTATTTAGGCAATTAAATCACAAATTTTCCAAAAATTCTAATTAAATTATATATAACTCAAAGCTCTATATAATCAAGTAAAAGTGCATAAAGAAGTGTAGGAAAAATCCATACCTCGAGCCAAGAAGCTTTCAAATTTTTCGGCAACAGAAATTAAATTTTTTTGGAGTCAAACGACACCTTTTCCACCCTCTACATTTTGATTCAAAGCACTAGTGGTCAAAAATGACTTACACTAGATCAAACCTATGAAAAACCAACATTGGAACCCTTTCTCTTTTCTTTCTCACGGCAAGAACTCCAAGAACTCTCAAAAGTTGAATAAAAAATCATTTTGGTTGCTTTTATAGATATTTTCTAAACAAATATCTAACTATATATATACACCTATATATATATATATATATGTATATAAATTTAAAAATACATTTCAACATCTTTAATGACAAAAGTGAATATAATATTTTCTCACCACAAAATATATTTCGTTTAATGGTACACACCATAAATATTCACAACTCTTTTATGGTAATTAAATAATAATAATAATAAAACCATAACAATATTACATGGTTACTAACGA
The DNA here is from genome assembly GCF_055761805.1 of Camellia sinensis. Classification (NCBI taxonomy): domain Eukaryota; kingdom Viridiplantae; phylum Streptophyta; class Magnoliopsida; order Ericales; family Theaceae; genus Camellia; species Camellia sinensis. The sequence goes on along the minus strand of NC_138972.1, from coordinate 72,766,542 downwards.
GTCACAATTCAATCAATTGGATCCAAATGAATGGAGTTTAATAATTTAAAATAAATCCCCAACTGAGATTCAAGTATAAATTCAATTTGATTCAACTCATTACACGACAAATCTTAAAAAGTAACAATTTAGATTAACGAGGTTGACCCCAAAACGAACTTATTAAGCCCAATTATTCTCTCAAGTTGAATGGCTAACTTGAGAGAATCCAACCCCGTTAATTTATTTATTATATTGATTGAGAGGAGAGGGTTTGCACCGATGAACATCTTGTAAGAAACTTCCTTCTTCAATTCTCCCAGTACACATCTGTCCATCCCTTTCCTCAATAATGATGTACAAAATTTTGAAAGATTTTCACAAAGAATAATGTTATATATATATATATATAATTTTATTGAAAAAAATACTTGATGGTAGTTATAATTGCACAAAATATCATATTATATTTATTTAGGGCAAATTACAAACACCCCTTCGAGGTTTGAGAAAAATATAAATTTCCCCCTGAGGTTTGAGAAATTACAAATTGTCTCCTAAGGGTCAAATTTTAATAACAAATTAAGAAAAATTAGGGGGGAATCTGTATGAAAATAAAAATCTCAGGGGGCAATTTGTTATGAAAATATAAACCTCAGGGGGCGGGATGTAATTTTTCAAACCTCAGGGAGGAATCTGTATTTTTACCAAATCTCAAGGGGTGTTTGTAATTTGTCCTATTATATTTATTAGTTTTATTTATAAAAATTATGTTTTTGAATCATTTTTTGTTTTTAATAATATAGTTAAAGCTTATATACTTTATTATTTTTTGTCTGAAAAAGGCCCAATCTGTTAAGAAATCGAATTCAAAATATCATTTTGTGAATGTGTTATTGTAGGTAACAATATTAAATCTATTAATTTTAGAAAATCAAAAAACCCTATGAAAATTAAATGGAAAATGAGGAATCATTGATGATGAGTAAGAACGATTTACTAGCACTTGAAATATCTAAAACCCTTAATAGTAGATTAAATTATTAATTATTTTATATACATTAGATTATTTCTTCATTTCACAATTTTTCAAAATAAAAATAATTTTATAAGCCTTTTCTTATTACTAATCTAATCCTACCTTTGATCGTTAAAAACAAACAAGACATTATATATGTTAATCAAACGGGACCTTAGTTAGTCATTTCACTCTCTGATGTTAGTAGTGTGTGTATACTAATATAATTAAAAAAAAAAACAAAAGAAAAAGAAAAATGTGAGGAGATAAATAGGGCAATCTAATAATTCCAAGTCTATAGTACCAGTTTCAGATCTCCCATATCCATTTTCTGTACACATCTTCTGTCTCATTCATGATTTTAAGATTGACGATGTGGCAGCCTGAGATGAATGGGACAGAATAATGGGTACAGGAGATCCGAAGCCCATAATACTGAAGAATCAACACAATATTTTTTTATGTAGTCAAGCTTGCTATTGACATAAAGCACCAAATAAGAACATTATTGTGGGTCCTTTATTTAGGCACAGTTTGAAAATTGGCCAAATCATTTATGAAAAATAAAAAAAAATCATTTTAAATCACATTTGATTACGAATTTAAATTGTGATTTAAAAAGAAAATGAAAATGTGGGAAAATGGATAAAAAATTTAGCTTATATTTTATTTATATTTCTCTTATAACCTTTCTTTTTTCAAATTCCTTTACCAATTCATGATTCAAATACAATTTTATTCATAATATAATGATGATTACATTTATTTACTAAAAATTATATATCACCTCAAATGTTAGCATTATATTATTAGTAATAAAAATGAGCCAATGTTGAGACTCATTACTTTTAATAATGCTTTGCTGAATACTAATTACATTTATTTACTAAAAGTAATTTATCATCTTATATATTATCTTTATATTAGTAATAAAATTGACCGAGTGATGGAGTCCATTAAATTAATACAATGATAATATGTGAGACTATCGTTCTCACAAAATAATAATAATAATAATAATAATAATAATAATAATAATAATAATATGTGAGACTATACAATTACAATTTTCAGTTTATATTTTTTGATTATTGAATTATTTATTAAGTTATAAATAGGAGAGTGCATATAGAAGAAGCATCATATCCAATTCCCTCTCTACCACCCCACCCAATACTGGTGTAAGAATGGGTTTCTTACTATCCAATTATCAACTCACAATATGTATCCTCCTGTATTCCCTAATTTTCTGCTTCTCTTCTTCTGCACATCTTTGCCATAATGACGAGAGCACTGCTTTGCTCCAATTTAAGCAACTCTTTTCCTTCAATTGCTCTGCTTGCGATTGCTCTGTTTGCGATTGCTCTGTTTATTCTGCTCCACTCACTGATAATTGGAAAGAGGGTACAGATTGTTGTGCATGGGATGGGGTCACATGTGATAACACCACTTCTCATGTCATTGGCCTCGACCTCAATTGTAACTGCCTATATGGTACCATCCATCCAAACAGCAGCCTCTTCAATCTTGTTCACCTTCAACACCTCGACCTTTCTGAAAACAACTTCAATCACTCTCAAATTTTACCTTCATTTGGCCGTTTCACAAATTTGACCCGTCTTCACCTCCGTTACTCCCATCTTTCTGGCCCAATACAATCATTAGAAGAAGAAGTCTGGCAAGGGAATAACTTCTCCAATAGCATTTTCCACTTACAGAAATTGCAGGAGCTGTGCTTACAAGGTAACAGAGAACTCACAGGTAAACTTCCAAGTTTTATAAACGGAACACTCCGGCACCTTAGGCACCTTAGGTCGTTGGATCTCTCTGTAATAGATTTCACCGGAGAGCTACCTAGTTCCATCGGCCAACTTGAGTACTTGGAGCACCTATCCCTCGGTCACTGCAATCTCTTCGGTACGATTCCGAGATCGCTTACAAACCTCACGCGATTAATTTCGCTTGATCTTGGAGGGAATAACTGGATCAATGGTCAATTCCCATCTTCAATCGGCCATCTTAAAAACTTGGAGGAGCTATTCCTCAATGACTGCAATTTCTTTGGTACCATTCCAACATGGCTTGGAAACCTCAAGAAACTAAGAATGTTATATCTTGGAGGGAATAACTTGATCAATGACCAATTCCCATCTTCAATCGGCCATCTTAAAAACTTGGAGTACCTAGACCTCAATGACTGCAATTTCTCTGGTACAATTCCGAGATCGCTTACAAACCTCACGCGATTAATTTATCTTGATCTTTCATCCAACAATTTTGAAGGCCCAATTCCTCAACTTTTTTCCAACTTCTCGCAACTTCTAACTACAAATTTCTCACACAATCAACTAGCAGGTCCCATTCCATCATCAATAACTGGCCTTCCAAATCTACAGTCTCTATATTTAGGCAGTAACTCAATCAATGGGACAATACCTCCTTCCTTGTTTCATCTTGTGAACCTTACCTATCTTGATCTTTCATCAAATAATTTAAGCGACACTGTTGAGCTGGACACGTTTGCAAAGATTGAATATTTGAATTATTTGGATCTTTCAAACAGTGGTCTATCATTGACCTCCACCAACTCCACTCCCTCCTCTTTCCGAAACATTAGGACATTACGATTGTCGTCTTGCAACATATGTAAAATTCCTGAATTTCTGAAAACCCGAACGGAATTGTTGGAGGTGCTAGACCTTTCGAACAACCACCTAAATGAAGAACTCAATCCACTCTGCAATCTTCATTCTCTTCGATATCTCAATCTGTCCAATAACCAATTTGCCGGATTAATTCCTACCTGTTTGGGGAACTTCAGTGGAAATTTAACCTTGTTAAATTTGCAAAGAAACAATTTCCATGGTACCATCCCTCAAACATTTGGATACGCAAGCATGTTACTGGAACTTGACATTAGCCACAATGGATTGCAAGGGGTGCTTCCAAGATCATTGGCGAATTGCACAAATCTAGAAATTTTGAATCTGGGTCATAATTTTATAGAAGATGCTTTTCCATTTTGGTTGGAGAACCTGCCCCAATGAAGGTTGTTGTCTTGCGATATAATAAATTCCATGGTCCCATAGAGCAACCAAGGAAGAGATTAGCCTTCACCAATTTACATATCATTGACATGTCTCACAATGACTTTACAGGTACTTTGCCATCAAAATACTTTGATAGTTGGGATTCAATGATGATGGCCAATGAAGACAAAGCTCAGTCAAAATACATAACCATATATGATTATTATTCGGTGACCATAATGAATAAAGGATATGAAATGGAATACGTTAAGATCCTCACCATCTTCAAAGCAGTCGATTTTTCACACAATAAGTTTCGTGGAAAGATTCCCATATCTATTGGCAGACTTAAATCCCTCCATGTCCTAAATTTTTCAAGAAATGGCTTCACAGGTCCGATTCCATTGTCCTTGGTGAATCTAACTGAGCTTGAGTCCTTGGATCTATCCCAAAACAAGCTATCTGGTAAGATACCTCAAGAACTAACAAGCTTAACATTTCTTGAAGCTTTTGATGTCTCGCAAAATAATCTAACTGGGATTATACCACGAGGCCAGCAGTTTGAAACATTTTCAAACACTTCATATGGGGGAAATGCAGGCTTGTGTGGTTTTCCCTTGTCAAAGGAATGTAACACTCCCAAGGTAGCAGAATCACCATCTTTACCATCTTCTTCAAGCCACAATTATAAATGCAGACTTGATGGTTTTGGATGGGAAGCAGTGTTGATGGGATATGGATGTGGAGCAGTATTTGGTTTGGTGATAGGAAGTTGCATCATTCGAAGGAAAGAAGAATGGCTTGCGAGAATTTTTAGAGTGAAAATGCGTCATCAGAAGAACAGATCAAATGTGGTTAGGTACCAATATGGACGAAGATGACATGTTCAGAACTAAGTGGAGCTTGTTGAAGTAAAGGTACTACCATGTTTTCCTTTTCATTAAAGCTGTTTGTTTTTAATTTGATTGTGAACCATGATATCCCTTTTCATTTCCTACTTCTATGTTTCAAATTTGACACACATGATTGACTGCTAGAATATATAGTTAGTTACATGCCTGTATGCAAGTAGAAAGATAATAGATTACATGAAGAAAGAAAAAAAAAAAAAAAAACTCTTTTACAAAAATTGAATTCACAACTCTGTAATTTTAATCGCTTAAAATAACAAATTTAGATCAAAGTCGAGGAGAAGAAAACAAAATGGTAAAATAATTCATGCTGACATTAGAAATTATGAACTACATGTTTTCAATACGAATTTATATACATGTTTTCAAGTCAAGTTAAATTTTCACAAATAGGTGCTCATTTTTTGTTTGTTGATTTTAGTTTTTCTTTGATTTATACACATGTTTTTTTTTTTTTTTTTTCAAAATTTTGAATCTTTCTAGATTAGAAGCACTTGAAAATAATTATATATATATATATATATATATGTAAAAAAAAAAAAAAAACCTTCTAATTCAAATTTTTTAAAGATTCACTAAAAATAAAATTTCAGAAAATGTGATTTTCTAGCATTTGCCAAACAGGGATGGATTTTTTTTTTAATTTTATATTTATTGTCAGCTAAATAAGTTGTAACTAAGGTGGGCGTCGTGTAGTGCTAGGTTGTAATACGTCATGTTATTTTGAGTTTCTGTCAAAATTAACTCAACACTAGCCCATTCCACCTTTTTGTTATATCATATTATTGTGTCATGTCATTTTAGGTCTGTGTTCGATTTATGTTGTGTTAACAAGTCATATCAAAAAAATTATCCTTAATTAGAAGTATCGAGTGTATGAAAAAATTAAAAGTTTTCTTTACAAATTAAATTTAATGAAAATAATCTCTACTTTATGAAAAAATAAATAAAATAAAAAATCTATAGATGAAATATTTAATTTTAACTCAATTCTATTTCCCTAATTTACAAAATTAAATCCTATGCTATATTTGTTTTACTAGATTACTTCTAAAATAGTTGACAAAAAATACATTATCTTTATTTATTTTTTATTTTTTTAAATATTAGCCTCAAAATTTTAATTTAGTTTGGATGGAGTTGCATAAGGATTCAATAATATCATGATAATCTTTACGCCCTGTTTGGAAAGGGCTATTTGGGCTAAAATAGTCAATAAAAATAAAATAGGCTAAAATAACTAATAAAACAAAATGTCACATTCAACCCATAATTATTTCATTTTTTCTCTCACAACTATCAAATTTACTACAAAAGCAAAAAACAAGTATTTTTTCAAACACAACTTTTTAGCCATGCTAAAATAGCAAAAAAATCAAAAAGCCAACTAAAAGACCTTACTTCCTAAATGAGACCTAGTAGAAATAACATTACAATAAAATGAATTTGTACTATACATAATATTTTTCATAGCAAATGACACATGTATTTTTGTATTTTAAAAAACAAAAAATTGAATAAATTGTCCAGGTTATGCATAATATTTTTCATAATAAGAGCTTATTTCTATAAAAATAAAAATAACCATGAGTTATTTTTTAGTATAAAGAATTCAAAAATATCACAATGTGATATATACAAACATTACCTCATCGATGATAAATTATTAACTATAAATGTGTTTTAAAAATAATAATTATTGAAGCCTGGATAGTTTCTTGAGTGGTCATGAAGACGATACTTAAGTGATAAGTTGAGTACGATTTTAGATTCGAATCTATAGAGAGATACTAACCTACGTTGTAATTTAACTATTAACATATTAACCGTTATCTTAAAAATAAATAAATAATAATAACTCAAAAATAAATTTACTTTTCAAATTGTAGAGATATGATAATTATTACATATGAATCAAATAATCAATTATTAATTACATATGAAACGCAATAAACCAATGATTGAATGGCATATGTATTTATGAGTTACAACTAACAATCAATTATTAGTTACAAATTTGTAGCTGTTAGTTATAGTCATTATGGTGTTGGTTATGATTTAGTTGTGACCTATTATTGTTATTTTAGTTATGTTTGAAGAGGTGTTTAGTTATGTCTGAAACAATATTTAGTTATGATTCATTTTAGTATTGATCATAACTTATTGTGACATTAGTTATGACCTATTATGATTATTATTTTAGTTATGAATAAAAAAATTTCTTATTATACCTTAAGTGATATTTGATTATGATCATTTTTTTAGTTCGGGCATTTGTTACAGTAGCATCACAATTATGATAAATTATATTTAGGCCAAGTTTGGGAAGACTAAAAAAGTGCACTTTTTGTCTTTTTGGACTAAAAAATTGAGGTTGAAAATATGGATGTTTGGGTTAACTTTTTGACTTTTTATTGAAAAATGTGTAATAAAAAATTGTAAAAATTGATTTGTAGGGAAAAATTTGAATTGGGAGTTGTGCAGCCGTAATTGTTGACTTTTGGTGAATAGTGTTAACTTTTTAACTTTTTGAGTAACTTTTTGACTTTTTGACTTTTTTTAAAGTCCCCAAACTTGGCCTTAATGAACACCCCAAATAGTGGTGTGTATGATAGAGGAACCCATACGAAGCCCATCTTAAGAGTTCTCTTCGAGGCCCAAAATTTAGCGTTGCATTGCACCCAATCTTATTACCCAAAGCCAATACTTGAGAAAGCCCATATGATCTCTCCTGATAAAAGAAAAATAGAAAAATAACTAATAAATCTAAGTTTTCTTACAGAAAAATCATTAAGACCTATTAATTTTGTATTAAGATAATTCATTCATATTTTAAATAAATTATTTTGAAACAGTAATACTATAATTTTTCTCACTTTTACCTTTTTCCATGGATATTTATCACATTTGTACTCATAATTTAATGGTCAACTTTAGTAAAAAAATCATAAATAGGGTCTCAAAAATTATAATTAAGATTATTCACTCTATTTGGTTCTGAATTTTTAAAAATAATTTTTTGAGTTTTTAATTCTGTTTTTTTAGTGAACTTGTTTAATATTTTAGTCAATTTTATTTTTTATTTTTAAATGCACCTAATAGATGTACTTGAAAAGTAAAATATTTATAAAAAAATCATAAAAATTTCAAAATATACCCAAAAAAATACAAAAAATACAAAAATATACTGAATTTTTGTATTCTTTTATATTTTTTTAGTATATAGTGAATTTTTCTTGAAAAAAAAATCAAAAAATTTGTATTTTTTACATGTATCTAAATTAAATTGATATAAAAAAATTTAAATGGCTAAAATATTACTAAAATTCACCAAAAAATAAATAAATAAATGGGGATGAAAAAATCAAAAAAAAAAAAAAATTAACATACAAAATAATGAACATGTTGATTCTAGATCAATACCTAATACATCAATAATTAATATTTACATGAAAAAAAAATAATTCAATTGAAATCGCATAGAGTTTGGTATTATTCTATAACAATATTTGGCTTTAGCAATCACCTCATTATGGAAAAATTGAATAGAAAAAAAATCTAACAGGATCGGCAAGAGGAATATTTTTCTAAATATTGGCTCTCTTAAATATTGTTGAGTATAAGAGGAATATATGACAGTAAGACTTTGTGGAAGTGTTTTATGCAAAATACGACTGAATTCTTCTAATAGAAAATTGATAAAGGTTGAACAATTTTTTTAAAGAAAAGTAAGACTAATTTGTTATTTTTCCAAAAAAAAAAAAAAAAAACATTGACCGACAAAAATAAAACCATAATCTAGAGTTTGTTTCTTGTTTTGTTTTATTAAAAACAAAAAAGTTTGTTTGGTGTTATTTTCTTCTTTGATGTTTTCATTTCTAATTTTTTACTTTCAAAAAAACTTTATGAAAATTGAAGGGAAAATAACAATTAAGTGGTAAATTTAAAAAATAATTTCAGATATATGATAACGTTTATAAAATCACCAGGGGAAATTCCAGATTTATTGGCGTTTAAAAAACGCCGCTAATTCTTTTATAACGTTTAGTACCAAACATCGAAGACGCAGCCGTCGCTACAGCGATACGCTTTAAAAACGCCGCTAAATATGATAAATAACGGTAAAATGACATCATCAAATATTTAGCAACGTTTTTAAAAACACCGCGATAGATTTTTTCCTATTTTAAAAATATGAATTAAAAATATAACTGTTGGCATTGTAGCGGCGTTTGAGAAAACGCCGTTATAGCTCTCTTTTTGTTTGTTTGTTTTTTTTGGGATTTTGCTTATTCTGTTAGATTTATCTAAAGCTTATACACAGTTGCCAATGAAATTATTGCCAACCCAGAATAAATCAACCAATTATACATTTTAAGTGGAAGAACAAAGGAATATATACATGAAGATGGAACAGAGAAAAACTTATGCTCAGAAAAAGATAATTCAGAAGGAATTTAACCATCTGGACCTTCACAAATCGACCCTTAACTCGCTTCCTCGTATCTACTCTCAACTTTCTCTACTCGTACCGGATGTGCTTATTATATCTATTTATGATATGTAAGTATTAAGACGTTACAAATTTCGATTTTCTATAATAACTACCTTCGGTATTTCTTCTTCTCTTTGTAATGCTGCATGGCATTGCCTCTGTTTTGCGCAAGCTGCTCCATATCAGCCTTCGTTATTGCTGCTGTTGGGGTCTCGCCTCTCACCGGAACTGAGCTTTCTGTAAACTGGATATCTTTTGAGCCACTATAGCCTTTTGGTTTAATGAAAGCTGAACCTGATGAGGGTCGTCCTATAGGTAAATTGTTGCTCTCTGGTGTTGCAGGCCCATGGCTTGCTGTTGGCTTATTTGCATTATTCTGCATCATTAGTAGAACAAATGAATATTCACTGGGCCAATAAAATATGTTAGGACACAGAATGCAAAATTCGTATCCAAATCAAATCAGAAGAACACTTACTTAACACTACTAATCATACTAGCACATGGTGATCTCTACCCTTCCGTAAGTGTCGCACACTTCAACATGCCATTAACCGTCAATGGGGTCTGCCTGACAAATACTATTCCTCTCATTCCATTATAGTACTCTCAAGTATTGATATCTCTTCGTAATCAAACATGGCAATCATTTTGGTGAGCAATTTAATATTCATGAATCACTTTATAAATCTCTCACTAAAGGCTACCAGTAATTGATCATTGTATGTGACACCAGCAATACAACAACCATCTGCACTCACCAGAAAGAAAATATCAGATTGTGGCTGTGATTGGTTTCTCCGTTGTTCCTTTTACAAATGGAAGAAGAATTTTGGGAGTAGCAGCTGTTTCTCTCCTTTTAGAATATAATTCTTGGTTATAGAAGTATAAACCTGCAAAAAAACAAAAAGGCTGACAAATTAAGCCCTAAAAGCAACAGGAATCAACAAATTGTGATGATAATAAACATAGGAGCACAATTGGGCACAATAGAAAATCAAAATTAGTTTTTATTGTTTACTAGATTCAGTTTTTTAATTTAGTTCACTCATCATTCCTAACCATAGAGTTAAACTTGGATTTTCAGCCATCACAAATATAGTCGATATCCACATATCACCTCCCACGCAGTAAACATATTTAGAATCACAAAGAAAACAATGGAGCATGCCTCCATAACAAGAGATGGCCCTATAATCCTCAAGTACCTTAGTCAGGTAAAGCAGTTCCTCTGTCAAGGTTATTCTTCATCTCCAGCGTGTATCTCCCAAAGGCTCGCTCAATCTTCTTATTGAAATGTTCATTACGGTCATTGATCAAATCAGTATCTTTCTCATCATGAAACCTTCTCCTCCTGCTTCTCATCTCTGTCCTTGAGTTCCTTCACCATCCTTTCAATCTTGTCCTCGGCAACTTTTGGTGCCTGTCAAATATGAGTAGAATTCTTTTGTTCTGTTCAACTTTCTCTAAATTGAACCATTTTTGCCAGAAACACATAATTTCCTCAATTAAAACACTAACCTTTCCATATTGGAGGTTTGAAGCTTCTCTGTAGAATTCTGGATCAGCTTCTTTCATTTTATTGTACTCTTCGATGTCAATCTCGATGTTCTTTGACCGTTTCTTGTATGCATTGTAGAATGTTTTCTGATTAAAAACTGTTCAAGCAAGGCAATGTATTTCAGTACATACATATAAGGTATCAAATGTCAATGTTGAATGGTTCAAAGAAGGTGGGGGAAAAAAAAAAGAAGGTAACTTAAGCTTATCTTTATATTGGAGAATTAAAGAAGTTTTCAACAAAATATCTATTTCCAGCCTTCCAAGCACACTATATGTAAAATAGCTTAAACCCATGAGAATGCAGACATATACTAGGATATGTACTATACCAATAATTCAACACTGTATTATGCTGTTTATTTGACCATGTAACAACAATTATTCTTTCATTTTATCCAACCGACTAAAAAGTTCTCTTCCAAGAAGATATGGTTCGCTATAGTGCTCGTGCAAGTAAGCGATGAGTTAATCAAAGTTCATGCAATTCAGGGAAGAATGACATTCTGTTCCCAATCTCCCAGATACAAATTGATAGGACTGCAAATAGAAGCAATTGGTGGAAATGGATCCCTATAGTTAACCCCAAGTAATTGGGACAAAGACTTTTGTTGAATTTAGCTGCATTCCAAAGTTGAAAATGTATGTGCAAATAATATTTAAGAAAATGAATTAAGTTACGCACAACACACAACGTAAAATATATAATTACATAACCAAAAAGAACTAATCATACCATCCCCACCAAACGGAGCAGGCTCTTTTTAACCCCTATTGACTAGCATAACTTCATGCAAATCAGGAACAGCAGCAACTGAATTGTGCTAAACCTTAACACCAGTAGCCTGAATTTCTCCTGGTAGTGTCTAGAAAGACGTTAGGTAATTCAAGGAAAATTACAACAATATAGGGCACCTAAATGACATATTATTATCACAACACAAGGAACTTAAAAAACTTATAATAGTCAGTAACCCTACAGTTACAAAAATGTGTAGTAGGAAAAATAAATTGGAGAACTCTATGAAAATAGAGGTCAACCAGCCAAAATTCAGCAAGCACATTTCCAAACAACTGGATAAACTAAGACAATATTTCAGTTATGTAATATGCGAAGATAATAGAAAATAGTGCCACTCAGTGAAAACTAAATTCAACCGCTTTCAAGTTACAATTTGGGTAACAAAAGTTTGTAGCAAAGAGAAAACTAAAGCAACCTTTCTTAAGTAAACTTAAAAATTAATATTGACGAAAGAAGGCAACAAGATAGCACCACCCATGTACAAAAGCAAAAAAAAAAAAAAAAAAAAAAGAGTAAGGTTTGAATATGTATTATCTCACCTATGTAAGTTTTAAATAAACTATTTATTTTGATATTGAACATCTCTTTAGAAATAATTGTATTGGGCTATCGGTGGAGGATAGTTATGATTGTTATATAAATTGCATGAGGATTAGGCGATTTAATGCTAATCTATTGTTGATGTCATTGAATATAACCATGTTATAAATACATTGTCTATGTATATTTATTGGGAGGAGAAAGTTGATGTACTCCATATGTGATTATGTTTATAAATACATTGCATATATATATTTGTTTGGGAGGAGAAAGGAGATGGACTCCATTTAAAGCAAGTTGGCCGGAGTATCCTGAGTGAAAGACCTGAAATTTCATATATAAATGGGTGCCGGTTCCTTCGGACGAAATATCCATAAAATGGCAGGTTTGAAGTATTTATGTGTATTTTTGCATTGTGGAAAAACCATTGAGTTGTACTCTCAGTTTGGTTGTTGAAAGATAATGAATTTAACTCATGAATTGAGTAACATATTGAACTTGAAATGAATTGAAGGAAAATGAAAATGAGGTTTGGTCTTAGTGGCATATGAATATGCAGGCCTTGTGGATACTTCCGTATCGGTATTGTTTATGTACGTGGTATTTATACATTTGCTAAACCTCATATATTGTTTTAGATTATCTCTACTGAGTTGTTAGCTCACCCTATACGGGAATATCATTTTCAGGCGCAGGTGAGGTGTTACCTCCAAGGTAATAGCATGGATGGACTCACGGGAAGCAAGAGCTTCTTATTTATGCTTTATGCGTGTATGTTTGTTATTTGTAAAGCCAAGGGCTTAAATTGTAATGAGCGAGACTCAATTTGTGTAACCAAGCAATGACTTGGAAAGATATAAGCCTACATGGCATATAATTGGTTGTTAAACAGTAAACTCTGATATATGAAAGTATGTTGTTTCTCATATTTATTCCGCATCTGAGTTATCTTTATTGTATTATTTTGGGGGCGTTACAAAGTATGATGACAAGGTTTACATAATTAACAATGTGAAAGTATTCAAATAATTCGTCGGCTTACCAGCAAAACCTTGCACCATTGTCATTACCCACTCAGCTACTTGCTGCATCAACCAAAGGGAAAAATTGTTCACCATTTTTAGCCTCTACCACTTGCACTATGTTTGGATATTTGGTTTCTAGAAGGAAAAGAAATGGGAAGGGAAAAGTGAACAAAATTTAGCTTCTACATCATCATATACTTTTTCCCTTCTCTTTTTTCTTTCCCTCCACAAATCCGAAATCTAAGCACAGCCCTAGGGGCATTTTGAGTCTTAAAGATTAGGAAATCTAATAGACAGAGAGCATATTTAATGCTTGAAATAGAATATATGTTACCTTATCCCCAAAAATTTTCACAAGTACCTTCTATATCAGTTCGAGATATTTGTATTCCATTTGCTTTTAGTTCTTTAAAAGCTCAACCAAGTAACAATTAATTAAATGCTATAAAATGAAATTAAAGACACCCAATCAGAGTAACCAGAAAATGTATTTACACCTTGACATGGAAATTTTGTATTCATTTTCAATGCTAACTTTGACAGAGCACCCATTGAATTTTGGAAGCACGACCTCTAGGAACCCTAAATCATCTTACAGTGTCACCTTTCAAAACGAAGTGTTAAAATCTCACTCAGCCAAATATATATATATATATATATATGGGAATGCGTTGGTGTTTCCCTTTTTTTCATCCTAGTTATTGACACAGGAAGGAATCAAAACATATCAAGCTTATACTTTACCATATTTAATTTCACTTGCAAAAATGCTACAAATGTATTTCCTGAATAGATTGGCCAATGGATGTCCTAAAATTGAATATGCGTTGGCAATTAAGCATGTTATGATAAAAAATTGTTCAGTTCCCCACATCGCTTCTCTTTAAACATCAATAATTACTAGTTATGCATTCAAACAAATATCTTATGAAAATTTCAAATCCATATGTTGACAAGGGAATCAAATTAAAATATATGAAACTTTGAATCAATCAAACACTGACAATAAAAAGCATTGGCACGCCAGATGATCGCGGCATTGAGACCACATAAGCCCCAAATGCTCTATCACCTTTCATGGGGATATCAGACTTGTTAAACTCGACAGCAAATTGAGGTTTGGCTTTTAGGCCACCACTCTTAATCAATCAGATAAATCTCAAGAATGTTTCTTCAGGAACTCCGAGTGATCCCACATTTAGCTCAATCGTATCAAATCCCAATTGTTTACACACTCCTAAAACAACAAAAATAAGAGAGACTATTATTGCGAAGAATTGCAACACTTGCTTTCTTTTCTTGTTGATAAATGAGAAGTGCTTTAATACACTATTGCAGAGAAAAATAAGAAATTTTCTTTCACACCTCTATGTAGCTGTGTTACATGGACTCGCCAGTTTAGGGCAGAGTACCCGCGTCGACACGACACAACACGGGTGCGGGAGTGAGATATGTGCCGGATTCGGCATGGTTTTCTCAGACATGGCTAACATGAGAGGAGAAAGAAGAAGGGTTGTTGAGAGAGAGAGAGAGGCTGAAACTCACCTTTGCAAAGCAAGTCGAGTCGCGAGGCACGATCGAAGTGCGAACCCTAGTCGCGAACTAGACCGAATCGAAGGAGATCTGAAAATCAACATCTCAAAGCCGATTCCACCCTAGGGCTTCGATTCCCCTCTGGTTTCGACCTCTCTCTCTCTGTCTCTTCTATCTTCTCTTCTCCTCTCTCTCTTTTCTTCTTTGACTGTCTTCTCATCCTTTCCCTTCTCTTTCTCTAGTTTTTATTTATAACTTATATATTCTCTTTCTCTAGTTTTTATTTATAACTTATATATTAACTAACGTATGCCCGTATCTGAAGGTACGGTATAAATAATTTTGTGATAAAAATATAATTATAATTCATATGTATCATATTAAAATTTATTATGAAGTCTGTAATTTTTTTTACAAAAATATTGAAAAAATATAAAGAAATACTATTCTTTTTAAAAAATTGTAACAATTTTAATTGTATCATAAGTTTTATAAAACTCAAATAAAATAACAACGAAATAACCCAAAACTCCGGTGATGCAGCTCACAGAGAAGCACCGAAGTACTCCCACTGCCGACAAACAAATAATTATTCTACTGTTTATACCCATTGATATATATAATACTACAAAATAAATAATTATTATGTTGTTTAAGAATTTCAATTTAGTAGTTTGTCCAACAAACAATAAAAGCTAAATAAATTAAGATTTTAAAAATAAAAATAATAATAAATACAATATTTTGATTTCTCAAAAGTTGTGGAATTTTCTAACCTCTTCCTGATTGATGGTGGGTCACCCAAAGCTCTTTTTTTTATTTATTTATTATTTTAGACTTCACTCTATCGCTTTTTCTACTTGCTTTTTCCATCCAACCAATCACATTCCGCCCGTATGGTCTTCGTTTTGATGACCTAATTTCCAGTCTTTAAAGCTTACAACAACTTGAAAGTGCTCAAAAAGTTCAACTTCTGTCAATAGATTCTAACACCTTCAGATTTTAACACCTTCAAACTACTGATTTATCTGGTAATAGATTCTAACACCTTCAAACTACTAATTTATCTGGTAATAGATTCTAACCAAGCAAGTCCCCAGGGTTGATTTGGAGGTTTAAAAATGTATATCCGTGTCTAAATTAATTAAAAGATTAAAATATAATTAAATTTAAAAATATTGATTTAAAATGTAATTTATCAAATTTATTGGCTTTGAAATGAATTTTGTAAAAGTACCCAAACATAAATACTCCCCAATAAAATTAAAGTAAAAATTGAAAAATATAATTTATTATAAGAATTTGAAGTCAAAATTCTATTAATAAAAAAACTCTTCTGTTCAATTTTTGAACAAATCACACAACTCTCATTATTTCTTCTCTTTCTCAAAATTCACTTTTATGATAATTTTTTTAAAGATAACCCAATTTAAACCTAATTTAAATTTTGAGTTCAAATTTATCTACACACAAAAAATCATTTTCTACATAAACATAACTCATGAACTCAATTTAACTCAATTTTCACCATTTTTTTTTAACA
Source organism: Camellia sinensis (assembly GCF_055761805.1). NCBI lineage: Eukaryota > Viridiplantae > Streptophyta > Magnoliopsida > Ericales > Theaceae > Camellia > Camellia sinensis. Next base: position 72,750,107 of record NC_138972.1, on the reverse strand, counting down.
GAACTCAATTTAACATTATTTATACCGTATGCCCGTGCCTAAAGACATTGACATTATAAAAAATTAACCATCTCTAGCGTATGCCCGTGCCTAAAGACACGGTATAAGTAATGTTAGAATTAGAATATAATTGTAATTCCAATACTATTTAAATTTATTTTTTAATTTGATAAAATCACAAATTTGTTATAAAAATTTGGAGTTCTTACAAAACTCTTTACGAAAACTCGCTTTTGCTTATATAATATATAGCTAAATAGATAGATGTGCATAGATAATCTATTTGTAATGGTAGGATCTTAACAATATTCATCCTGTGGACAATTGTAATTAAGGCTATCCCTAGTGTATGCCCGTGCCTAAAGACACGGTATAAATATTGTTAAGATCAAAATACAGTTGTAATTTATACGTGTTATGTTCAAATTTATGGAGTCTGTAACATTTTTTAATAAAAATACTGAAAAAATATTTAAAAAAAAATATTATTCTTCTTATGAATTAAAATATAATTTATCTAATTTGTTGAAAAAAAAAATTGAGGTCAAATTATATTCAAATGAATTTTATAATTAGAGTGAAGTAACGGACAGTAAAACACATGAGCCTAAACACATAAAATAAAATAAAAAAATAAACCTAAAACTCTGCACCACCCACCCACTGTCCTTTCTCACTCTCTCATTTTCTCATATTTCAAATTTTGAAACACACACTCACTCACTCGGCCTCTCTCTCCTCAAAACACACTTTGTTACCCCAATAAGAGGAGGGCAAATCTATAAAGACCAAAAAAATAAAATAAAATAAAAAATTATTAAAATAAAATCATATTTACACTAGTCAAAGAATTAAAATAAAATAAAATAATCATGGTAGAATGACCCCCAAGTGGTTGTCCTTGTAGACTTGCCTTTAGGTAGAATTAAAATAAAATAAAACAAAATAAAATTATATTTACGGATCGTTCAGTTTAATTTATGGTAAAATTTTTGTATTAAATTTTGGGTGTTAAAACTTACAACATGATAATTTCGATTTATATAGGTAGGTCTTACTTAACTATTTAGTCCTTTTTAATTATGTAAGTGGTAGAGATTTTCTTAAGTTCATCTTAATAATATTATGTACTTTGAACTCAATTAATTAAATTATTAAACTTCTTTCATTTTAAACTCAATTGATTGAATTATGTTCTATTCATAATTACTTAATATTGTAATTATAAGAGAATTAGAAATATTTATAGCACATATCACCACACAAAATATAATATTTATAATAAGAACATATTACTATATCATTTTACTATTAAAAAAATTTAAAGTGATATTACAATATGTTTTATATTAATTAGTGTTGAGTTGCTAAGCATCCATAGGAAACAAACCCACATGAAAACCCCTCCAACTATTTCTCCTATCTCCATCAATGGCCAGAGATTTTCCATCCCCTGCCTCTCTGTCTCTCTCAAATTTCACCATTATTGCTCAAGATTTGAGCTTAGAATGAGAAGGGATTTTGCAAAACGTTTTTTCTCAAAAAGAAAACTCACAAAAAGAAAGGTATCAAGACGATATAAATAATATTGAGATCAAAATATAATTTTAATTCAAAAATATTATTTTTTTAAAAGAATTTTTAATAATTTTACTTGTACCACACATTATACAAAATTCAATTAATAATAACAACTCTACCCAGGCTTAATGTAAATTAAGAAATAAACATAAAAAATTTATAATGTTCACCAATAAAAAAAAAAAAACAGTCCCCTATTTTATTTCACCAATAAAATAGTGAAATAAAAAAAAAAACATGTAACAAAAAAAGCCATATTCAGCCGAGAGATCCAGTTCAAAAAAAAAAAAAAAAAACCGAGAAGGCTGGGAGATCTCACAAAGGCAAGTCATGTTCCCACCTCTCTCTCTCTCTCACTCAGATCATGACCCGGTAATATGCAACAAAACATACTTTCTTTATAGCTTTCCACTACCAAAGAAGATTGCAGATTCTTTGCTTTTCTTGTTTTTGGATTGTTGAGGATCAATATATATATATATATATATATTCAAGAGAAAAAGAAAAGATCCATGGGATTGCATGAAGTGATTCAATCCCACCACTGGGTTTTCTTTTTGATGGACGACTTCCAATGTTCATGCGGCCATACTCTGTTTTTGGTGTTGCCTGAAGCATTTGGACAAAGAAAAAGGATATCAAATTCATAGTATGTTAATTTTACAATCAACCTCACTTATTCCAAGTGGCACTGATAAAATTCACCAAGCTCCTCAAGAATATTACAGAACAATAAATGAAAAAATAAGCTTAAATAAGATAAAATATGCACATTAGAGCATCCCCAATCCTTCACCAATTAAAGAAAAGTAAGTTCCAATCATTTCACCAAACCTGTACCAAATCAAGGTTGAATCAAATCTTCACCAAATTTTGAAGTCATATTTTTACTCGAATTTGATTAAATTTTAAAAAGAGTAAGATTTGGAGACAAATTTCTTTCATCAAACATTGTGATAAATTTGAAATTTTTTCAAAAGATTTGATGAAAATAAAGAATGAGGATTTGAGTGTTCCATACCAGAACAAAATTTCACTCAAATTTGATGAAATAAGAGAGAGCAAGGATTGGAGATGCACATTAGGGAAAAGAATTATTCAAGTACAATCTAACCGACTAATGAATTAACCAACGTAGTTTTATGCCCTTTTCAAACGGGGAGGATTATGTTAGAATAATCTAAATGTAGTCAGGGAACAAAAGAGATGAAGAATACAAAGAAAACAGTTAAAAATATTCAAGAGAAAAATATTCAACAGATGAAACAACACCATCAATTTCTTCCAAACAACCTGCAATTCTTCCTTTGTGTGAGAGGAATTTGCACTGAGCAGGCGGGCCGAGCTAAGTGATGACTTGAGATGTCTTTGGGTCGTGCAACCGGGTTGGTTTTTGAGCTCGACCCTGATTGTCGACCGGAATTGAGGCTGGAACTGACCGGGCTATGCCTAGCTTGGTGGAAATTATTGGGTCTAATTGGAGTGCGAGAGGAGAAACCCGCCAATGGTGTGCGTCAATACCGTTTGGCAGTTTGGCCATTGTTGTTTGGCGGTATTGACGCGTACACGTGTAAGGAATAGAGAGGGCAGTACAACCGCTCATCCAGTTAAGGACGACAGAAGTAGTGCGCGCAGAACTCCTGAGGGTGGGTGGCCAGCCTAGAAAAAAAAGGAATGGAGGACATTGGAGGTAAGCAACCTGAACAACTCTCGCTCTCTCTCTAAAAGATCTCTCTTCTTCCTTTTCAAGTGATCTAACTTGACCGTCGGAGGGTCTATCCGGCAACACGCCGCCCGGCAGCTCACCGTTTTTGTGTTTCCAGGACAGACGCCGTTACGCGGAGCTTGAGTTCAAGGAGTACGGAGAGCGGATGATATTTTGCCCCCGTACAATTGGCGCCGTCTGTGGGAAGCTCTTTGATACTCAAACCTTGCTCTTCAAGCTTCTTCGACCATTTCCATGGCCAACAACGACGAAAATCCACTGTCCATCATCGATGGTGTCACTCCAGAATCTGTCCGATGGAGAGAAGGCCCCCCAAATGTTCCAGCCATGGCGGGCCTAGAGACTTCTTCGAGAGGTGCGTGAGACAAACGCGGAAGGAGTACTGATCGCTCACAAAGTCTAGAGGGCCGTCGACGGAGAGGGGAGTCCCGTGTGCAGCGCCTGGAGCACAAACTCAAAGACCAGGACGCTCTCATTCGTAGGATGGCGGCTAAGATGGAGATGCTGAAACGTCAGAAAAAGGGAAAGGGTGTTGCTGGAGAGGCCAACCTCAGTGAGCGCACTCCATCTCCTCATCCTAGCAGTCGCCGCCAGGAAAAGACGTCATCCCGTTCCGGAGACTTGACGGATGTGTTGGAAGAGAGAGCGCGCCGTAGAGAAGCCCAGAGATTGCCGGTGTTGCAAAGGTTGAGCACCCAAGTCCATTGTAGCGAGGATGTGGCAATGCCAGCGCCCAGGGTGGTGGCCCCTGTGCTAGTGGACAAAGAGTTGGCGAGACTTACAGCCACGTCGCTGTCCCCAGAAATCGAGGGTACGCCGCTCCCTGCCAGATTCCACCAGCCTAAGTTCACTCTGTACGATGGCAAGACAGATCCGTACATGCACGTGAGTCATTACCGGTAAATAATGGCGGGACACCGGCGCAATGACGCCTTGATGTGTCTCGTATTCCCAGCAAGCTTGGGAGAACTGGGCTTGGAATGGTTCGAAAGACTTCCAGAGGGGAGTATCGAGGGGTGACAACAGCTAGCGGAAGCCTTCTTCACCAGATTCAAAACCAACACTCGAACACCGAAGGAGGTTGACCATCTCCTGGGCGTCAAGATGGAGTCTGGAGGTTCGTTGAAGGCATACAACGCGAAGTACTGGGAAACTTACAATGAGATCCTCGACTGCCCCACCAATCTGGCAATCACTCAATACAAGCGGGGTCTCCCAGTTGGACATAGGCTACGAGATTCGCTTACAATGCACCAGCCCACAACCATGGAGTCCTTGATGCAACGGATCAATGAACGCATCCGTGTGGAGGATGATGCCGCCTCCACAACCGAGAAGGCTAATACGGTCGTGGCGGACAGAAGAGTGGTGGGAAAGGTTCACGCAATCGGACAAGATGATGGCATACAAACCACCATGGAAGAGATATAGGGAGTTCGGTTTTCGAAAGACGTCTGTGAGAAGACCGAGGAAAAGGGGCATAAAACTCGCAGTTTGTAAATGTCCGATCCATTTCTAGAACATCAAGCTCTGCCAATCTAAAGTTTTGTTTTTGGTTTTATTTTTGTAACCCTTTTTGCCATTGGCGCAATGAAACAAGTAAACCATTTTCTTGAGAATTTTTGTATTTTTGCCTCGCCAAGCGGATTTAGTGCGGTCCTATGGGCAACTAACAATCATTTTGACGGAAAGATCAAAATTCCTTGCCGAACGAATTTTGCTCGGCAAGAGGTTTGTTGATGATTTTATCAACTTTGGAATTCCTTGCCAGACGGGTTGATGATTTTATCAACTTTGGAATTCCTTGTCAGATGGATTTTACTCGGCAAGAGGTTTGTTGATGGTTTTAATCAACTTTAGAATTCCCTGCCGAGCAAATTTTGCTCGCCAAGAAGCAACTTACAGAGCTGACCTTGCTCGTCACCCGTGGAGTTCCTTGCCGAGCGAATTTTGTTCGCCAAGAAGCAAGTTGCAGAGCTGACTTTGCTCGTCAATCTTGGAGTTCCTTGCTGAGCGAATTTTGCTCGCCAAGATGCCAGTTGCCAAGCTGACCTTGCTCGCCAATTTTGGAGTTCCTTGCCGAGCGGATTTTGCTCACCAAGAAGCAAGTTGCCTTGCTGATTTTGCTTGTCAAGATGTAAATTGCCGAGCTGACTTTGCTCACCAACGTTGAAAATCCACGCCGAACTAAGCTGATTTTGCTTGCTAAGAAGTTGCCAAATCGATTTTGCTCGCCAACTTTTGGCAAAAAACTGATGATTTGTTCAGTCGAAGAGAATTCTAACCGAAGAGTGAACACGGTCTAGGGGCATCTCATTTAGTCTGGGTCACTGCTTTGTTTGTGTAAGTTTAAAGCAGGAGCCCAGACTGGGGGAAAAGCAGTAAAGTTGATCTCAATGACTTGATCTTGCCAAAAAGATCTTTGCTCAACAAGAGGATAGTTGATAGATTTTATCAACTTTGGAATTATCCACAGAGCGGATGATGCTCGACCAAATGAGTTGATGACTTGCTCAGCTCGAAGAGTTGGTGAGCGGATGTTGCTTGGCCAAATGAGTTGATGAATTGTTCAACTTCAACTTTCCTGGCCGAGGTGACCTTACCCGACAAGCCGAATTGATGATTTGTTTAACTCAGAGCTCCGCCGAGCAGGATGTCACTCGACTGAACGAGTTGATGAATTGTTCGACTCCAACTTTGTTGGCCAAGGTGACCTTACTCGGCAGGCCAAATTGATGATTTGTTCAACCTAGAGCTCCGCTAAGAGGATGTTGCTCGGCCGAACGAGTTGATAAGTTGTTCAACTCATAGCTTGGCCGAGCGGATGTTGCCCGACCAAACGAGTTGATGATTTGTTCAACTTGGATCTCCACCGAGCAGGTGTTGTTCGGCTGAAAGAGTTAATGATATGTTCAACTCCCAAGCTTTTGGCTAAGATGATTTAGCTCGGTCAAGGAAGTTGATGTTTTGTTCAAACTTTGGAAGCTTTTTGCCGAGATGATTTAGCTCGGCCATGGAGGTTGATGTTTTGTTCAACTCCAAGATTTTTTGACCGAGATGATTTAGCTCGCTCAAGAAAGTTGATGATTGTGTTCAAATTTGAAAGCTCTTGGCCGAGATGATTTAGCTCGGCCATGGAGGTTAATGTTTTGATTCAAAGTTTTTTGACCGAGATGATTTAGCTCGCTCAAGGACATTGATGTTGTGTTCAACTTTGAAAGCTCTTGGGCGAGATGATTTAGCTCGGCCATAGAGGTTAATGTTTTGTTCAAAGATTTTTGACCGAGATGATTTAGCTCGCTCAAGGAAGTTGATGTTGTGTTCAACTTTGAAAGCTCTTGGCCGAGATGATTTAGCTCGGCCATAGAGGTTAATGTTTTGTTCAACTCCAAGACTTTTGGCCGAGATTATTTAGCTCGGCTAAGGCTTTTTGATGACTGGTTCAACTCCGAAGATTTTTGGCCGAGATGATTTAGCTCGGCCAAGACTTTTTATGTTTTGATCAACTCCTAAGGCTTTTGGCTGAGATGATTTAGCTCGACCAAAAAAGTTGATGTTCTGTTCAAATACATGCATTCCTTGCCTAAAAGTAGATTTTGCTCGGCAAGATAAAAGTTGAAGATTTGTTTGAGATCTGCACAAAGCTCCAGAAAAAAGAGTAACACAAAGGCTTGGTTAGTTCAAGGTAAACATAAAGGGGTCTGAATCAAATCGGCCCCAAGGCTCTATCCCCTCCTTGGCTAGCTCAAAGTGGATGTTATCTAGGATTTGCAAACTCCTCATGAAAATTAGAAATTTTTCTTGGCAAGCTCACTCTAAAGCAGAATTGGCCGATAGAGCTCGGTTAAAAATTTTTGTTGAAAAAATAGCCTGGTTACTCAGTTGTAGAGGGCCACGAGATGATAATTTTGAGGTAGCTCGGTTATTGGCGAGGGGCAACATTCTTAGCTCCGCTGTAGAGCTAAAGGAATTTAGTTCGGTTTTGGAGCAAGTGTTATTACCTAAAGGCAATTGGCTTAACTGTTAAAAAATGAGCGGTATGTTCGGTTGCAAAATTAGCAAGTGAAGTCCATAACTCGGTGGAGGGCACGAAGCAATTATAGCTCGGCTATGTGCGTAGTTCCTAGCTTGGTCTCAGAATTTGAGGAATTGTTATAACTCGGTAGTGGGTATTTTTTAATTCGGTTTATTGAGACAGAAAGTTGCTCGGTCACCAGTGGAATTTTACATCAAAACATTGGATTGTTTCAAAGTTTTATGGCGGGGCCCTCCAAGCACAAACATATTAATTAATATGTTTAATATGTTTGTTATTGGATTAGTGCAGGAGCTAGATTTTCCAATGGGACCCACCGAGTATTCTCATTACAAAATTGGTTTGGCTTTGAAAAAGTCAAGACCTGGGCCCCGCCTTGAATTCCTTGCATGGTCATACCTTGCATATTCATTTGTTTTGATTACTTTGCATGTGAGATGTGTAACGCCCTCAAAATAAACCCATAATATATAACATTAACATGCATTAATAAAATAAAACAAGTCATTAAATTATTCATCAGAGTACTTTTATTGAAAGACATCACATGTAACATCAAAAGTAAATGCCCTAAGGGCTTACATCTTTCCAAGCCAACACTTGGACACAAAAGAATGAGTACTAACTCAATTACAAATTTAGCCCTTGGCTTGAATGTTTACATGTAATCTCAAATAAAAACAAATAACTAAAGACAAGTCCTCAAAGTCCAAATCCTACCAAGCTAAGTCCTTGGAGGTAGCATATCACCTGGACCTGAAAATGATGTTCCCGTATAGGGTGAGCCACAACCCAGTAGAAATATACTAAACCAAACATAAGCATTGAATAAAGCAATAGCATTCAATAGATGGTTGAAACACAATATTAGTTTCACTTTCCATTATTTACTCAACTTTCCATTTTTATCAATATGGCTCAGAACCTGGCCAACTATAACGGTGAACTACATATCACATTAACATTATTTCCAATATCAACAAAACAAATGAGACTAAGGCTCATATCAAAACACTTCCATACTTCTCATTTGATACACATTTTAGTGCTGTATCAACAACATGTAAAAACACTTCCATAAATCAATAAGCACACATAATAGTGATGCTAATGGAGTCCATCCCCTATCTCCTCCCAAACAATATCCGGTTTAGAGGTCCATCCCCTATCTTCCCCTAAACCGTGGAGTATATCCCCTATCTCCTCCCAAACAAAAATGCATATACAATGTATTAAACACTTGTCATATACAACACACAATCATTACATGTATTTTCTGTATTAATTCAATAGTCTAAATCAATGACTTAACCAATGTGATTAGTTTCAGTTTTCCCTAAACCACATGCAAAGTCTACAACAATCACGACTATCCTCCACCGATAGCCCAAAACAATTATTTCTAAACAGGAAATAAATGTATCAACTAACATAATTCCAACATTTCATAGGTGAGTGATTAAACTAACCAACTACACTGTTTAATTAATAAATTCATTAATTCCATGAATTCAACTAAATTCCCCAATTTTCCCTAAATTAATTATATAAATTAATTTATTACAACAACTAGGGTTTTTCCCAAAATTACCAAACAACCCCCAACATATCAAAATACCAAAACTTAGAACAAAACCTATAATATGGAGTAGGAAATCCCTACCTCAAATGATGAGACTCAAAGAAGATGATGAAAATACTCGGATGTGTTCCAACCCACAATTTTTCGGATCAAAATGAAGATCAAGGGAAGCTCCACACTCAATACAAAGGAACTAGGAACTAGATGTATTTATAGAGAGAAGATGTAGTCTAGAGAGAGAAACTCTCAAGTTATTCATTCAATGAACTTCATTAAATTGATTAATGTATCTCATACATTCATGATACATTATGCATCTTCTATATTAATGAATTCATTAGATAGATTAATGTATCTTACATATTCATAATAGATACATAATGCATCTCTAAGATTCATTCATAATAAATCCATCACATTCAATGTATTAGCATTAGTCTTCTATACATTGCATAAATAGGTATCAATGATTAGTCACCATCTAATTGATGTACATGTATCTTACTAATGAGATGAATCTAGTATAATCATGCACAATCTTTGAAAAGTTGTCATATATTACAATTAAACAATGAAGGTAAAATCGGGATCGCTATAACCTCCCCCCCCCTTAAAAAATTTCGTCCCCGAAATTAGATAAATAAATTTTAAAAAATATATATGATTTCTCAATTCTCAACAATATTACAATTCAATATTTATCGACTTGACTCACTACCGGTCGTTCCATCTCTTTTCATGAGGCAAATTACAACATATGTTACAACATGCGTCATCAACATGCATTCCCTTGAAATTCAAAAATTTCAACACAAGTTTTCCACAGTTCAATTACATATTTCAATGCCAATCAATATATTTGCATTTCTAAAACCGAATTAACATATGCAATGTTAAAATAAACTTCCATTTCAAGACAAGTTCCATAATATTTCCATAAACCGAAACATATACAATGTTTTACAACTTAAGACATATTCAATGCTCTTAAAGTTTATCAATACAACAAAATTCCCAATACATGTTTAAACATTAACAAACAAGTCTGGATATTTCTCACGGACCTCCAACTCACGTTTCCAAGTGGCTTCTTCCACTCCGTGATGCTTCCACAAAACTTTCACCAAAGATATCGTCTTGCGTCGCAAGACCTGATCTCGCCTATCCAAGACCCGTACCGGTCTCTCCTCATACGAGGCATCCTCATTTACCTCTAAGTCGGTCCAATCCAACACATGCGATGGATCTAGCTCATACTTCCGAAGCATACTAACATGAAACACGTCATGTATCCTGGACAATTGCGGTAGTAAAGCTAAACGATAGGCGACCTCACCAATCCTCTCAAGGATCTCAAAAGGGCCTATAAACCGAGGGGACAACTTCCCTCTCTTACCAAATCTTATCAACCCCTGCCTAGGTGATATTTTCAGAAAGACGTGGTCACCCACCTCAAACACCAAAGGTCTCCTCCTACGATCGGCATAAGATTTCTGACGACTTTGGGCTGTAACAAGCCTCCTACGGATAAGCTCAACTTTTTCCGTCGTTTCCCTCACCAACTCCAGACCCAACAAAGGTGCATTACCCACCTCGGCCCAACAAACTGGAGACCTACACGGTCGGCCATACAAGGCCTCAAACGGTGCCATACCAATACTAGACTGGAAACTGTTGTTGTAGGCAAACTCCACTAATGGCAAGTGCCTCTCCCACGACCCACTAAAGTCAAGAACACAACCCCGAAGCATATCCTCAAGGATCTGGATAGTACGCTCGGACTGCCCGTCAGTCTGAGGATGATAAGCCGTGCTAAAAGTCAACTTAGTGCCTAAGGCACTCTGCAAACTCTGCCACAATCTGGCCGTAAAACGAGGATCTCTATCTGAGACGATCGTCACTGGGACCCCGTGCAACCTCACTATGTCCCAAATATACAAGTCGGCAAGATGATCTACTGAATCCCTCACGCGCATAGGAATGAAGTGCGCCGACTTAGTCAACCGGTCTACAACCACCCAAATAGCATCACTACCTCGCTGAGTCCTCGGAAGACCTACAACGAAGTCCATAGTGACATGCTCCCACTTCCACTCGGCAATAGGCAAGGGTTGTAACAAACCCGTTGGCCTCTGATGCTCGGCCTTTACTTGCTGACAAGTAAGGCACTTGGACACGAAAGTTGCCACATCTCTCTTCATACCCCGCCACCAAAACTGGTGACTCAAATCCTGATACATCTTGGTGCCTCCCGGATGCACCGTAAGGCGTGAATGATGGAACTCTCGGAGTACTTCCTCTCGGCAAGACTCCGGTACAAACAGACGGTCTCGGTATCTCACACTCAAGTCGGGATACACCGTCAAATCCTTCTCAACCTTCCCACTGGAAATCTTCTCTCGGAGGGATTCTACCTCAAGGTCACCTCTCTGAGCCTCTAACACTCGAGTCACAAGTGTAGGTTGCGCAACAATAGAAAACAAGGCTGCAGCCTCAACGGATTCGCCCATAAACAAATCAAACTCTCCAAGTGCACCCAACATCTCCCACTCTCGGATGGCTATACTAGCTATGTCACCAATAGATTTCCTGCTAAGGGCATCGGCCACCACATTGGCCTTCCCCGGATGATAATGCAACTCGAAGTCATAATCCTCAATGAACTCCATCCACCTTCTCTGCCTCAAGTTCAAGTCTTTCTGTGTAAACAGATATTTCAGACTCTTATGATCCAAGAATACCTCGAACCTCTCACCATAAAGATAATGCCTCCAAATCTTCAAGGCAAATATCACAGCTGCTAACTCCAGATCATGCGTAGGGTAATTCTTCTCGTGTAATTTCAACTGACGTGAGCCATAGGCAACCACTTTCCCCTCTTACATCAACACACAACCCAGACCCTCTCGTGAGGCGTCACAATAGACTGCATAACCCAATCCTCTCTCCGAAACAATCAAGACTGGAGCGGTGGTCAGTCTAACTTTCAACTCCTGGAACGACTCTTCACAAGTCTCACTCCATACAAATTTGACTCCCTTCCGAGTCAATCTAGTCAAAGGCGAAGCTAACCTGGAGAAATCCTTCACAAACCGGCGATAATACCCAGCTAATCCCAGAAAACTGCGGATCTCAAACACACTCTTAGGCTGTGCCCAACTTGCACTGCCTCAATTTTGGATGTATCAACAGACACCCCTTCCCCAGAAACCACATGGCCTAAGAACTTCACCTCTTCTAGCCAGAACTCACACTTCCCAAACTTAGCATAAAGCTTATGGGCTCTAAGTAACTCAAGCACCACTCTCAAGTGCTCCTCGTGCTCCTCCTCTAAAGGTGAATAGATAAGAATATCGTCTACAAAGACTACTACAAAACGATCTAAGAATTCCCAGAATATCCGGTTCATCAAATCCATGAACACTGCCGGTGCGTTGGTGAGCCCAAATGGCATCACCAGAAACTCATAATGGCCACACCGCGTACGGAATGCCGTCTTCGGAATATCCTCCTCCCTGACTCTCAACTGGTGGTAACCCGATCTCAAGTCTATCTTAGAGAAACAACGGGAACCCTTCAACTGGTCGAATAGATCATCTATACGAGGCATAGGGTACTTATTCTTAATCGTAGCCCGATTCAATTTTCGATAATCGATGCAGAGTCTCAAAGCACCTCATTTCTTTTTAGCAAAGAGGGCCGGTGCTCCCCACGGCGAAACACTAGGATGAATATAGCCCTTATCTAGCAACTCCTGGAGCTGAATCTTCAACTCAACTAACTCGGCTGGGGCAAAACGATAAGGTGTCATAGAAATCGGTGCCGTGCCAGGCACTAGATCAATAGAGAACTCAATCTCTCGATGCAGTGGCAGACTAACAAGATCCTTGGGAAAGACATCTGAGTACTCACAAACCACCCTTGGCAACACAATCTGGGTCTCATCACACTCACCACTCTCAAAGCTGGCAAGTAGACCACTAAGCTCACCCCGCCCTCGCGGATCATACCCCGATGGCAAAACACTACCAACCCGGTCTCCTAGAAAATGAAAACACTCCCTGCTCAAGGTACATAGCGTGACCCTCTGGTGGTAGCAATCGATAGCTGCCCGGTATGACGATAACCAGTCCATATCCAAAATAACATCGAAGCCCTTCATGGGCATAACTACAAAAGGAATGGAAGCCTATAATCAGCGACCTCTATATCACAACCTCTAACACCTTGTTTCAAGATCAATTCACCCCCAAGAGGTGACACTACACAAATAGGAGATGCTAACTGTGCTAACTCCAACTCCAAAACAGATGCAAATGCAGCAGACACAAAGGAATGAGATGCACCCGTATCAATCAAAACACTAGCAACCGAATTGCAAAACAAGAAGGTACCTCTCACAACCGATGGAGCCGGTACAAGATCCTGCGCGGTAACAGCATACACGCGCCCAGATGGTCTCTGATCAGCCTGCTCACCCCTAGGAGCATAAGACTGCTGCACAGATTGGGACGATAAAGCCCCCTGATTGGCCCTCGAGGCCTGAACCGACTAAGCTGGCTGATGACTCTGAGTCTGCCTCAAACCAGATGCACCAGATGTGCCACTCAACTGCGGGCAATACCTCTTCATGTGCCCTGCCTGACCGCACTGAAAACAAGAGAGCGGCTGGCCTCTACCCTGACTCTGGCTCTGAGATCGAGCCGAAGAAGATGCTGCTCTCTGCACTCCTCCCCTCTGAGGGCAAACTGGAGACTTGTGGCCCAGCTGACCACACTTGAAACAGGTAATGTCTCCCTGGCTGCCTTTCCCAGAACCTGCACTCGGCACTGGAAACGTCGATCTAGAAAAGCTACTCTGAGACTGTTGAGGAGTGAAACCTCTCTGTCTCTTGCCATCACTCTGGCCATCCTGACTCCTCTTGGAGCCTTTCTGCCCTTCCTCCTCCTCCTGCATCATGATCTCCATATGGGCTGCAGCATCAACCATACGCCCATAATCCCGAATCATAGTTCCTCCAACTCTCAGCTTGAGGCCACGCCTTAACTTTTTCTCAAACTCGATACAACGGCGTTCCTCAGACGCCACCAACTCAGGTGCAAACCTAGATAAACTAGTAAATGCAGCCTCAAACTCGGCCACTGAAGAACTCGACTGCTTAAGCTGACAGAATTGGTCTCTCAGCTTTTCCCTGACAGCTGGAGATAAGAACCTCTCCTGGAAAGCATTCACAAAAGCTTCCCATGTACCTCCTATACGACCCTTGGTGAACTTCCACCACTGACCCGCCTCCCCCTTCAGCTGGAAAGATGCCAAGGTCACTTTCAACCCCTCGCCTTCGATGCCAAGCATCTCAAACGTCTTCGTTGTCCGTTCGAGCCATTCATCTGCCTTAAGTGGCTCTTTAGGGTCACCCACAAATTCGTCCGGGTTAGACCGGAAGAACTCCCTCTTCAGAAAAGAAGGTCCTACATCTGCAACATGAACTTGAGCCTGATTCTCAGCTCTGAGAATGCCTACTGACTCCCTGAATGCCCCTGCTATCTCTCGGACCAAAGCGCCCATAGCCTGCTGGCCTACCGGCTCGGCCACATTGGCCTGGCCAACTCCCTCCTGTACTGTCGGAATCTCATCCGGTATAGGCATCTCCTGCCCACTATGCCTACCACGCCTACCACGTCCTCGTCCTCGTCCCGACATCCTAATAAAGGTAACAAAGATGTTAGCACATTAATAAGTGTGCCAAAACTATAACACTTGCGTCCTAATGCATTGGACAACAATAATTCACTCCACGTAAGCACATAATCACATAAGCACCTACGAATTTCATTCCTGGATAATGATAGTCCCGAGGCGTCACTAAAGTTCCGGTTGGAAACAACATTGATCAAGTGCCTTTCCAACAAGACTTTCAGAAACTCAAGGGTCCAATCAATATCCTAGAAACTACATTCCATACCCACATAGTCACATAAACATGTTATCATATACGCATATAACAGTACATCCAAGTCTCTATCAAACGAGACGACCCCATTGTGATACTAATCACTTCCCACGTACCCAAAGTATTCGAACCCGGTACGCTCTGATACCAAGTTGTAACGCTCTCAAAATAAACCCATAATATATAACATTAACATGCATTAATAAAATAAAACAAGTCATTAAATTATCCATCAGAGTACTTTTATTGAAAGACATCACATGTAACATCAAAAGTAAATGCCCTAAGGGCTTACATCTTTCCAAGCCAACACTTGGACACAAAAGAATGAGTACTAACTCAATTACAAATTTAGCCCTTGGCTTGAATGTTTACATGTAATCTCAAATAAAAACAAATAACTAAAGACAAGTCCTCAAAGTCCAAATCCTACCAAGCTAAGTCCTTGGAGGTAGCATATCACCTGGACCTGAAAATGATGTTCCCGTATAGGGTGAGCCACAACCCAGTAGAAATATACTAAACCAAACATAAGCATTGAATAAAGCAATAGCATTCAATAGATGGTTGAAACACAATATCAGTTTCACTTTCCATTATTTACTCAACTTTCCATTTTTATCAATATGGCTCAGAACCTGGCCAACTATAACGGTGAACTACATATCACATTAACATTATTTCCAATATCAACAAAACAAATGAGACTAAGGCTCATATCAAAACACTTCCATACTTTTCATTTGATACACATTTTAGTGCTGTATCAACAACATGTAAAAACACTTCCATAAATCAATAAGCATACATAATAGTGATGCTAATGGAGTCCATCCCCTATCTCCTCCCAAACAATATCCGGTTTAGAGGTCCATCCCCTATCTTCCCCTAAACCGTGGAGTACATCCCCTATCTCCTCCCAAACAAAAATGCATATACAATGTATTAAACACTTGTCATATACAACACATAATCATTACATGTATTTTCTGTATTAATTCAATAGTCTAAATCAATGACTTAACCAATGTGATTAGTTTCAGTTTTCCCTAAACCACATGCAAAGTTTACAACAATCACGACTATCCTCCACCGATAGCCCAAAACAGTTATTTCTAAACAGGAAATAAATGTATCAACTAACATAATTCCAACATTTCATAGGTGAGTGATTAAACTAACCAACTACACCATTTAATTAATAAATTCATTAATTCCATGAATTCAACTAAATTCCCCAATTTTCCCTACATTAATTATATAAATTAATTTATTACAACAACTAGGGTTTTTCCCAAAATTACCAAACAACCCCCAACATATCAAAATACCAAAACTTAGAACAAAACCTATAATATGGAGTAGGAAATCCCTACCTCAAATGATGAGACTCAAAGAAGATGATGAAAATACTCGGATGTGTTCCAATCCACAATTTTTCGGATCAAAATGAAGATCAAGGGAAGCTCCACACTCAATACAAAGGAACTAGGAACTAGGAACTAGATGTATTTATAGAGAGAAGATGTAGTCTAGAGAGAGAAACTCTCAAGTTATTCATTCAATGAACTTCATTAAATTGATTAATGTATCTCATACATTCATGATACATTATGCATCTTCTATATTAATGAATTCATTAGATAGATTAATGTATCTTACATATTCATAATAGATACATAATGCATCTCTAAGATTCATTCATAATAAATCCATCACATTCAATGTATTAGCATTAGTCTTCTATACATTGCATAAATAGGTATCAATGATTAGTCACCATCTAATTGATGTACATGTATCTTACTAATGAGATGAATCTAGTATAATCATGCACAATCTTTGAAAAGTTGTCATATATTACAATTAAACAATGAAGGTAAAATCAGGATCGTTATAGGATGACTATTGTTAGCAACAATTGATCAACTATTACTTTTGCTCGGCCCATTGCTCGGCTTGTTGTTAGCTCGGTGGTGATGATTTGTTTTAACTCAGTTTATTGAAAACATAGCAGTAGTTCAGTTAGCAATGGAATTCTACCTTAAAGTATTAGATTGTTTTCAAATCTTCGTGATGGGACCCTCCAAGCACAAACATATTGATTAATATGTTTGTTGTTGAATTCATGCACGAACAAGATTTCTAAATGGGACTCACCAAGTATTTCCATTACAAAATTTGTTTGGCCTTGGAAAAGTGAAGGTCTGGCTCCATACTTATTCCACCAAATGCAAAAATGAAGCAAATTGTGTCATTGGAGCGCCATATATTGGGTCAAGCTGTGCACGGCCCTGGAAGCAAAGTGATTAAACTTGGCCGAGATATCATGAAGCTTAAAGACAAATTGAGCTGAAATGAAGTTACACAAGAATGAAGTAATCCCAATCAGGTTGCCACCGATGGAATTAAGGGGCAATTGTGAGGGGAATTTGCACTGAGCAGGCGGGCCGATCTAAGTGATGACTTGAGATGTCTTTGGGTCATGCAACCGGGTTGGTTTTTGAGCTCAACCCTGATTGTCAACCAGAATTGAGGCTGGAACTGACCGGGCTATGCCTAGCTCGGTGGAAATTGTTGGGTCCAATTAGAGTGCAAGAGGAGAAACCCGCCAATGGCGTGCGTCAATACCGTTTGGCAGTTTGGCCATTGTTGTTTGGCGGTATTGACGCGTACACGTGTAAGGAATAGAGAGGGCAGTACAACCGCTCATCCAGTTATGGACGACAGAAGTAGTGCGCGCAGAACTCCTGAGGGTGGGTGGCCAGCCTAGAAAAAGGAGGAATGGAGGACATTGGAGGTAAGCAACCTGAACAACTCTCACTCTCTCTCTAAAAGATCTTTCTTCTTCATTTTCAAGTGATCTAACTTGACCGTCGGAGGGTCTATCCGGCGACACGCCGGCGGGCAGCTCACCGTTTTTGTGTTTCCAGGACAGACGCCGTTACGCGGAGCTTGAGTACAAGGAGTACGGAGAGCGGAGGATATTTTGCCCCCGTACACTTTGCAAAACCCATCTTCCCACATCAACATTCTGCACACAAAAAAAAAAAACACAATCAACCCATGACCCACTTTAATTACTTGCTCATCCAAATAGCAGAACCCATCTCTTAGCAACATTTTGCACACCTCAAAACAACATAAAAAAAATAGTAAAACAAAACAATTAGCAGAACCCATCTCTTATTTTCCTCCTCTGCTGTCGCCACCACTTCGACGAGCTCTTGGAGAACCAAAACCTTCGATGTCCGTATTGCGACTCAAGATGGATATCAACAGTTAAAGAACCGAAACCAAAACCAGAGAGTCGAAATCAGAACTCTCTAGAGAAGGTTTGTGTGATAATAAGGAAGAGAGTTTAAAATCAAGAGGAGAGAGAGAGAGAGAGAGAGAGAGAGAGGGGGGGTAGATGGGCAGCCTTTATGAGACGTGAGGGAGAGAGAGGGGAGAGTTTGGGCGGGAACCAACTGGTTGGTACATTTGAAAGGATTGATCTGAACCATTGATATAAATCTAGGATTGATATAAGCCATTGATTCAAATTGTATCTCTCATACATTTTATATATTTTCAAAAACCTTTCTCCCTTATTATATAGATTTAATAATATATAATAGTATTCATATTATATAATATTTATTCAAAAAAATGTTGTATATTATAATATATTATAAATTTTATAATTTTTATGTTTAAAATAAAAATAATTTATTTTATCATATATAATGTAATTTATTTTATGTCTAAAATAATTTTTATTTATTATTTATATTTTATTTGTTCTTTTTTTAACAAAATTTGTTATTGCTTAACTTTTTAAGTCATCTACATATAATAAATATATTTTAAAAAATAATTATTTAACGTATCCCTATACTCGTATCCAAATTTGGATCAATATCCACGTATCTTCAATTTTTAATTTTGAAGTGTCCGACCCTTAAATACGCACCGACACCCGTCCCCGCATCCGTGTAACTTAGCTATGTAGGCTTTGAAAGCAGATGGACCTTTATGAAGCAAATGTTCAACCCAGTAGCCAATACTGACATATACATTGTATTTGTGGGCCATGTTTGTCACTTCCTTGATGTAAGCTTTTGGCATCAAACTATGAGAGCCTCCAGAAAACTTTAACCCATGACAAAATGTCAACATAGCACAACATAGTTAGGACACCCAGTCAATCATGTCACCTTCTACGACCATCCAACTGTACGATACAAATCTTGCTACAACAATCAAGGTGCTCCAAACCCATCTTTTGTCAAATACTAACACAGCCCATAATAGTAGGTCAATAATTGGTCGTATACCAAGAAAGAGATCTGTTGCATATCAGCCATCTCTCCTCACCAGTAGAACCGATGTAGCAAGTAGGTAACTATTAATTTTTTAGATTGATAAGTAGGTAACCAGAAAAATTAATAAGCAACATAATCCATATACGGATATACAATTAATTTGAATCTGAAGATTTAGTAGAATTTTATGAGATTTATTTTCACAAAGTCTTTCTAAATAAGAGCCTCAAGATAAGAATCCAAGAAAAGGGCTAATTTTTCGAGTGGGGATCAAATTTAAAAATAGAAAATAACCACCTTCATATGAATTCCATGCAATTAGAGAATTAGAACTAGGCTAAAACTACAGAGACCAGAAGTTTGGTGACAGGTGAAAAGAAACAAAATGGTTTGGTAAGGCCTTTTTGGCTATGAAAGAAAAGAGAAAGAGATGCATCCAAAACAATTTTTTTAAAAAAATAAAATTTTTACCCAAAAAAATAAAAATAAAAATAAATATGAACATAACCCAACTCAGAAATCAGGGAAAAAAAACAAAAACAAAAACAAAAACAACAACTTGCCCAAAATTTCTCACTCCAAAACCCAGGAAAAAAAGGGGCAAAAAATAGAAATCTAACAGAGAACAAGAAAGGGAGAACTTCAACTTGAGCTTGGCATATAAACAAACATGTAATATACACAAATAAATCCAAATATACATACACACAAGATTTGAAGGTAGAAAAAGTGAAGAGATTGGAGATCTGTACCTCAAGCCAAAGAGAATTTGGAAAAAGGAAAGTAGTATATATGGGATTGTAAATGGGTAAGTGTATATTCAAAGATCTTTCAACTTTTTCAACATAACAGATCAGAAAAGGATGTGTTCAGACACAAATCAACTCCTCCTCAACTCCTCTCTCTCTCTCTCTCTCTCTCTCTCTCATCCGGACTTGAAGCAAAGACTTAAATCTAGTTCAACGAAGTAGAGAGTGAAGAAAAGAAGAAAATGATGTGTTCAGGCACAGATCAACTTGTAGTTTCTTGCTTACAATTTAAATTTCAATAACCAAATCGAGAGAGGCGGGAAGGAAAAGCTTGAGAGAGAGAGAGAGAAATCGATACCTCGCTGGTGCAGATGGCCGTGGCGGTGACGGTGCAGATGGTGGTGGCGGTGGCGGTGGCGGTGGTGGTGGAGCTTCGAAATTGAAATCAAAGATTCAGATGAAATCGAAATCAGAGAAATCGAACCGGTGCAGACGGTGGTATTGGTGGAGCTTCGAAATCGAAATCGCTCTGAATCTCAAAGATGAATCTATGAGAATGATAAGGGTTTAGAGAGGATTGAGAGAGAGGCGAGATTTAAAGGAGTGAGTATAAGGGTTTACAAAAGCTTTAACAATTATTCTCAGATTCAAAATAGGCTTCGAAATTGAGAGAGAGAATCACCGAAACAAAGAGAACTTCGAAATCAAAATCGAAATCGCCAAGATGAATCACCGAGATTGTATCATTTTGAGATGAATCAGCGAGAGATGAATTGATCCTTTGAGAGGGTTTAGAGAGAGAGAGAGAGAGAGAGAGAGAGAGAGAACGAGTGAGTAAGAGATTAGGGCTACAAAATGTATTATATTTGATTTCCCTCAGTGTATTCACCAGCTCGCCCATTTGAGAGAGAGAGGGGACATTTGGAGGCGCTTTTAAATGCCTTCCGTTAATGAAACGGTGCCCGTTTTAATTTTTTTTAAAAAAGTGGCATTAAAAAACGTCGTTAAATATTATAAAATGTGACGTTTAATAAAACGTCGTTAAATAAACGTCGCCAAAACTCATATTTCCTGTAGTGAATTACTTTTTAATGTTGCAAAATTTATCATTAATATGTAAATATCTTTTTAAAATTACACTGAAATGAAATTCTTCCAAAATTAAACTCATTGTTTTCATATTATTTCATGTAAATTACATTATATACCACTACACTTTACAACAATTTCATTTTGACTTCTCATTTTTCAATTATTTATTCTAAAAAATTTATAGTTTTAAAAAGATAGGGATGTTTTTGACATGGTGAATTGTGTACTGAACAGCATATAAAATTTTAAAATCATTTAATGTAACGCCCCCAAAATAATTGACATAAAGATTGGTCTAATTAATTCATTTAAACATAAAAACTCAACTAAAGTGATCATATCTATAACGATTCTGGTTTCAACCCGACACCTTTATTGCTTTTGGACCCGCGAAGCCGTGTATTTAACTGTGGTTCAGCTCATTTCCATCTTCTTGTTGTTTTCCTCCTTGTTGTTTGTTGAGTTTGGCCTTTGGGAGTTTTGGTTGTACTTGAAACAAGTTGGAAAGTTAGTTTTTCAAAGTATTGTTGCCCAAAATTTTTTCTATTCGCTCGAGCGATGCTTCTTGAGCTCGAGCGTTCTTTTATAGTCTGTAAAACTACTGAGAGTTTGATATCTGAGCTCGAGCGACGTTTCTTGCACTCAAGCGAACTTTTACATGTCTAAACTACTAGGAGGGGGCCATTGTGCACTTGAACGGTGGTTTTGGTCGCTCAAGCAGTGTTTTGATCACTCGAGCGATCTGTGCGTGTATTAGTCCGAGAGATAGCCTTTTTCAATCACTTTTTCATCTCTTTCTCTCTCTAAAACATTTCAAACCCTAGATCTACTCTTTCTCTCTCTCTCTCTCTCTCTCTCTCTATCTATCTATCTAGTTCTTGTACTTTTGCACTAAATACTCTCAATCTGTGCATTTCCTCATCTTAGTCCTTTGGAGTAAAAGATGGAGCACGTTGAGGGCTTTGTTCTAATCAGAGCAGTTGGTGTTTTTGACTCCATCGAGTTCTACCTGTTGTTATATTTGTCTTCTTCTTTGAGGTAGGGATTTCTTTGACTCTTTTTATGATTTTTAACTTAGTTATTTGTCTTTTTAAAAGGGTTATGTGTTTGGGAAATTTTGGTAAAACCTAGGATTTGGTTTGAAATCAAAATAGGGATTTTCCAAATTGATTCTTGAAAATGGTTATAGGAATATGGTTGTGGATGAGTTGTGATTGAAGAGGTGGAAAGTTTTTCCTCAAATTTGATTTTGGAAAGAAAATGGGGTTTTTGCCATAATTTTTGGATATTTGAAATTGTTAAAATGGAAATGGAAAATGATGTTGGATATTGTGAAATTTGAATAATGATTATGTTAATGATGATGGTAGAGTTGGATATGTATTATCACTCCCATTGGAATTGATGAAAATGTATCTTTTGATTGGAATTTATCAATTGTTTAGAAATATATGTTTGGGCTATCGATAGAAGATGGTCTTAATTGTTGTAGACATTGCATGAGGATTAGGTTGAATTGAAACTAATTTCTTATCAATTGTGCATTGAGCATCATTATACATTGAATATAGTAAATGTAATTGTTTTCTGTATAAAAGGATTATTTTTCATGAATTGATATATAATCTGGCATTGCATAATTTTGAGATGAAAAGGGGGAAACGTTTAGAAAATGGCATGCATTGTGCATTCACCTTATAATTTTGCTACGATTCATATACTGTGTTAGTGTATCTTTACTGAGCTTTGGATCACCTTATGTGGGAAACAACTTTCAGGTGCTGATGATATGCCTCCGCCAAGGACTTAGCTTGAAAGGACTCGGAGCTTAACACTTCTCTTTTTGGTTTCGTCTTGATGTAAGTATATATTCAAACCTCGAGCATTATTTGATTTGAGTTGAAACTCATTTTGGTGTAACCAAGCATTGTCTTGGAATGTTGTAAGCCATTAGGACATTTCTCTATTTGATTTTAATTTCCCTTCTATTCCTGTATCGATGTCATATGTTGTAGATTCAAAATCTAAGATTTATGAATGTATATTGCATATGCCACCTTTTGTAATGATCATAGATAATATAAATGTAAGATATTGGTTTATAAATCAATTGATTTACTGTTGCGCATTGGGTTTTATGTCAATTATATCGGGGCGTGACAAAACCTCTATACTTGTATTCTATTCATGTGAGAGATTTACAAAAGGTCCGCATGCAATACATATTCAATCCTCTTAAAGTTTGAATCCATAACATGTGAGATAGTTAGAAATGAAGAAAATAACAACAAAAGAATGCCTCATGGGTTACAAGTTCCAAGACTTAGGCTTGGTTACACAGAAGATAGTTATCGAACTCACACAAGTAAAGCCCTTGGCTTGTCAAAAGAACTAAGAAGAGCCTCGTGCTCTCCAAAGACTTCCCACACCTTTAGTTAGGCGGGATCACCACATCTTTTCCTGCACAAATCCACAGGGGCTGAGCATAAAACCCAACAATGATATCTTCACAAAGTATATATGTTTAAGCAATTGTATGTACATGAAAGCAATGCTATGTCATGCTTCAAAATCACAAGTTTTATTCTTTAGAAATTCATATGCAATGATCTTTTAAAGACACTTCATTATCTCAATAAATTACAAACTTTAAATACGAGGTCGTAAATATGACTCAGGTAATCTTTAGGCTGGTGTCTGCAGGTAGGCATAACAAGTACTACCAATCCCCCACTTTACCAGCTCCTAACCCGAACGCACGTGGTAGCTCCTCCGCGTATGTTTTCGGCCTTTCACCCTAAACACTCAGGACAACTTAACACTACCGTCTACACCCCCTATCTGGACTTACCAAACGTATTTACTCCAAAATATTTCAAGATTTTCAATTGTTTTCTCAAAATAATAAATCAATTCCCAAGGCATAGCCATAATAAACAATATTCAAAGCTATATAAAATGAATGAAATGAGATGCAATTATAAAGGTTCAGTATAACACTCTACAATTCTCAACATTTGCTCAAGGTAA
Source organism: Camellia sinensis (assembly GCF_055761805.1). Taxonomy (NCBI): domain Eukaryota; kingdom Viridiplantae; phylum Streptophyta; class Magnoliopsida; order Ericales; family Theaceae; genus Camellia; species Camellia sinensis. Next base: position 72,726,054 of record NC_138972.1, on the reverse strand, counting down.
AATGTAATATTCAATAATTCTGCATTCATTTCTAAATTTCCATACTCAGATGACATATGATATTTTTTCATATCCACAATCATATTTATTTCTTTCTCATAGTCCAATCATATACATAATCATGCTATCATATAAATTTCTTAACTCAAAAGCTCATCAATCCCATGAATATCTCAATCAATACAACAATAAAGAAATTTCATCAATTTGCTATGTTAGGTTTTTGTAATTAGCAATCTCGTTTGACAAATTATATATTTTTTAAGTGTATCTAAATTAAATTGATATAAAAAAAATTTAAAAATGACTAAAATATTACTAAAATTAACAACAAGAAAAATAGAGATGCAAAAAACAATTTTTTTTTTAAAAATAAATAAAATGATTAACATGTCGACTTCTATATCAATACCTAATACATCAAAAAAATAACAGTTACTTGAAAAAAATAATTCAACTGAAATTGCATAGAGTTTGGTAATAGTCTACAACAATATTGGGCTTTAGCAATCACCTCATTAAGGAAAATTTGAAATAAAAAATTTAAAAAAAAATAAAATAAAATAAACTAACAGGATCAGTAAAAGAAATATTTTTCTAAATATTGACTCCCTTAAATGTCACGAGTATAAGAGGGACATATGATAAATAAGACTTTGTGAAAGTGTTTTATGCAAAATCCGACTGAATTGTTCTAATAGAAAATTGATAAAGGTTGAATAATAATTTTTTAGGTAAAGTAAGACCAATTTGTTATTTTTCCAAAAAAAAAAAAAAAAAAAAAAAATTGACCGACAAAAATAAAACCATAATCTAGAGTTTTTTTTATTATTATTAAAAAAAAAAGGTTTTGTTTGGTATTATTTTCTTCTTTGATGTTTTCATCTCTAGCTTTTTACTTTTAAAATATTTCAAAAAAAATTATGAAAATTAAAGGGAAAATAAAATTAAGTGGTAAATTTAAAAAATAATTTCAGATATATGATAAAGTTTATGAAATTGCTTTTTAATGTTGGAAAGTTTATCACTAATATGTAAATATCTTTTTTAAATTACACTGAAATGAAATTTTTTCAAAATTAAACTCATTGTTTTCATATTATTTCAAGTAAATTACATTATATACTCCTACACTTTACATCAATTTCATTTTGACTTTTCATTTTTCAATTGTAACAATTTATTCAAAAAAGTTTATAGTTTTAGAAAGATAGGGATGTTTTTTTATATGGTGCATTGTGTACTTACCAACATATCAAATTTTAAAGGGAAATGATTTGTAGCCCCAAAAAGTTGCCCCCTAATCCCCCTAATTTCTAATTTTGGAAACTGTTTTCTTTTTTTCTTTCTTTTTTCCTTTTTTTTTTTTTTTTTACCTGAAATGGAAATTAGGGGGATTCGGGCTCCCCCATTTTCGGGGGATGAAACACTACCCAATTTTAAAATCATTTAATGTGTTTAATAAGAGTGTGTGTTGAAAGATTTCGATGTGTGCAAATAGAGAAACTCCCAAAATGAGGCCATTCATAATAAGTAAAACTAATATAAAAATGAGATAATTTTCTCAAAAAATTGAAAGTTTTTCTTTGCCTCATTTAGAGTAACTTACACCGTTGGTCCCTTTAGTTTGAATGATATTTTGCTTTGGTTCTAACAGTTTTCATTTAAATAATTTGATCTCTATAACTTCAATTTTATTGCAATGTGATCCTTTTATTATTTACCGTTAAAATTTTGAACGGAAAAAAATATGCAAAATTAGAGGAATCAAAGTGGTGTCTTTGTAATTTTACATTGCTCTTTCTAGTTTTGCACGTGATCTTTTTTGTTTAAATTGTTAATGGTGCATAACAAATAGACCACATTACAACAAATAGAAAGTGTAAGATTTAAATTATGCAAATTAAAAATATGGGAACTAAAATGACATTTCACTCAAATTATAAATACTAATAATATAATTTATTCTTTTATTTATTATTAAAATTGACTCAACATACCACACAACATAATCAACTTATCACATAATCTCGTGATGCTTATCACACAATGTGACCTTCCTCCCAGCACTAGAACAATGATTTTACTTATCGTTAGGGGTAAGCAAAGAATCGTAAATTCATCGGTCTGGTTTTTTAATGCAAGGTTCGATATTGAATCTTAAAATAAGTGAACTGAATTCTATGATTTTATTTAGGGGTGTTCAAGTTATCTAATCAATCAAATAACTAAATAATCAAACCAAATTGACCACTTTGGGCCGAGTTGGATTGATTTTTTAGGACGTTGATTTGGTTCTGTTTTTTCAAATTCTCAAACCTATAAGATTGGATTCGTTTTTTGTTTAGGCTTTTGCCTAAACCAAACCAGCCCAACAGTCAAACATATATATTTATTTTTAAATTTTATTTATATTGATATGTTTTCATTTAATTGGCCTATTACAATAGATTTGATTACACATAATAATTTTCTACATACAATTTTTTTTTTTAGGTGAAAGGAGTAAGTAGTAGAAGTTTGAATTGGATTTCGCAATTGATTTAATTTGTATTGATTGTATTAATGGATATGGGTTTAATTTGTATAGTTATGTTTAAGTTTGAGTTAAATTTAATTTGTATTGGCTTGCATCAAACAAGATTTTGCTCTTCATGTGTGCTATGTTTAAATGTTAAAGATATGTTTATCTAATTATTCATTATTGAATGATTCTCACTTATTTTTAATATAGTAAAACAATGGTTTCAACCCAAGCTACATTGGTGCATATTATTCAATGCTCCTGGAGCATTATTCTATTCCATTTACAAGTTGTCACCTAGTCAATTATCTCATAAAATTCTAACACAAGTAATAGGTCCTATAAGTAAGACCAATAACTACTACTTTGGAGCATCACTAAGATTTGCTCTTAGAGCATTGAATAATTTCTCGAGTGCATAGGGGCGATCGCATCTCAAAAAATTTAAAACTCCATATACTATAAGTAGTTACTAATATAATTTTAAATTAATATATTTCGTATCTCCAAAATTTTAGTAATTCACACTCTCAAAATTATAAAAATTCACACCCCAAAATTATTTGCATAACTAAATTTTGAAAATAAATTTTATGAATATTGATCATTTATATTTGTTATCTATGTTATTTGTTATATTTTTGTATCGTTTAGAATTATTTATATTTTTCTATTTATTCTTATTTGTTACTGATTCTTGAGTTGTTTTTCCATCCAAAAAGTAAAAGGCGCATGACAAGCGAACAATATTGCAACAAAAAATGAAATTATGGGATTCAAATGTTCAAATTAAGACTACGGGGATTAGAGTGAAAATTAATTCACTTAAACTATAGGGATTAATGGTGTGATTTACCTTCTTTCTTTGTCCTTCTACTTGAATTTTTTGAAATCTTATCAACTGATACTCTATATATTTCACTCATTCAATTGGATTCTACCCTCACATAACACACATTTTAACGAGCACCAATTTACTCTCTAAATTAATAAGCACTTAACACACAAATTTGACATCTATAAGAGAACTCCTGTGGAACACAATAGTAGTAGACATGTTAGTTGTGTCTATTTCATATAGTCTATAGACCACAAATTTGACTCAGGCATCCCATAATAGGTACCTAAGAGTTAAACAACCTAATTTATCCATTTTCCGACACAAACACAAATATGGCACAATCCAATAATATGAGTATTAAACAAGTTAGTTAGTATTAAACTTGTATAATACGAAATTGATATAGATAACTTGCTTAATAAATAATTATTTACATATTTTAATATTATTTTTACTAAAAGGTACCATGACATTTTTGAATTACTTATGTAACTACATCTAATTGATTAAAAAGTATGTGAAATAGAAATTTCAAGGCTAATATTTTTTTTCTTAATTGAAGATAATTTTTTTTCCTACTATTTTAATCTCATAAAAAAATATATAATAATAGGATGTAATTTTGTAAATCAAGCGGAAAAAAAAAATTGAATTGAAAGCAAATATTTTTATGAATAATTTCATCCAATAATTGGTCTCTATACCGAGTCTTTTTAACTAATTAAGGTAAAAAAAAAAAAATTGATATGACACATTAATATGACATGAACTAGACAAATACCAAAAATGGCATGACTCAAAAATACAAAATAATGAACGGGTTAAGTTAGTGTTGAAATAATTCAAATACAAACCCAAAATGAAACAACATAAATACAACATAACACGACATGACACCCACCACTAGTTCATGTAAAGAACTTGTCATTTTATGAAAAGTCTATAATGTGCAACCCAAAAAATTGTGCATGATTTGTACCCTCTCTAATTTTAATGATGAGATGTGCACAAAATTACAACACAATGTTCTTAAAATATGATATGATCTCATTCTGTCATAACTCCAATGACCCAATGAGTTACTCGGTGAGTCATAACTCGTAGTGTGATTCAATATGTTTAAGTTATAATTTTAAGTACATTACATCATAACTTTACGCACATTATGTCACAATTGAAATGAATGTGCATCATGTGCACCTTCTAGGTGCCTAGCAGAAATTGATCCATAATTACATGTTTATACACTTGTTTTTAAGTTGTAAAAGTTAAAGATCCATGGAAAATCTAGGATTTGCACCAATTGCTCACATGTACAAATAAAATCAAACCAAACTAAACTTTGGGATAAATTTGATCAATTGTATAAATCCTTTTTAAGCATTCAATTTTCACTTTATACAATTATATTATCTTTCCTTATTACATCTATTGCTGCGAAACATCTAGGGGCAAGTTTTAATTATGTGTGATGCAAGTGACAAGTGACAACCGCACACAAATTTACCCTGTACATCTTAGAATAAGTAACACTCACCGAACATATTTCCCAACAATAAGGGGTAGAGGTGTGAGGTCGCGATGGAGAAAGGCTAAGAGGTTCAAGTAGCTGCGATGGTTAGGGTTTATAGGAAAGGGTAGTTGTGATGGTGAGGGCTTAGGTGAAAAGGGAAAGAGTTAGGACTGCTAGAAGCAACAATGGGGCAATGCGGTGTAACATTGGTAGAGATGATGGGAAATGATGGAAAGGACTAGGGTAGCGAGGATGGGTAGGAGAAGGCTTGGGGGTAACAAGAGAGGGCATGGCAGTGGTGGCTGGCAGGAAGTGCCACCCAAAGTTGAAATGGGAGAGCACAGACAGACCAAAAAAAAAAAAAAAAAAAACAGAAAGGAAGGATAGGTTGGTCAATTCAAGGGATAAATTCCATCATTTTTTTTCTTTCTTCCCACCCCTATGGGAAATTCTATTTCCATGCACCAAGTTTCCTTACTCCACACACTTGATGAATTTTTTCAGAATCACAATTTTATCCTCTAACAAAATTACCATCTCACCCACCACCATCTCACCCACACATCTCACAATTTCTCTATACACATCTCCCCCACCACCATCTTACCAGCCACTTCACTATTGGTCATCGCCTCCCATGCCCAAACCTCAACCATACACAGCATTTCCTTTCACTTTCCCTACTCCTTTCAGTCCCTAACCTTTCCATTTCGTCTTTTTTCTTTCCCTGTAGATTGCCGGAGAAATCATGACCGTTCAGACAACCAGTGCCAAACAGATCGCCGCCGTTCAGATATCAATCGATGAACCAATTGAGTATGTATAGATATCAACTATCGAATCTATAGGGTTTGTTCAAGCATCAACCATCGAATCTCTCTGTCTCTTTTTTTTTTTTCTTTGTTAATTGATTGATTAATCAATTGATTGTGATAAAAGAGGGAGGTTGCATCACGATAAAAGAGGCGGAGAGGACTGGGAAGGGGGCGAAGAAAATTGGGGAAGGGATGGGGAGGTGGATCGCAGAGGTGACGATGACCGGTGATGATCCCGATAGGGGTGACGGCGATTGGCGATGATCGCAATAGAGGTGACGACAGCGTGAGGAGCTGTGTGAGAATGGCTGAGAGGTTAGGAAGGGACGGTGGTTGATGTCGTCGCTACCGCTGTCGCCGATAGCTGGTGTAGTTAGGTTTAAGGTTTTTGGAGTGAGAAATGATGGAATGAGCGGATGTGCACAGAGAAGATAAGGGTATATTTGGAATGTGAAGTGTGTGGACTAAGATAAAGAAGTAAAAATCAAATTATTAAATGTGTAGATTGAAAAAAGATGTACACAAAAATAATTTGGTATGTGGAAATAGAATTTTCCCACCCCTATTGCAATCGAGATAAATTCCCCACTAAAATATAAAGATAAATTACCAACACGTCCTTGTAATTAGATGTAATTCCAATTAAGTCTTATCAATTTGTCGTTGAAAATTGATCCTATCAACATTGACGCTAAAAACTTATGATTAGTGACTTTTTTGTGATGATTTTTTAAATCTATTGCTAAAAACTGACAATTAATCACATTTTATGTGACGATTTTCTAAATATATCGCTAAAAATTGACAATTAGTAATTTTTTGTGATAATTTTTTCAAATTGTTGCTAAAAACTAACAATTAGTGACGCTTTCTTTTTTTTACAAAAACGCCATTAATTAACACATGACCTATAGTGGGTAATAAATCTACCTATATTGGGTAATAAATAAACAAATGCAAGCAGAGGTCGAAACTGCACGTGTGTTGCCCTTTCTATGGGTGACTAAATAAGTGGGTTAAAACTGAATGAGAGTTAAAACACTTGACAATGCTTTTTTTATGCAACCATCAAAAGTTATTGGTAGGAAGAGGCATAGAAAGAGCAGGCACTATAACATGATTCGAAGGTTTCAAAAGATTTGCCACAATTGCTTAGTGACATAATATGATGTAAAGTAAACCTAAAACAAAGAAGAAGAAAAATTAAATGAGCACCATTCCTAGCCTCTACCTCATTGTACTTGAAAAAAAAATAACTGATGTATTATTATTGATTGTTCTTGATTGATGTATTACAAGATTGATTAATTACAATTCCTATACAATCTATATATAGAAGAAAATGTGGTAGTAGGTGTAGTGGAGGTGATAGTGGGTTAGGTGAAGTGGAGTGTGTGGTGAAGTGGAGGTAGGTGAAGTGGAGTGTGTAGTGGAGTAGGTGAAGGTAAAGATGGGAAATTCTAACAGCCCCCCGCAAACTCAAGGAGGAGAGAAACTAACCAACTTGAGTTTGGAGAGAGTAACAAAACAAGAAAATACATAAAAATAAAAAAGGATAGGAGACACTGTATGGTCGTGTCAGACCGTTGGTGAAGACACTGAATGGTGGTGTCATAACGTTGTAGAGGACACTGTATGGTGGTGTCAGACCGATGTAGAAGACAGTTTATGGGGTCATGTCGGACCGTTGTAGAAGACAGTTTATGGGGTCATGTCGGACCGTTTGTAGAAGACAATGTTGTGACAGTTTACGGAGTCTTGCTGGACCCTTGTAGAAACTAACCGGAATCAATGTCGGGACAGTTTACAGAGTCTTGTCGGACCCTTGAAAAAGCTAACCGGTATCAAATGTCAAAAAGGCGTGCCATCAAAAGGCGTGCCCAATTCATCAAAAGGCGGGCCATCAAAAGGCGTGCCCACTTTATCAAAAGGCATGCCATCAAAAGGCGTGCCCACTTTATCAAAAAGCGTGCCATCAAAAGGCGTGCCCACTTTATCAAAAGGCGTGCCGGAGTCATCATGGCGAGGCACGTGAGTGCCTTGGTTGGCGTGCCCGTTTGTCGGCGTCAAAAGGCGCGCGATGCGCGTGGCTGCCTCGGCTATAAGACAGAGGCTGAGGCTGAGGCAGAGAAAAAACGGCGAGAGATATTCTGAGAGAGGTTTCTGAGAGAGAATCTGTAACACTGTTTTCTGAGAGAGATTTCTGAGAGAGACACTGTGTAACACTCTGGTGCCGAGAAAATGGCTTCATCGTCTTCCCGCGGGCTGCTCACCCTCTTTCCTGACCTCAACGAGTCAACGAGAGAGAGAACTGGTGCGGTGGCACTGGAAACTCAACCAAGCGCCCCGGAGTTTACTCCGTTGAACTTTCCGATGCGGTCGGTGGAGCAAAAAATGGCGGTGCTGTCAGATGTGGAGGCCAATCAGTATACTCTGAAGGCATGTGTGGAAAGCATGACGGCGGTCACAAATTTGTCGAACCGGCTGCAGAGTAGGACAAATGAGGTGCAACATGTAAACTCCCAGCTGGCTCTGCTCCAACGCATGTATAAGGATGCGCGAGCAGAGATAAGCGTGCTAAGGGCAGAAAACAAGGAGCTGAAGCGGAAGGCCACCGTGATGTTCCGATTTGGAGGTCCTCCATATGCTGCAGTGGAGGAGTATGGGGGAGTGAACGTGCTTGGCGGCGTGGAAAACACGGAGACAGCACCGTCAAGGGCCGTCCAGGACGGAGGCAAGAAGAAGAGACCTGCGGCAGAGTAGAGAAGAAAAAATCCCGCCTGTGGATGTGGTTGTTTTTTTTTTTTTTTTTTTTTTTTTTTTTTTTGTGTAAAATGGTGATCGGGGTGAGCCCCGACATGAATAAAATGAGTTTGGTTTTTTTTTTTTTTTTTTTTTTTTTTTTTTTTTTTTTGCAAAGAAATAATAATGAAAAAAGGTTGCGTGGCCCACGATGTTGTGAAAACCTGCAATGGGTTGTTCGGCTTTGGTTTTTTTTTTTTTTTTTTTTTTTGTTTAATAATAATAATAATAGGAATAATATATATGATAGATAGAAAAGAGAAAAAAGAAAAGAAATTGAAGTCAAAATATATATATGTATATGGTTACATATTAAAATATAGTAGGTGGAAAAACAAATGAAAACTTATTGTAAGAGATAGTGGGTGTGTGAATCTGTGAGTGGAGAGTATGTAGTATAATATATTATAATATATGATAATGGAGTGGGGTGAATGAGTGCCTATGTAGGCATGTGCGTGTTGGCCGGTTTGAAAAGAAGAGATATAAAAAATAATAATAATAAATAAATTAAAAAGAAAGAAACAAAGTAGTAAAGTGGAACTATGATGAGATATATTGGAGAAACGGAATCATGATGAGATGCTTGCTCAATCGAAAGCCATGAGGAGAGCAGCGGGAGTCGGTCCACAAGCAGTTCCCTCCCACTGTCAAACCTCCGGGCACGGTCAAGTCCTTCTTCCTCGGCGGCGCAGGAGAGAGGGGTTTGGAAATCCAAGGGAAGTTTATAAAGTTCACGGCCATCGGAGTGTACCTCGAAGATAGCGCCATTCCCTCGCTTGCCGTTAAATGGAAGGGCAAGAGTACAGAGGAGCTGACGGACTCCGTCGAGTTTTTCAGGGATATCGTTTCCGGTCCCTTTGAGAAGTTCACACAGGTGACTATGATCTTGCCATTAACAGGGCAACAATACTCAGAGAAGGTTACAGAACATTGTGTTGCCTAGTGGAAAGCAGTTGGAACCTATACCGATGGTGGTTCTATTCTTTTTACCCAATCACCCCTTGGATCATTGACGATTGCTTTCTCGAAAGACAGCTCCTTACCTGAGACCGGGACTGCGGTGATAGAGAACAAACAATTATCAGAAGCAGCGTTGGAGGACGTGAACAAGTTGAAGATGAGTTTGATGAAGGGCTCTGATGAAACCACAGAGAGAGAGAATTGTATGTGTGCTGTCTGTGGTTTGTGCACTCAGCAGGTGGAAGAAAGGAAATTTTAAGGTATGTGTAGAAAAACTTTAGCAGACTAGGTTGAGGTCCGGCGGGCAGCTAAGGTGAGGTTGCCGCCCGCCGGAGAAGCGAAAATATTAGATTCTAAACCTGCTCTGATACCATGAAAAAAAAATAACTGATGTATTATTATTGATTGTTCTTGATTGATGTATTACAAGATTGATTAATTACAATTCCTATACAATCTATATATAGAAGAAAATGTGGTAGTAGGTGTAGTGGAGGTGATAGTGGGTTAGGTGAAGTGGAGTGTGTGGTGAAGTGGAGGTAGGTGAAGTGGAGTGTGTAGTGGAGTAGGTGAAGGTAAAGATGGGAAATTCTAACAGTACTACTACAAGTAACTAATTTCCTACTCTAAGGTTGCTGCTACCATTTGAACAAACTAAATCGATCGCCGCTTTCTATAAGATTCTCATCTGTGGAATCTGAGCCACTTCCAATTGTGTCATCTGAACTATCATCTGGAAGGAGTTCTATCTTGTCAGCATGCTTAATAATCCAATCAGTGAACTTTGGAGAGGATGCCAACTCAGCCACAGCATGTCAGGTTGATTCCTGGGTGAAATTCTCCCACGTTTTTTTAAAACTTCTTTCTGTTGGGTGTCCTATGGAATGTTGAATAGTAATCCTGTTGATTTCTCATCACCCTCCCAGTTGTCGGAGATATCATTCCTGCAACAGCCAAAACAAACTAATTAAGCATGAATTAAAGGTCTATACCAATGCTATATATAGCATAATTTACATGAGTACCATTGTACTTTATAGACATTTTTGGAAAGAGTGTGCATGAAAGATCCTCAACAAGATTAATCCTCCCAGCCAAAAACCTACTTTGTTCATTTCATTTTTATTATGATTACAATATCATGGTCAAAACCAAACCATGAAGAATGAACAGTAGATCATAGGAGCTCTGAAACTGACACCATATCAGGCAACACAAGCCAATAAATGTCACGAACACAAAATATTTCAAAAGAAACTGAACATTTACCATGCCAAGACAAGCATGAACCCCACTTCTAATATACAAAAAAGAATACTGTTGTAAAGATAAAGATATAAAGAAAGTAGGAACAGTTTTAAAGAAACACTTACACTTCGTTAATCTTTAATTCCCAATTTGTGCAACTACTAATGCACAAATTTGGATAAATATATTAAAAACGTAGACTTATCCCCCATCAAAAAATTTCTTGTTAGATATTGTCATGTCCTAGTGTGTCTACGTCCAATTTTGCAAAAAATTTCACATCATACATCTCATTTAATGCTCCATGCTCCATAAAAACCATCATACAGACTTCATTGGGATAGAGAAACATAATTTTGTGGTAATTCATGCGCCTTGAATTGAAAGGGACTGTCGAATTGCAGGCCTACATTTAACCATCATGTTGCAGTCCAGACAGGTGATGATGTATTCTCAACTCAATTATTTAAATCACTTATAATCTCAATTGAAAGTCAAGATAGAACAAAGTATAAACATTTCAAGATTAAAGCTCATAATCTCAAAATCAACACGACAATTACTTAAAAGTAGAACATGTGTCTTAAAATTAGAGCTAGCACTTACTGAAACTGCTGGCCTAACAAACACATCAGCAATAAATGGCATCAGGTTAAGCAAAGTTTATAAACAAGTCAACACCAGATTACCCACTTTGAACCTAAATGAAATCGGGAATGGTGTGGGCTCACCACCAGACCACGTCATTATCGCCACTACTTATACCTCATCATTTTAGGAATAGATAACCTTATGATCCCTATAAAATTTACTCGAATACATGTTTCTAAGGTAAGGAACACCAAAAATTATCACAAGCCAATCTGAATATAGAATCCCAAACTAAGTTTCATAAGCAGGTCAGCACTGGGTTACTGGCTTTGAACCTAAATGATGTTGGGATGGGTTCGGCCTCACCACCAGACCATTTCAATATCAGTGTCACTTATACCTCATCATTTTAGGCATAGATAACCATATGATCCCTGTGGAGTTTACTCGAATACTCTCTCTTACCAGACCAATTTAACCACAATCTCGGAAACCCAACTAAACACTCTCTCACCACTCTCTCACTCAACCAAACACTACTGCCACCACCATACATTCTGTAATAAACACAGCTACCACAATCTTTTGCTTTCTCTCGTCCAAAAAACCTCCACAACTTCTTACTTTCTTTGTACACATATTTCAAGTGACAGCAATAACCACATACAAGGGGAAAGAAAGAAATTAAAGAGCTATAAAGGGAGGCTAGGAAATCTCTTGAGAGAGGAAACTTGTTTCCTTGTAAACTCATTTCGGGAACGGGCACAGAACTCTCATGAAATTTTGAGAAAAACCTCTAGAAAACATCTCCAAAACAATCCAAGAATTCAAGTACAATTTACTTATGAAAGGAAAAACTCCATCTCAATTTGAATAAGCTTGCGAGAAACTCTTTCAAAAAAGTGTTCTAAAAACTCCCTAGAAATGCACTTCTCATAATTTTTACCATCTTTGTATACTCACAAATACTATTTTTCAACAATAATATATGATTGCTCTAATAAGTTTCCATAGATATTGGGTAGTAGTAGTAGTAGTAGTAGTATTTTAATTGATCCTAAAAATATAAAAATAATTTACATTGCTATTTTTAAGTTCCTTAATAAATTTTTCTTACAAATATCCTATTCAAACTTTACTCCTTTTTTTTATTCAACCTATTCAATCTTTACATCACCTAATGTTTCACATTTTTCATAATATTTTTGGATGAAGTTTCAATTTATGAAAAAACGCTTCCAAACCAATCCAATCTAAGAGTTGTTTCCCAATCTACATCAATTATTTTTTGCCATTTTGCTCTATTGATTACATTCATATCTTTTTTTATGACTATATCCCATGTTAGTTTAAGTCCTCCCCTTCCCCCATCATTTTATTTATAGAAATCATATCACTCTTCCTTGTCGTTGCATCTACATTTCTTCGTTGTAAATGACAAAACCATCTTAATCTATTCTCTCTCAACTTATCTTTCAATCGGTATTACTCCTACGGTACCATTTCAAGAATACATTCATTTCTAATTCTATCTTTCTTAGTCTTACCACACATCCATCTAAGCATCTTCAACTCAACTACACTCATTTTATGGACATGTATTTTAGTTGTCCAATATTTTGTCCCATAAAGCATCATTAGCCTTACAGTTTTTCTACAAAATTCTTCTTTCAATTTTGTTAGAATTCGTCAATCACATAATATGTCAAATGCACTCCCACACTTGAGCCAACCTACTTTAATCCTATGAATCACGTCATTTTCAACCTCACCATCCGTATTAATAATCAAACCTAGGTAATGAAAAGGTTCACTTTGTTATTTCTGATTTTCAATCTTCACTTCTCTATCATTTCTATTTCTATTGTTGCCAAGTCACACTCTGTATATTTAGTTTTATTTTTACTAATTTTAAAACCTTTTAACTTGAGTGCTTCTCTCCATATTTGTAGTTCGGTGTTAATTTCTTTCTCAATTTCATCTAGAACAATATCATCTGCAAACTATCATCCTAAATGTGTTTAGTTAATTCATCCATGACCATGGCAAATAGGTACTGACTCAAACTTGGCCATGATGCAATACCACAATGATTGAGAATTTACTAGTTTCTCCTACAAGTGATTTAATTGTGGTCAATACCCCATTATACACGCGTTTTATTTCATGCATATACCTTTTGGTCACACCCTTTTTCACCAACGCTCACCATATTATATCCTATGAAGCACATATACTTCAAAAAGGGAGACGTATCCATATTATATACATATTGGATACCGATACTCTTTGGATACTCGCCGATACGTATCGGATACTTATTAAAAGTATTGGATACTTCTTAATTATTTTTTCATTAATTTTGGAGCATCAAATACTTAATTTTGAAGTATTGGATACTCCAAGTCACATATTACTCCTAGTACTTTATTTAGTTATTTAAAAAGAAGAACATAGTGAGTTTTTTTTTTTTTTTTGATCGGCAAATGTTAGTGGTTAGTTGTTAGATTAACGCCTATGGGAGAAAATCTCCTCACCCTTGGCAAAACACCTAATGCTTGCACTCCCTTAATTCAAACCCCTAAGGCATGGTGAGAGTTACAATAATATAATTTGTCAAATTGATGTATCCTTATTGTTTCATTCATGTCCTCTATAACTACATAGAAAGTAAAGATTAACAAGAGAATATAACAATAGTAAAATTAAAAAATTAACAAATAAATAAGAAAGTAAACTTGAATACAATATTTTTAATACTGCCAAGGGGAAAGCACAGAAACAAGTTGTGGATTGCTCTGTTATTGTATAAACTTATTAAACTTGATATTAAAATGAAATATTTGCAAGACTTATTGAAAATTTATGAAGTAAACAAATGAAGTAAACAAGCTACTATCTTAAATTAATACCTAATTTTTAAAGATTAGTGTTTTGCATTATAAAATTACAATGTCATCACTCAACATTCTTGAGATTATGTGTAACTCCTACTAATAGTTTTTTTAAAAAACATATTTTTTACAAACGTATTCTAGCCGTACCCATATCATACTTTTTAGGTTTCGTCGTATCGCCATATCCATGTGTCGTATCCATATTTGTGCTTCCTAGATAATATCTCTAGGCACCCTGTCACAAGTTTTTTTTTTTTGATGTAAATCTATAAAAACCATATTTAGATCCTTCATCTTCCCTTCGTACTTCTCTATTAATCTTCTTAGTAAAAATAGTGTTTCCATATTTGATCTACCAAGCGTAAATCCAAACAGATTCTCTAACATTATTGTTATAACTCTCAAGTGATGCTCAATCATTCTCACCAACAATTTTATTGTATTAACTTATCAACTTAATGTCTCTATAATAGTTGCAATTTTGGATATCTCGTTTATTTCTATATATAGGTATTAAAATACTCTCTCTACTCATCAGCCATTTTCCTACGCATTAGAATCTTATTAAAGAATTTTGTTAACCAGACAACTACTTACCTAAGTATTTCCAAGCCTCAATAGGGATACAATCTAATCCTAATGCCTTGCCTTTTTTATCTAATGCCTTGTCTATTTCATCTTCTTTTTTCTTTTTTTTAATGCAAATTCCACCTTAAACTCTCTTAGTTCGATGATAAAACTTGTATTCTCTAGTTCCATCAAGGCTATCATATTCCACTCCTTCCAAGTTTTTAAAATGATTTTCACTTAACAATTTCTCAAAGTATCATTCACTTTTTCTTAATCTTCTCATCCAACCTCCTTATTGATCAACTTATGTCTTAAAATTATTCCCATTTTTATCCTCTTTTACTATGGCTTATATCTCACTATTCAACCACCAAGTATATTTAGATATAGGAGCTTTTCCCTTTGACTCTCCATGGCACTGCTTCCGATATTCTTTCAAAGCATTATGCTATTGTATTCCACCTGTTATTACTAACACCTTTCAAACCCCGCGTTACTTCTTTAAACACTATATCCTCTATTTCTCACTTTTTAGATTTCACGTCTAGTTCATGAGTTTTTAATATATTTCCGCATTGATTTTGCTCTTTATTATTGTATATAATACTATATATTGAATATTGTTAGCCTACTTGGTGCCATTAACTTCCTTTGGAAATAACCTTGAAACCTTTACATTTTCAGTAGTCTATTTTTCTTACAAGAAAATGATGTATCCAACTCTTATTTGACCCATTTTTAAAAGTTATGTGTTTAACCCTCCTTTTTTAAAAAGTTGTTGGTTACTACATGATCAAATGCTACTACAAAATCTAAGATGTTCTCTTCGCCCTCATTTCGATCACCAAAACCATATCCACCATGTATCCACTCGTGCATTTGCTTATATATTCGGACATGACCATTGAAATCTCCACCTATAATTATTCTCTCCTCTACAAATATTTGTTGTGTTAACTCGTCATTGATTCCACAATTTCCTTTTAATATTTTTCTCCAATCCTATTTGGAGTGCGTAGGCACTAATTATACTCTCCAATTACAATTTTAATTAATATTATTATGTAACTTATTCTCATAACTATTACTACCTTATTTTTCAGATGCTTAGCTACACCATTTCTACATTTTTTTTTTTAATAAATAAATTTTATTGAAGAAGAGCATCAAGAAGATGCTAAAGATACAAAAAGGTCCCCATAAAAAGTAGCGCTAGCCAATTACATCATCAAGGAAATCAAAAAAGGTAAACAAATAAAGATCCACACACCCTGACACCCAACCACACAATACTCACAAAAATCTATCTACTAACCAATATTTCTAGCATACAAAATATTGTCCCGAGTTTTTTCTATTTCATTTACTTTCTCAACTACTCACTAAGTTTCTTTTAAGCATGTTATACTTTCCTTCTAATCATAGAATCTACTAATTCCATAGTTTTATCTATTAGTGTTCCCTTTTCCAAGTTGCTAATGTAAACCAACAATCTTGGGCTAATTTCTTTATAGGTGCTCATCCAAGAAAACATAAGGACCTTTTCCTCTTTTTCACGGCACTCAGGCGCTGATGTAGTGATTTTTTGCCTATTTTTCAAAACATGTTGCTTACATAAAACATCCTAGCCCTTGCATGTTCATGTTCATAAGAGATCTGATGGGGAGTTTTACGTGGTAACCATGATGTCAAAGGAAAATAAGAGGGAAATCAAATGCTCTGCAGAAGCTTGAAATCTTTTTAGAAAAAATGTTTCAACAAATAAAACAAATATTAGGGAGAGAAAATGCAGAGTTTAACAGAAGTGTGTAACTTTATCAGGAGAGTCAGACCGACCAGAAGATCTCCTTGGGATGTTCCAGTGTTCCCCGTGCAGCCACCATCCCTAACCTGCTGCGAAATTCAGCACGATTTTGTCTTACATTTGCTTGTCCTCTATTCTGCCAAGGATTCCCATTTGCAGAATAAATTGAATTCCCAAAAGTAATGGTAGAACTACATACAAATAATTAGTTAAGATCTTGCTAAACCAAGCAAACGGAAGATTTTTTAAATCTGTTATATCAACTGAGCAGACCTCTCTTCAATCAATATTCATGACCATTCATATATTAAATCAAGCATACCACCCATTTTGACTAATCCAAAATGGATTTCAGCATCCCAACAGATAAACTCAAAAAGCTAATAAGATCTATTTGTTTTGGATTTAATAAGTTGAATAAATTGAGTTAAGCATCAATTATACGAACATTTATTTGGTACAATAATTACCAGTCTGCCAGCATGATGCAAGGAGAAAGTAGGCGAAAAATGGTACAAGTGACTTACTCTGGACCATTCCACTTGAAGGAAGTGATAAAGAAAGCAGATTGACAAACAAGAAGCTAATGTCCCCATTGCCAAAGGAGTATCAAGAGTACTCTGACAGAAAATAAGAATAAAAAATTTAGAAACAATATACAATTCTGAGAGTAGGAAGAAATTGCAAGAATGCAAAGCAAATTGCACACTGATTTCCGTTTGGTCCAGAGATTTGCAAGTGGAGCATTATCACCAAGGTTCTGAAAAGTGGTTGCGGTCGCCGTAACGATGGCGGTAACGTGGTTGCGGTTGCGGGGTGTAAAGGCCGTAGTGTAACGGTTGCGGTAATCGGAACCGTGAATTTTTTTATTTTTCGCACAATTTGAAAAAAACTTACCGATACGCATATTTTTTTTTCATGATCATATTTATTGGGTTAAAAATAAATATTGATCAATTTTTACAAATCCAATATATTTTATATTTCTAAATCACTATAAACTGAGTTTTTTACATTTTATTTTAATAATTAATGACTTTATATTATACAAAAAATCAATTACTAACTATTATATATAAGATAAACAATGACAAAAGTAAGAGAATAAATAAAAACCTAAATATATATATATATATATACATATTTTAACCATGCCAAATAGATAATGACCACACTTATTATTATTATTATTATTATTATTATTATTATTAAACAATATATAGATAGACACACATAAACAAAATGATTTAGTGATAGCAGCTGAATAGAATAGCATAGTTCTTACAGTTTCAACAAATCAATAATATGTTCTTCATCTTCCCTCTTCTCTCTCTCTATCTGTTGCTCCTCCATTTTCTCTCTTTTATCTTCCCTCTTCTCTCTATCCCTCTTCCCCAATTTTTAGCTTTTTTTGTGTGTTTTTTTGAAAGAAACAGTTTGGAACCGTTACGTAACGGTGCGTAACAGGTCGTTATGACTGCTACGGCACCATTACGACCGCTACGGCAGCCGCTACAGCCGACACACCTGTGAATCTCAATCACACTGCAAAAGCGGCAGTAACGGGTGGCGGTAACCACCAAAACCGTTACGTAACAGCGTTACGTAACAGTTGCGGCCGCTTTTTAAAACCTTGATTATCACACTATTTATTAACATGAACATAATAGCCACCTGGAAGATAAATGTGGGTGCAATAACGTGCATGGCCCATTTCACAAATTGAGCTGCGCCAACATCCATACTTCCATCTTCTAAAATAACAAATTTCCACACCATCCAATACCCTAGGGCAGCTCCTGCAACGACAATCCCCAGTAGTACAAAAATAGAAACCTGTAACCAAACAAGGTGAATAGTTTAAACAAATAAAGGAGGACATAGTTGAAACCTGAATCTGTAATAAAAAATAAAAAAATAAAACGATAATTCTATGGTCTTGCAGTTATGAATCATGTAATTACTTGTGAGGCTTTGTGGTGGTCAAACTTGGGGTGATTGGTTATGAACTTGGTTATGAGGCTTTGTGGCTATGAACAGAAGTGGCCTAGGTTACGAAGCTTTGTGGTGCTTTTTGGTTATGAACCAAATTGGTTATGAATCACTGTGACTAAAATTTTGAGTGCATGCCATATGCACCACTTTTCCTTTTCGAAAAACAATAAAAATGAGATTCAAGTCGTAGTAGAAGAAAATAAATAAATGCTTTAAAAAGTGGCCAAAAAAATTACGAAATTTTTAATAGATGTAAGTGGGCTAACACGGAGGTAATAAGGACAGTTAAAGGTACTAGATGATGCTCTTTATACAAGATTAGACATAATCAATTTCTGTATTATTGATTTTTATTAGATAAAAGAAATGCACTAAATTGAGAGAAGCGATGAAGGTTTCAGCAAGGAGAGTCACTCCTCAGCTATGTTACATAAACTCGGGTACAAGTGTTGGGTGTAGATATGTATCTAGGGGTCGGACTTGACAAACCTCTAAATGAGGGATATGCGGGTACGACTAAAAGTACCCAAAAATTAGACACAGATACATGGATACGGCCAAACATGGATGTTTTAAAAAAATATCAAGTATTTCTCTGATAAAGTTACAACAATTTATGGCTCAGAATGATTACATATTTTTATGATGATGCTACACATTTGTAATTAAAAATATTGAATAATAATATATATAACATTATTAAAAAAAATGAATAATTGATTTTCCACGGATATAAGTTAAATTCCAACTTAATTAGTATTAGGCCAAACATGAGAAGCTCATGTAAAAGCCAGCCAGCCCAATAACCTTATAATTTTTATTATAAGGCCCATTTTATTAACAAACCAAAGTGTATCCTAAATAAGCCCAAATGCACCAAACCCTTCAATATAACCCTAGCAACCATCAACAAAGATGAATACAGAAGATGAAGATGACGAACAACGACGATGATGAGGTCGCAAGCCATGTTTCTCTCCTTTGTTGTTGTCGTGAAAAATAGAAAAGAAAATCAACCGTATCCATCTGTATTTAGCCATATTCACCACCCGTACTCATGTCATGTCGTGTCGTGTCGACATGGGTACCTCGCAAAATACAAAGAGTTCGTGTAACATAGCTCTTTAGTTGGGATGGTCTAAGATTATCCTTGAAGAGGAAGATGATAGAGATGGAGACGGTGACTTCCCGATGCTCAGAGAGAGAAAGCGAAACTTGAATCACTAGGTCAAAATGAAGCACGAGAAGTTAGATTGGTTGTGTGAAGTCCTTAACCAATTGATTGTAGCGAAAGTGAGAAGGATTTTTACGGAAGGATTTTGTGACAAGGTAGTCGTATGGATGTTAGTTCCTTCATATTGAAGGGGGAGGTTCCTTTGCAATTTGGTTCGTAAAGGTAGGAAATAGTGGTCTTCTTGCCAAAGAATAAACGGCATCCTCTTTGAGGGATGTGGCTAAGAAGTTGTCAAAACTCAAGGTGCAGAAGGAACCAGCCAAGGTGAAAGAGGTTGATCCTTTATGCAGGTGCCTAAAATGGTGTATTGGCCACCAAATCAAAGCCCTTATAGACTAAGGTTACAAGGGGAAAAGAAAGTAGTGAATTCTATCTAGAAAACCGTACATTTCTTGGAAAGAGGTTTGACGGGGAGGGTAGTGGACTAGTATAGGGGCATCCCCTCTACAACGAATATGATAATCATCCATGGAAGGTCTCGACCAAAGTTGGGTTTGATGTTAAAGATTTTTTTTATCTATTTTGTTGCCATCAAGAGAGGAGGCGAAAAAGGGCTTTGAATGAAAAAAGTTGAGTTCTTCTGACTAGTGGTCTCTGGTGGGAGAGTGTTATTGTCATGGAAATGGTGATCCAAAGGCGATTTGGTTTTAGTTCCTAGGCTGTCACTACACCTATAGAATGAGGAGGTTGTTAAGGTGTTTGTCGTAGTGTTCTAAAGGTTGACAAAGACACAAGCAAAGATGTCAATAATATCGTTGGGCTAGGCTTCTTGTCAAAGATTACACAAGACAGTTTCTGATGATTCTAATAGTGGACATAAATCCTTGGCTTTTGAGATCCCTCTTTGGATGGAATTGGGGTCTTCAAGTGCATGCTAGTCAAAGGTCTGCATACCATACAATGATTGGAGGATGTCGCGTTGACCAAATCAGGAGGATAATGGAGGGTCACACGCATGGGTTTGCTTGGCAAAAAGGTGTGCATTTTCATCTAGTTCAAATATGAACAGAGAAAAGGACAAGAAAGTGTTATAGGTAAGGGTGTTCACGGGTCAAGTCGGCCCGGGTTGTCCATAACCCGTCACCTGAACCAACTATAAGCCTAGAAAATTTCAGCCAATTAAAAATTGCCACGTACAACAAAGGCCTACAAAATATAGCACAATTATTGGCAAATTAAATCTTGCCACATGTCTAATTGGTCTCAAATCAAGATCTATTGCCATGTGTTAAAATGATGTAGTAAGTCTTTGACTAATCAAATTATGTCATAGTGATGCAGCAAATAAGTTTTTGACTAATCAAATTAAGTTCCTTGTCACATTGAGATGGTCAAGCCAATAAAATTATGGCACACCATTAAAGTGATATTTTGGTGTTTATCTCTAAATAAATCAGAGATAATTATCAAAGAAGTTGAAGTCTATTAAAACTCTCCTCCATCCATTTCTATAAATAGGGGTGACCTCCACCAAAATTTTTCATACAAATTCTACATACATAAATCAAGTTGTAGAGACAAAAATTTACATCAAGCAAGAGAAAGATACACCGGATTCAAGCCTAAAGGCCTGAGGTTTCTTCACCAAAACCAATCATTCTCCATAAAACATAAAGTTCGGAGATTCAAATCAAAGTTCGTCATCAAACTGTACAAATCTATAGTCTTCTTCTACTAAATTGGAGGAGATTCTACAAATCAGATTTGGAAAAAAGCTATCAAGCCCTCAAATCAAAGTTCTACAAATTTGCTATCTTCTTCGCATTACCTGGAGGAGATTTTGCCGCTTAATTCGGGAACAAGCTATCAAACCCTCAAATCAACTTATTGAAGAGAAGAATCAGAGAATTTTCTTTGATTAGAAATTTCATCAGAGATTGTACGCGTTTTATTTTAAATCAATAAATTTATATTTGTTACTCTATTTTTCTGTCTTTATTTTTGCAAACAAGAAATTTGTGTATACACCGGCCATTTTGGATTCCAAAACTGTGACACCCCAAAGAATGCCACGTACCATAATCATATTATTATCCATCCTTGAATACCTTGGGTCAAAATGAATACATTAGCTAGAAAAATTATGTATGTCGGTACTTGATAGAGACCCTAAGTAGCTAAGAAGAATTTGAACATGGAACCTTAAAGTAGGAAATTTAGTAAGTGGAAGAGTTAGAGAATTCCTTTGGACTTGAGAATTGAATGCCTAGATGGTATAGAAAACCTTAAATGAGCAGCTTAATGATCTTAGTTTAATAAGTAGAGTATAATGAGTACTTAAATAAAAAATTAAACGGGATTAGTAAGAGTTAAGAGAGATTAATTAAGCCTAAGAAAAATTAATTAAGTTAATCAAGATTAGGATTTAAACATGATTAATTAAAACAAAGCTTAATTAACTAGGCTAATGAGGTAATTAGTAAACTAATCTAATTAAATCCTACAAAAAGGAGAAAGATGGAGAAGGTTGGAGGATGTTGTGTTCTTGAGAGCTAAGGGAGAAGAACAAGGAAAAAAGAAGGAAAGCAAGGAGAAAATTCAAAGAAAGATTGAATTCAAGCCTAGAAATCCAAGAAAAATAAAAATAAAAATAAAAGGTAAGAAACTCAATCCTCTACCTAGTATTGCTACTCTAATCTAGCTAGAAATTCATTTGAACTAAGATTTGGGAGGATTGAAATGAAGGAAAAATGAGAAAGTTTGGAAGTTAGAAAGGGTTTGAAGGATTTGCAAAGAAAACTATGTTTTGATTTGTTCAAGCCTTGAATTCATTGCATATGAATATTTTTCTATCAAACCCCCATCATTTATTCACGTTTTAAAACATCAAACATCCTGTTTTGAAGGATTGAAATGAAGAAAATGAGAAAAGGCTTGAAAAGAAATCAAGTTAAGAGGTTCTTGAATTAAAGCATGTTTAAGAATGGTTTAACCTTAGATTCATGCATTCCAATGGTTTTCATGAACCTTGCATCATATTTTCATGCCTTAGTAAATCAAATATCAAGTTTTGAGGTTTTAGGATGAAGAAAACGGAATTAGAACACCAAGAACATGCACCTGACTTGAATTCTGCTTGCTGGGTGCTCGAGCAGCCATCATCGGGCACACGACCACATAGAACGCAATCTGCCCCACCTTGACCAAACACTCGAGTGGCCTAGGCCACTGCTTGAGTGGCCAAGCCACCACATGAGCAGCTAGGATGGGCGCACAAGCGGCCAGCCCTATTTCAGCTCATACCTTGCAAATTCAAATAACATATCTCTTTCATCCGGACTCGGTTTTAGGTGATTTTTGAGTCTAAATTCAAGCCCGGAAGTCTAGTTTCCAATGGTGGTGGTCTCACATCCAAATTCTAAGTATACATAAAGATATGTTTAAATTAGTGAAGGCTGCTTACTTTTTTCCTAACCGTTTCATGCTAATTCCTCTCCTAACTTAGTTTCCTTTCATTTCTTGCTTCTTCCTTAAACCTTAAATATGTAAACATGATGGGTATGTTTGGTTTGATTTTGAGAGAGTAGTTTTTAAAAATTGTTTTGGGGAGAGTTTAAATTTTTTTTTTGGTTTGTTTGGTTGTGTATTTTGAAAATAGTTTTGGAGTTTAGGAGTTTGGAATGATTTGATATTTTGTTGTAATTGAGTAGATGTGTGTGAGAGAAAAAGTGATTGAGAAGGAAAGAGGAGAGAGAAAAAGTGATTGATTGATGTGTAAGAGAGAGAAAGTGATTTTGGAAATTGTTTTGAAAAAATTACAAACCAAACAAGTTTTTAAGAAAAATTTTCCCAAAATCACTCTACAAAGCCAAGCCAAACCAAACATACCCAATATTTTTCTAATGCTTAGTATATGAAATTGATGTAGAATACTTAGGACCCTTTAGCATACGTCTTTGACACCCTTCAACATTCTTCAGGCCTTAATCACCTAGGATGCTTCTAGGCATGCATTTGACACTTGTTTGACACTTGATATAGACTTGGACTAAGCCTAGAAATACTTTGAACAATCTAAGAAAATAAATAAGAAATATTAAAGTAAGTTTAGACACTTGAATTGAAGTAGGAGCTTGTAAGTTGAATTGTGTTCAATGTCTTGTGTGTGTTCTATGTAGGTCAAGCACTCGGAGGAGGAAACCCTTTGTTCAATGAGCCATTTGTGAGTAGTAATGTAGTAAAGTTACGTTTCTTAAAATTATGATTTGAAATGCAAAAGTATGGTATGTTTAAGAAAGGTATGATATTGTTTTGCTATGAATGAACATCATATATTTTTGAATCATGTATAAGATGACATCTTCAAACAAGTTTGTTATTGGGAATCATGCCAATAACCTCTAGCTAACCGAGCTCCTCTAGCCACCTGTTATGGATTCTTGACTCGAAATGCCTTGGAATGTTCATCAATATGTATATGTTTGCAAGATAAGCATGTTTTTCCTTGACAAAGTTATATTATGTTCAAAATAGTGATTGTATTACTATCCACTGGGCAATGGCTCACCCCTCTCCCTTATATATATATATGTAGGTGACAAAGAGTTCAAGTATAAAGAGAAGTTGGTTAGAAGCCAGTCTTATATGCTTGTGCTGGATTTGTAAAGTTATGTTATAAGTGTTGTATTTTGTTTTATCGGTTAAGTCATGTAATAATGAAGATAATATTTCAAGGAAAATGTATGCTTTCATTTCATTTAGTTATGCACTAATCTAAATGGATGTTTCAAGTGGACTCAATATAAACAAATAATGGTTTCCGCACTCTGAAATAGAACTTTTGCCCTAGTTATTTTAAGAGTCCAACTTGCTTTGGTCTGGTTAGAACTTTCGCAGTCAAGGACTACTGGATGATCACTACACCATCCTCTTTGGGGCGGGTTGAACTAATATTCTTCCTCCTGTTTAAATGTCGGTTTCGATCAGCTTCAATGCCCGCATACTCTCTCTGCACATACGTAGATCTAAGAAAAATAAAAAGAGTTGAGCAGTAGCACTGTTTGATCTGATCCAAATCAACCTCAACCATTTGATGAATACATAAAAATCACAAATTAGAGAGGGAGAGCAGTGATGGAGATCTGAGTGTAGGGAATTTCAAAGGGAGGATTTAAAAATAATTCAAAGAACACCAAGTCAATATGCTTCAATACCTTAGTTTCTACAAGTACAACATTTAGGTTCTTCCTTATGATTGCATCGTTGATAGAGAGAAAGAGAGAGAGAGAGAGAGAGAGAGAGAGAAAGAGATGAGATACAGGTTAGAGAGAGATTGTGTATGTGTTAGACGTAGAAAGAGAATGAAAAAGAGAAAAAAATTAAGCAAAACTATCAAAGGAGAGAGAGAGAGAGAGATTTCAAATACTACAAGTCATTTGAGAAGAAAGAGAGAGAATTAAATAATACCATTTAAGAAGAAAAAGAGAATGATAGATTTTAAATGAGTTGATTGAGAAGAAAGAGAAACAGTAAAGTCATTTAAGAAGAAAGAGAATGAAATAGTATTTAAAAATTAAGAAGATAAGATGGATGTCAGATTAAGAAGTAAAAAGATAGTATAATCTCAGTTTCCAAGGACACAATGGCACATGTAATGAATATCCTACATACATATACATAAATCAGACGGTTCAGGTGCAATCGTTGTTTTTTTTTTCACATTCCGAGGGCCAACCGAAAATATAAAAAATCTACACTTCCAACCCACTACCGACCATGCAACTTCACGAAACTGTCCATAGCATGTCGGGTCATGTCGGGTCGGATCAGTTTGGTCGGGTACATGGGGTAAGTCCCATAGCTATAGGCTATGTTACACAGACTCTGGTGCGGATATCGGGTGCGGGTACGTATCTAGGGGTCGAGTACTTCAAAATTAAAAATTGAGAATACATGGATATGGATCCAAACGAGGATATGGGTACGGGGATACGTTAAATATTTAACTTTTAAAATATATTTATTATATAAAGATAAGTTAAATAGTTATTTTTTAAATATATTTATTATTTTTATCTTATGTATTACTTTTATTGATAATTTTTTTAATTTATCTATATATATATTTTTTTTACTTTT
The DNA here is from genome assembly GCF_055761805.1 of Camellia sinensis. Taxonomy (NCBI): domain Eukaryota; kingdom Viridiplantae; phylum Streptophyta; class Magnoliopsida; order Ericales; family Theaceae; genus Camellia; species Camellia sinensis. Next base: position 72,700,179 of record NC_138972.1, on the reverse strand, counting down.
AATTGACATATATTATAAATAACAAAAATATAATAAATAAGGAATAACAAATTATGTTAAAATAAATATAAAATAGATAATGTATTTTATAGATTTTATTATATATTATTTAATTAAATTTATTATTATATAATTGATAGGTAGATGGTAGCTTTTTTGACTTTTGATTGGTAGGTGAAAAGGTGAAAATTTATTAACTTGTTGGTTGGTGACAACTTTCAATATGGAAGACAAGGAGTTAATATATTATTTATGATATAATTTATATTATATATTATTTATGGTAAATTATATTATATACATTATTTATGACATAAATTATATTATATTATACATTATTTATATAATAGGCGCCAATTAAAAAGAAGAAAGAAGAGAAGATGGTCAAGAGAAGAATACAGAGAGAAGGAAGAGACGACGTTGATTGAAACAGAGAAGAGAGAGATGAAGCTGATCGAGAGCGAGAGAAGAGATAGAAGAAGAGAACAATCCAGCGTGAGAGTGAGAGAGAGAAGAAGACAGTTCGAAAGAAGAAGACCGAAGCCCTAATCGCAAGATCGAAGCCCTAATCACAGTTTTCGTAGCCCTAATCCCAAGTATGCCATCTTTCTTCTTACTTCCATATGCCATATCTACTTCTTCCATGCCGTATCCACTTCTTCCATGCCGTATCCCGTCTGTATCCTGTACCTGTACCCGTGTTGTGTCGTATCGACACGGGTACTTCGCCAAAACTGACGAGTCCGTGTAATGTAGGCTATAGGACAGGTGCATGCAGAGAAATGTGCCACATTGCCTAGGCAAAAAGGCAGTGGGTGTGGGAAATCCCAACCATTTCAACTCTTGAGTAACTATTGGGTTAAGGCAAGAGTAGGTGTGTTCAGGAGTTGGATTGGTTCGTCATACAAACTGGTCCTTTCAGGTGGGAAGCATAAGCATCCGCCTTTGTCGAACACTCGGAGGAAACAAACTGGACAAAATGTGTCATTTGTATTGCAATCGGTTTCGGGCAGGTCTATTGGGTAGTTCATTTGTGTCTATTTTTTTCTTGCAATCAACCACAACCCTAAGAAAAAAAACAATTGTACAAGCAAGGAAGATTGAAGAGGGAAAGGGGGTGAGAGATGAGACTGCGAAGATTGGATAGTGGAGACTAGAGGGAGATTGAAGAGTGATAGACGGGATGACGGTACGACAGATCAGCGAAAAAGAGTGAATACCATCTTCGCCTCCATCTTATCACAGCTTGCCGCTACCTCCATCTTGCACCAACTTGGCCTACAATTGTTTGGTATTCATGATGCAACAAGACGGAGAGAAGAGAAACCGTGAGAGATTGCATATTGTCAAAAGATTTTGAGAGACTAAAAGCGATGATCTTCAATCATCAAATCATGGCTTCCGAAGGAGAGAATTAAAGACATAAACACAGAAAAAAGTGACTCTAAGTGATATGATGGGAGAGAGAGAAGACTCACATATGGTAGGTTTAGTCTTTAGAGATAAGATATTATGATAAGGAAAGTGACTCAAGAGCCAATACCAACATAACACATGTAGATGCAATATGCTAAGTAAATGCATTAGTCGGTTCGGGTGGCGGATTTTTGGACAGTAGACTCGACATCCGATCGGTTGATTTAAAAAATTAACTTCACCCACAAACCGTAACTAATTTCAAAACCATCTGATGATGCTCAAGTCGGGTCATTCGGGTTGAACGATTTGGATAATTTTTTGAACATTCTACACAAGAGGATAGACTTTGTACTAGGCTAGCTCCTGATGGGATGAGAAAAAGTGGTTTGTTTTATCCGAGCTAGGAATAGAAAGGCCGCAACCGTTACATAACGCTGTGACGTAACGGTTGTGGTGGTTATCGCCACCCATTATGGCCATTATAGCGGTGTTACAGAAATTCACACGTGTAACGGCCGTTTCGGTGTTATGTAACGGTCTGTTAGACACCGTTACACCCTTTTACAATATTCTGAATAGCTTTCTTTCCTCAAAAAAAAACAAAAGCTTACAAAAAAATAATAAATACTCAAGTGATTCAAGCCCAAAGAAAAAATTTTATATGAATTTTTTTTTCTTTATAATTTTTTTTTAATTTATGACACAATTTTTATTTTATAATCTTTTCATTTAATAACTATGAATATTTTTTATTCAGTTAGATCAGGTATTGGTAAAAGATAATTTGTAGACATTTAAAATCAATTATTCTTAAAATCATTAGCTATTGAAATAAAATGTAAAAAGCTCATTTTATAGTGAAATATATTGTATCATACTTAAAAATTAACAAAAATTGATCAAAATTTATTTTAAACCCCAATAAATGTGATTCTGAAAAAAATAAAATAAAAAATATGCGTATCAGTAAGTTTTCTTCAAATTGTGCGAAAAATTTAAAAAAAATCACGGTTCCAGTTACTACAACCGTTACGCTACGGCCTTTACACCCCGCAACCGCTACCGCGTCACCGTAACTGTTATGGCGTCTGCAACCACTTTTTAAAACCTTGGTTACACACTATCCCAACAATCAAGCCCTACTCATGGTTGAAGACATAGAGTTGCATTTTGTCAAAATGGTCCTTAGTGCCATCAAGCTTTGGTGTGTTTGCTTTCAGGGGCTTATTCTTTTGATCCTAGACTTGTGAAAAGCGTCGGACCTTATTCTTCTAGATGATCACCCCCTGTTATATGGTCATTTTTAAGCTCTATGGAGCATCTTTGGTGGTTGTGAAAAGGAGGTGGTCTTTGTTCTTAGAAGGGGAAGCTCTGATTGCCAAGAAATGTATGCTCGAGAAGGAACAAAAGAGGGAGATGCCTTAAGACATGAGTGGAGCAATACAAAAGCTTTGAATAATACAAAAGGTGGGAGATGATTAGAGTTGATTGTTCAAAAGAGGGTTTGCAAGTCTCTTATGGACAACAAGTAGGTAAGTTCCATAGCATTGGATGAAACTATAAAGTATAGGTACTTTAACAAACACACCATACAAGTATCGCGTACTGGTACTTTGCATTCTTATTCGGCATATCAGGTACACAAGACACATATCTAAATTTTTCTTCTTAATTTTTGTCGTTCCCTAGAGGTACCTAGTATATACCGAAGCCATACTGAAGCCGGAATAGTATTTTCTTTTATACAAAGGTGAGTTTAGTTGCATTGGATTTTTTCATGTGTTGATTTTAAAATTAAGCTTTGGTTTGTTAGTTATTTAAAACAATGACATTTAATTTTGCTTTACACCTTACTTTTGGTATTAAATGTAAATTGTAGGTTGTATCTTAACTAACTAAACCATTTAACTAATTTTTGCACAACTCTAAATTAAAAATAAATTTTTTTCACTAATGTACCTAGCTAGACCCTTGCTTTACTTTTTTTAGATTTTATCATATTGACGTACCCGTACACATGCTTCATAGGGTGGAAGACACAAGGTAAGATACCTTAAGGTATAGTATTAAGGCTGGAGTCTCAAGTCTCTATTCCTTGTCTTTTGTCCAGTGTAATGTGAGAGAACAAGGATGTTGTGGTAATTTTTTATTGGACTTCAGTGGCTATTAGGGGGGATTATTTTTGTCCAAGAAGCACGGGTGGAGTGTGTTCAAGGGGCTAAATTTGTTCGCAATGTATTCTTCTTTAATTAGGAATGTTTTCTTGTTGTTTCTTTTCATACAACACATGTACTTGCATTTCTTTTTTTTTTTTTCTAATCTCAGGGAAACTGTATTCTTCTTTGATTATTTTCCACTCTTTTACTGACAATGAGTATAATGGCAGCCAGAAAAGTTGCTACGAGAACATAAAACTTTAAGGATCATGTTGATGGATAGGAAGAGTTGCTTGTCAACAATTTATCATGGTACTAAAGCAGGTAATAGATCATGTCTTTGAACCTCAACACCTACCCAATAATTATGATACTTGCACCTCTTTGGCCTGGTTTTGGAGGAGAGTTTGGCCACATGTGAGGGGCTTGTTGAGGATATAGTTTATAAATAGTGAAGTCACCACTTTCTCTAACAGTTTAAGCTTTTTGATGAGTTAACATTCATCAAATCATTTTGTTGAGTTTTAGTTAAAGGTTTGCACAATAGAAATTTGTCATACTTAAAAAGAGGGGTATGGTTTAGAATATATATAATCTATATGATGTAGTATAATAAATAAGCTTAAGTGTTTGTTAAATAGCTTATTAGTTTTAGTATATAAATAGGTGATGTAATACCCATTGTACTTAGTTTTGGAATAAAGAATATACATTGTGATTGGAGTAGAGCTTAGTTTCTCTCTCTAGCCCTTAGGGGTTTTACCCCTAATTGGGGCATTTATCAAATTGAGAGAGAGAAGACAAATGCCCCAATTAGGGGTAAAACCCCTAAGGGCTAGAGAGATAAACTAAGCTCTACTCCAATCACAATGTATATTCTTTATTCCAAAACTAAGTACAATGGATATTACATCACCTGTTTATATACTATAACTAATAAGCTATTTAACAAACACTAGTCTATTTATTATACTACATCATACTCTCCCTCTTTAAGAAACTTGTCCTCAAGTTTAAGTAGCAACTAAGTAAACTCAATGTAATACTACTCATGTAACGATATGTAAGGAATAGGTGCTGCATTTCCGTGCTCAAGAACAAACATGATTCTCTCAACTTAGCCGTCTGCAAATACATTGAACTTCATCCTTGCATCTTTGGCTCAACAACCATAGGTGTGTGATAATTGCCAAAATGTATACATTTAGGCCCCTTAAAGTATACTTGTTAGGTCCTTTAATCGTTGTTACTTGATGATTTTAATATGCTGTATATGTGCAGGTCATTCAAGTTATGAGTAGAAATTGGACTTAATTTCATATTTCAAATCCGAGACCAAGCTCCAACTCAGCTCTAAAGGCCTAGAAGAATCTAAATAATTTTAATCAAGCAATAAAAGCCCAACCCATGAGATTTGAAGAAAGAAAAGTTAAAATTGTTACAATCCCGCTATAGAAGTCACTCTGCACAGCCTTCAGTATTTTGGGTGTATCTCGCTCGTCCACTAGTAGATTTAATTGATTCAAGCGGCATTGGAAAGATAACTCAAAGGGCTACGATTTTGTGTGAAATACGAATTTTCAAATTCTGACTTTTAATAGGTCAAAACAGGCCAACAAGATGAGCCTAAAAAGCTGGGAATAATTACATCCGAATTTTCCTTTCATTTTGGGAAATTTTAGCCTCTTAGGTATTACTTACAAGGCTCCTAATGTCCATAAATATGAAACCCTATTCATGATTAGGGTTGTTCTTGATTTTAGAGAGAGAAGGCGGAGGCTATGGAGCTCTCCTCTTAGGGTTTGGATGAAACTCTAGTCAAGTAACAATGTTTTGTAATTAGTCTAGGGTTTTTATTATTGATTCAACAGTCGTATAAGATTAAGGCTTTTCTAAATTATTACTTCGTTTTGAATCTTTCTATCTGGCACATGTTCTTAATTTTCTGTGATTCAAATTGCATACTTATACAACGGTTTTCATTGATTTGCTTTAATCCGGTAAAGATAGTCCATACTAGGAGAGACAATTCGTGCTAACACTAGATAGTCTATGCTATAGTTGTTAAACTGCCAATTATCCTCTAGACGACACTGTTGAGACTTGTAGTCACCAACAGATCATAGTTGAGTTGAATAATAAATCTATAAACTGTTACAGTTTATTGATTACAAGGTTATGGTGGATTCGAAACCTTGAGTCTCTTCTATTTGGTTGATACTAGTTTAATTATATTTATTTGTTTAATTTAATTAAGCTCATACAAAATTCTTATTTTCTACTTTTGAATTGATTTAAGAATTAATTTGAAATTTAAACAACTTAGCCTTTTAGTCTCTGTGGATTGATACCCGAACTAAACCACTATTCTATTGAATTAAGGTCTTAGTAAGGATTTATTTTTCGTGTGCAAAACGACCTACTAGTGTGTCCATATCCTCTCGCTAAAAAACTCAGATAGACCCCCATTTCCAAACCCCTTCACCTCTAACCTACATACTCATGCAGAAGAGTACTCATTCTGTCGGAATGAGACCAATGGTTGGCAAATGACATCTTCGAAAGCAAAGCTGAGAAGATTGACAAAATGATAGGATGGACGATGTATCCACTAGGCAAAACCGTGAGAGTAGTTGATCACGAGCTGAAATTCGGCATTGCAAGCAAGCTACTCAACTCAAAACAACTTCCTAAAGAGGTATGAAAGAGTCCTAACGACAAGCTTCAAATAATTTCTTTGAAGCTGTCAAAAATTTCAATGGTGACTTGCGATGTGACAAGTCATCCACTCATTTGCTTCAACTCACCCTTTCGATAATGAATTTTGATTTGGATTAGCATCAGTGTCCCTTCCAATTGAGAACTTCATCTCGGTTTCTTTACCCAAAGTCAGAACATAAGCTCTACCACGACCATCTCAATGACCTCGATCCCGATTACCCATAACCAAACAACCCAATATGACCCACAAACAGTCTAGATATGCCAATTACAAAGATCACAGTTTCAAACCCAATTTCACAATTGAGGACAACTCAATACAATATCCATTCACAGTTATATGTAGCATCAAATAATCAAGATCCAATCCAAGAACAAGAATCAAGAATAAGATAACTACATTGCGAATTGATTTAGGACAGTTCAATTAAGAAGAAAACTGAGTCAAACATACCGAAATTGAATTGAGTCATGTCGATCAACTTGAAAAACAGAACTAGGTCAGATTTTGAATCACTTTTGAACTATGAGATCAAATCTTTGAGTTGATTTTTTTGGTAATCTGCCGTCACAACTTCAAAAGAAGACAAGTTCATTACTCCTAACTTCAACTCGTTGTGTAGGGTTGAATAGCAACTTGCAATTGATTGTCGAAGTCGACTCACAACTTCAAACCCAAGACGTATAATCGAAGTGGTATAGGGAGTCCAAGGGAGTTGGTTCACGAAAAGTTGTGATACCTGATTCTGCAACGAACTAGAGTCGAAGGACCAAACCCAGATCAAATCTCGTCTTGCAAGTTAGATCGCAAGGCCAAACTAAAATCGCAAGACCAGCTCGAATTTGAAGTTTGCAAACTTGACTCAATAAGAGGTTTCAAGAACTCCAACGAACACAAACCCGAATCAAAGAGCTCGGTTGCAATCGCAATGAACAATAGCAACTTCGAGTTTGCAATGGGTCTTCAACTTCGACTTCAAAGAGATTCTAGGTTTGAACTTCGAACCAGATGCGACCCAGAACAGTTGAACAAAAAAAAATCCCTCTTTCATCCAGTGGAGTCGACGAAGCAATCTAGTCAGATCGCAATTTCCATTTCGACTTCAGAAAGAGATGGTTATTCCCTGGTTTCCTAACATATTCAAACAAATGAAAGGCTTTGAACTGAGATCTGAACTTGAACGAAGGCTTCAAAATCTTGCTGCGATGTTGAATCACCAGCGCGAACGGTCCAAATGCAAGTCGCGACTACCAAATCTCGAGTCAACTCTTGATTGTGATGTCAACTCTATGGCTTCGGATCAAATTGATCACACTTGTGATAGCAACTTCTAGTGAGATAATTTGGGGTTCACACCCAAGAATTAGGGTTTAGATCCAGAGTCAAGTATGTTGCTCCTTTCTAATTGACGAGTTGTATGTACAATTAGAAACAATGAAGTACAAGATCTTATGCTCTAATACCAAATAATGAAATCCAAATGCCAAATCAAGATCAAATTGAGAAAGAGAAGACAAATGCCCCAATTAGGGTAAAACCCCAAGGGCTAGAGATAAAAACTAAGCTCTACTCCAATCACAATATATATTCTTTATTTCGAAACTAAGTACAATGGGTATTATATCACCTATTTATATACTACAACTACTAAGTTATTTAACAAACAGTTAATCTATTTATTATACTACTAACAAGAATTGAATTGACCAACATTGAAAAGTGATGTAACAAGAAGGAACCAGTTCCAAGCTAACATCAAACGCAAGTCAATTCCATAAGATATTAAACACCAAAAAAAAAAAAAAAAATCCTTAAAGCAAAAAAGCACTTACCACTGATCCATATAAAGTGAGGTAGAAGACATTTTCCCCCCCCAGTTGGTAATAATTTCATCCCCTAAACCAATTTCAGCAGCAGACCAATGAGATATTTCATCCAAAAATTCAGAAGCAGCATATGAAACTCGGAAGTAAAATGTTTTATAAAATTATAGCCCTTGCATATAAAATGATAGTAAACCCATGCTCCAACAGATGTAGCACTAGAAGAACGACAAAGAAGGAGAAAGAGGAAGAGAAGAGAAGTAAGAAGAATATGAAGAGAGGAGAGAAAATGGAAATAGTTCCAAAGCAAAATCAAATATATTCAATAATCAATATCCAAATCAAATCCGGAAATTCATCACACCAAATCAAACTAATAAGAAGAATCAAATATATTCCCCATCACCAACAATTCAGCCAGTAATAAAAACTCAATTGAAGAATAATGAATCTAACACAAGTCATAATGCTAAGTTTTCCTCTCATAAGAAGGGTAACTAGGCCTTTATGTAGGAGGATTATTCCGCATTGAATGCTAATTGAAAATTGAGAGTTGTATTTGAGTATTTTAAGGTTTGTTTTATTTTCTGTGTGGTTTATTCTCTGTCTTCGCTATTACTATTCTTCTTTTCCGGTTGTTCTACATCACTTAGCCCCAAATAACTGGCTTCAGGTACATGAATTTGTTTTCTCCCATCCACTCTATTCCAATCCATATTCTTAATTAAGTCTGAAGCAATCATGTAATTTGTTTTGATAATTCCCATCGTATGCCACTCTTGTCCTTCCTCTCTTCTTTTTGGCACCATGGACCTAGATCAGATCCCTCCTTACAGGAACATTAATTGGTCAAAGTTAAACAACTATTACTCATTGTATCTTCAAGAAGTGCCGCTCTAAATTATGCAATAAAAAGACAAGAAGACTTTTCCATCCTCTTCATCATTTAATTCTAAAGCTGGAGAAGGACAAAAATCTAAGCCCTGTTTTTATTTCTTATCAGTTCTTCTCCTTTGGAGAGACCATGAAAATATAAAATCCACAGAGGTTATAACGTTTTTTGGTTGTTATGGATGATATCACCAATATTACCAGTGAATGCCTGTATTTTCTACAACCAGATTTTTGTCAAAGGTTGCAGAGGTTTCATGTTGAAAACATTTCAAGATTTCTGTACAACTAAACAGGCCAACAACATTGATTTTTGTTATGTGATAGAAGTTGAAACCTTACAAAGAATAGTAGGCACCACATGAGAATATAGAGCAAAATAAAAGGCAACAGATTTTTTTTTTCTTTAAAAAAAAGAGACTACTATATAATGCACATCAAATCCAAATACCTGAAAAAGAAGGATAATAATGACAAGAAAAACTCCAATAGCCATTGAACTGCTGCTGGCCACTGGTGCCAACAGCAATAAAACAAAACCTCAAGCAAGACAAAAGAGACGCCATCTTTGAAACTCTGAACAAACCACAAAAATAGATAAATTAAACCCAATCACCAGGAGACATTATCATCGTCGCCGTTCGTCATCTCCGTCTTCTGTAATCATCATCGTTTGATGGCTGATTAAAGGGTTTGCTGCATTTGGGCTTATTTAGGATCCACTTTGCTCTGTTAATAAAATGGGCCTTGTAATAAATAATGCTATTGGGCTGGCTGGCTTTTACATGAGCTTCACATGTTTTGGCCTAATACTAATTAAGGAGATGGAATTTAACTAATATCCATGAAAAATAAATTACTCATTTTTTTAAGAGAGTTTTTTTTTTTTTTTATAAATCTTCTTTCTAAGAGTTTTATTCCATTTAACTCATATTGTTTTTGACTATTCTATTAGGTCCTATTTAAGGTAAGAAGACCAAAACACCCTCAATCTCTCCTACCACTATTAATGTTGATTGTCATTATGTTTTGATAGATCTCATGCATTAAGATGTTGACTATCATTATATTCATATTAATTTGAAATAAATTTTTGTCATTGTGTTGTCAAGTACATGATGTGGATGATGTGTAATTGAAATGAATATTCACATCGTTATATTCACATTAATTTGAAATGAATTTTTGTCATTGTGTTGTTAATTATATGATGTGAATATTCATATTAAAACATACGAATGTGAACGTTCACATCACTATGTTAGATGAGAGAGAATGTTCACATGTTGTGAATATTTATATCACTACATGTTGTGATTAAGAATGTGTTGTCAATTAAAAATATAATGAACGTTATTTTAATGTGTTGTCAATTAAAAATAAGAAGGTTCACATGTTGTGAATGTTCACATCACTACATTAGATAAGAGAATTTTTTGGAAAGGTGTTGTGAACGTTCACATTAGATGAGACAGAATGTTCACATCATTTTTAATGTGTTGTTAATTAAAAATATATTTACATTAGATGAGAGAGAATGTTCACATTATTTTTAATGTATTTTTGATGTGTTGTCAATTAAAAATATATTCACATTATATAATAATATAAAATAATAACATCAATATTATTAATTTGTATATGAAATTTTTTATACCTTGATCAATTTCCTTCTCTCTCCTCCCCCAACATTAAATATCAACATTAAATATCAATATTAAATATAAGGGTATAAGAGTCTAAGAAAATAATATAAATCAAGAAAAATGATTTTATGGAATAAAAGTATAAATACATGGGACTAAGTGGGTTAAAAAATTTCTTCATGAACTTCTTGGGTTAGAACACTTCTAAATAAGATTTATCAATAAAATGACCTTTTTTTTAATAATGTTAAATATTTTTTTTATTCAATATTTTTTAACTACAAATGTGTAGCATTATCATAAAAATATGTAATCATTTTAAGCCATAAATTATTGTAACTTTATTAGAAAAATATATAATATTTTTTTTGACATATCTATATTCAGCCGTATCCACATAGTCGTTTCCTCATTTAGAGATTTGCCGAATTTAACCTTTAGATACATACCGGCAACTGACACTTGTACCTAAGTCCATGTAATGTAAAGTATCAGAAAGGGTAGGGCTGAGTAAGGAATTTGTAATATCCGTAATCCGATCTGATTCGGTCCAATCTGATAGGTTTAGATTGGCTTTTTGAATTCGTGGTTCAGTTCTAGATTGAAAAATCAAAATTTCGTAGTCCACGGATTGGTTCAGGATTGAACCTCACAGTTTCAAATTGGAACAGATCCGAACTATATACAAATAGCCTATATTTATATTATACACTCTCCCACATAGTATCTTTTCTTATTCCATATAAAACCTAAACCCAAACCTAAACCCGCATAGTATCTTTTTTTTATTGCTTTTGTTTGTTAGTTTTTAGTTTTAATTTGTAATGACCTAAATACTTATAATGGAACCAGTTTTCTTATGGTTGTTTAAATTCTAAAATAATATGTCACTATTGACGAAAGATATGTTGTATTATGGAACCAATATGATGCTATGTTTATGTTTTTATGAAATTAAAATGTTTCTTTCTTCTTTTTTTTTGTTATTTAATTATGTGAATCCGTGGTCCTAAACCGATCCAATCCGTATTTAAATGGATTAGTTCGGATTGGTTCTATGATTTAAACGGATTGGATTGGTTCCAAGTTTTCAAAAACCGTGACTAACGAATTGGACTTGGTGCTCACCCCTATGGGATTTGGTGCAGGTAAAGATGTGGTGATTCTGCCAAACTGAGGGCGTAAATGTGTTTTTGGTGAAGAGTAGATTGCCCTTTTATTTGTGTTAATTTTTGTAAAGCCAAGGGCTAAATTGTATGGGTTCGAGAGACCATTTTGTGTAACCGGGCTATTGCCTTGGAACTTGTAAGCCCTTGAGGGCCTTATTCGTTTTGATTAAAAGATTTTACATGCTATAAATTCATGTACTAATTTGTCAATGAATGTATAATCACATGTGAGATTACTCTTGTATAACTTTTGGAACTATATAAAGGAAACATAGTGAATGTATCTTTCCGGCATCTCTTGAGCCATGGTTAATTATCTGATTTGGAAATGGGTTGATGTATTTTCTATGTTGGATTATTTCGGGGTGTTACATATGAATTTCAAAAGTAACAGTTTCGTTATTCGAAAAACTCATAAGAAATTCATGACTTCAAATTGATTTCCACGTGGCTAGATAATTATGAATCACTGTTGAAAATATTTTTTGTTCAGGAGAAAAATAGTTTTAAATTTAAAAATAATAATTTAATTTCCCCTACTATTTTTAAATTTAAAAATGATTTTTTCAAAGCATCATCTAATTTAAAAATTAAAAAAAAATTTGTCACATTATGTAGCACTCTGTGCTCCCTGTTATAATGAAACTATAATTTGACTCTTTGATTATCTTGATTGAGAACCTTCATAGTTGATATTTGAGCCTTGGTTGAGGTGTTACCATAGCGGTTGGGTGAGATTGAATCAAAAACTTCAAATTTGAATAATTGTTATTGAGTAGTTTTCACTCTTTCATCATTTTCTCTCTCCATACTTTGAATCTTGATGTGAGGCTAAAACCATTGAAAAGCTTACTTCCGGAGCTTTAATTTGGACACAAGAATGACCCTAAACGGAGTCCAGACAAGAGAGTTATACCTGTTTGAATTTTGTGTTTCTATGCTGGAAGCATGCTCGCTCGAACGAGCTTTTATTCGCTCGAGCGAACTGTGCAAGTTTTAGAAATTCTGAGAGCTTATTTTGTACTCTCGAGCCAAGCTTCCTTCGCTCGAGCGACCACGTCGCTAACAGGCATTATAAAGTGAATTTTTGGCTCTAAAACTCTACTTTTTCTCCCTCTCTTCTCCCATCATCTTCCAAACCCGAAACCCCAACCTTCCAAACTCTTGATTTCTCTTCTTTTTAACCAAGATTCACCCTAAATCTTTCAAGAAGGTTGAACAGCAAGCATAGATCAAGACTTCTATTGATTGTTTTGCGATTTCATTAGAGTTTCAAGTTGGGTCTTCATCTTTAGCTTCAAATCTTGAGGTAGGGATTTCTTCTCCTTTACAATACCTCATCTATAGATAGATATGTAGTAGATTTTATTACATAAAAATCATATCCATTATGGATTTCTTTGAAAATCATCAAAGGGGATCTAGGGTTTGCCATTTGGGAATGAGATTGTTAAATTGATTGTTGTTTGGGTTAATTGGGGAGTAATCTGGCATGTTTATGTTGAGAGAAGAAAAAGCCCTAATTTAATATTTTGACTTGGCGAATTAAAAGGAATAAAGTTGAATAATATTTGTAAATTGTTATTATGGTTTGTGCGAATGGGATAATAGTTAAAAGGGAGAATTAACTATAACTTTGGAATTATTTTGGATTGATTATATTAAGTTGAGTTAGGTTGTGGCTTTGATATCCATGGATTTAATTTTGAGAAATAAAAAGAATGGATTGGGATAAAGGGTGGAGTATGTTAACTTGGAAAATAAAAAAATTGATTTTTGAAAAGAAAGAATGAAATCATATGCGAATTTCATAAATTAGCTTGAGGTTGGATTATGAATATTTTATTTTACTATTGTTGTTGTTGGATTTAAAATCTCATGAGAGTTGAATTATTATAATATGTGTGTTGAATACATACATTTAGAGGTTTTGTCCTTGGTCATCGGTGGGGGATGACATTGTTGTGTTAAATCGTTGTATGTATACATTACACTTGTGTTGGTTGTTCTTTGTTGAATAGTTTGTGTGTATGCATTATAATTGTATTGGTTGTACTTTGTCATGTTGTGATGACTAGTAATGTATACTGCGCTGAGAATGAGAGGTACCATTACCTTCTAACTAGCGCTTGGGGAATTGGCTGCGCTTAGAATAAGAGGTACCAAAACTTTCCAGCTAGCGCTTGGAGAACTTGACAGAGATACCATTACTTTCCAGCCGGTGTCTGGTAAATTGGCATTTCATTGTGAAAAGGTGTATCCTTGGCTTACCATGCTTAAGGCAAGTGGAACATAATTTATTTATCATTATTGTCTGTGTATCTGGGTATATCATGGGTTATGATGGTTATTGTTCTGGAAGGTCGTGTTGTCTCAATTGTTGAAGCAGATAGTTATTGATTGTTTGTTGTTTTTCTTTTGTATTAAAGGCGTACTTGTATAGTTGTAAATGTGTTGGAAACAGACGTAAGTATTGTATTGAGATTGTGAAAAATGTGAAAAACTTTAAATACATTATGAACATGTTTTGAAAAGGCAAATCAGGTATAAGTCTGGAAAGTGAGAGAAAACGTAATGGGCTTGGTGAAATTGTTTTTCTTCAGAAATTTGTTATAGTTATATGAATTTTGAAAAAAGGTAACAAGAGGAAAGAAAATGAATTGCTTATGTTATTGAATGAAATAAATGACTTTGAAAAAAGTTCTTATATACGTATATTTCTATATAAATCGTCACATTATTTATACAGTATGAGACTAAGCATTCGTGATCATAACTATCAGTAAGTTGCTATTGTTTATGATCATGTTGAGATCTTACTGGACTTTATGTTCATCTCACGTTGCTAATCCTTTTTCAAGTGAACATCGAGAAGTGTATTAAGGTCATGGATCTTCTTTACTTGTTGGCCATGGGGCCTATTATTTGTGGGCGGAATGCCATTGATGAAAAAGGGCTCAACCCTTTCTTTTACTTTTAAAGATGTAAGCCTACGGGCAAGTTATTTAGTTATACTCATGTTGCATTTAATTTGCATTCGGATGAGAGAATCTTTATTTATTCTTACTCATTGATGTAAAGAGTTTTCCGCATGTTATCTCTGAAATTGAATTAAATTAATGAATCTGGTAATAGTTCCGAGTAATAAAAAGTGGGGCGTTACACATTCCATTACGTAAACATCTCATACCCACAATTCTATTTGAAGCTAATTTTTGTTGAGTAAAAAGTCTAACTCAAATAAATTCTCCTATATAGAGCTTGAAGATTTTTGAAAAAAACATCCATCAAGAACTTCATATCAATTTAACCTTACAACACTCAATGAATCTTGATAACATCAAAAGTCATCAAGTATAAAAATGTTTTCAAATTTTATGATGGAAGGGTAGTACGTATAAATTGATGTTTCTAAACACATTTGCTATTAAAATTGGTTTTAGTATTATACTCCACCAAGATGAAAAAGTTAAAATATTAAATCTTAATGACCTTATCTCTTTGAAAATATATTCAAGGGTTGGTAGTGCCGGTAGTAGAAAAGGACATAAGAGAGGTTCGTAGAGGTAGAAACAACTTCAACGACGGATTGAGAATGGATTAAGAGAAATTCTATTATACACATTCTCTAAGAAAGTATATCATATGTATCTTTAGTTCTTTTATTTTATTTTTAGTTATAATTAATTTTCTTTTCTAATTATAACATTATTCTAGTTATAATTTATGATATATTTGATTTATACCTCCTATGATGTTTGGTTATAACTTTTTTTTTTTTTTTAAATTACAACAATGACTTAGACCATTAAAAAATACACCACTAATAGCACTAATGCATTGGGAATGGCAAAAAAAAAAAAACGAGGCATAGAAAGTGGGCGGGGTCCACTGCCACATCATTAGTGCTTCCTCTAGTGCTCCCAAGCATTTTTCTTTAAATTATAACATTAAAAGTATGAAATTATGTTATGTTTTTTGAGTTATAAGGTATATATGGATTAATTGTGGCAATGTAGGCATTTGTTGTGAGGGCAGGTGAGATGTGATTGGGAGTGGAAGAATTTGTATGGGAAAAAAGAAAAGAGAGAGAGACAATCAGATGAAAATGATAAAATGATATGGGTTCGGCTTTGGTCCAGTTCGAGATCGAATTGGACGGTGTTGTTGGGCTCGTGGGGGCTCATCATGGGTCCCGTTTTGATAATCTAAACCGTCAATGCGTAGAACTCGTCGAGTACTATATTCCTGTAAAAAATCACATTGATCGGATATCGATAGCTATGTGATCAAATCAGTTTTTTGGCAATTGTTAATTTGTTCACCGTCCATTTTTTTATATATAAAAAAACTGATTTGATCACATAGCTATCGATATCCAATCAATATAATTTTTTATGGTCATATAGTACTCAATGAGTTCTACACATTGAACGGTTTGGATTATTAAAATGGGATCCGTGGTGAGCCTCCAAGGGCCCAATAATACCGTCAAATCCGATCTCGGACTGGACCAAAACCAAACCCAAACCCAAATGATATCCCTGAAGTAGATTCAAGGCCTTCGAATTTTCCCACCCAAAGAGGTGGAAAGAAGAGAGAAAGATGATCGTGTAGAGGTCAGAAAGAGAAAGAAAGCGAGATTGGAATTAAGGTTTTGGATTTGAGTCTAAATTTGTATAACAATGTAGTATTATGAGCACATTTTAATTCATTTTAGGTCACATCACCTTTCACATTTTTTATCTACAAAAAGATAAAAAAAAGTCAAAAAGTTAACTTTTAACCAACTTTTCAAAACACCCCTATGTCATGGTGTCACGTGACATTTTTCATCTAATTTTAGATGGATATTAGCTAATGAAGTAAATTAGAAAAAATAAAAAAATGTTAAGAACCATAGTCCAAAATACTTAAAAGGTTAAATGAAGAAATGTTAAAATGTAAAAAGGAACCGAGCATAAATTTATCAAAATCTATATAATAATGTTTTATTGTAAATTTATCAAAATTTATATGACTTGATTGTCAACATCGTTAAAGTGAAAGTAAAATAAATAACAATAATAAAAAAAAACTTTAAAGATCAAATAAAAAAACAATGAAACTTACAAGAAAATTTGTAATTTACCCCTACAATTTGTACTATAAAAATTTATCAATATTTTTAAAATATTGAGGAAGTCCCTCATTATATATACTTACAGAGATATACAAGCAAAGTAAACGTTAATAACAATATGACAGTTGTATTAAATTACCAAACACACATTAAAAAAAATAAAAATAAAGAGGGAAAATTACATCGGTAATCTCTAAATTTTGCAGTTTGTGTCATTTTAGTTCTTAATATTTTAATTGACTCAATTTTTACCTATAATTTTAGATTTTGTGTTGATTTGATTCAATTGATAATATCGGTAAGGTTATTGACATAAAGTTTTCATTGAATCCATTGCGGTTAAGTCACTAAATTGAGTAAGTTTATAATTTTATTCCTAAAAGTATACACATGTTGCTCATGTGCACACCTATCATAAAAAATGCTAAAATTGGAAATAATTTGACCAATTTGACACAAAAGAAAAAATTTACAGTAAAAAAGTATAGGAACTAACAGTATAATTTTTTTAAATAAAAAATAAAAAATATTATAATAATAATAAAAATAATGATGAAAAGAGAAATTTATAGGGAAATACTACATAGTGGAACCAAAAAAAAAAAAATACACAAACATCGATTCACGGGCACTCTATTAAAGAATAACTTGCACTCCTCATAAATTTGAAAAATACGTGGCACCTCTCTTTTGAGTTTATAGCTCTTTTCCTTCCCTCCCAAAGACTTTCATAACAATAAAAACTCCTATCCTTCCACCTTTCTCTCCTACCCTACGTTTGTCCCTCACCCTCAAAGACTTTCACTCCTACTCTTCCACTATCCACAACTCCTATCCATAAAAAGTTGTGAACAAAAAAAAAAAAAAAAACAAAACCTATCCAAACAAATCTGTTACTCTCCTACCTCAAACAAATCTCTCCTACCCTCAAACACTTTCAATCCCACTCTCTCACTATCCTACAACAGATTGATATATATAAAAAAAAATAACACATCTATCCATATCCCCTTAAACCATTACTTCTAACAATCCACTACTGCAAACACATATACTTCATCAACTTCCTTCATCAGCAGTGAATGCTAGCAGTCCGCAATCCGCCATCAAATGCAAGTCTCGATTTTTCTTTTTCTTTTTCTTTAATAATTTATTTTTTGTTCCAAGCATTTGAGATTTTGTATTTTGACTACAAAGATTGAGAAAATTGTAATCTCCAAATTTAATCTTTCATGTTTTATTTTGTTTTACAAAATCCAAAATATATATGTACATACTTGGCTTGAAAATCGGAAATATTATGTTTTGAAATGACAATTCTATCATATTAAACATGATTTCAATTATTTTGTTTTTCTTTATAGTTTTTAATTTAAGATTAAAATTTAATTATTTTCATTACTTCTTTAATTTCTTAGATTGCAAGAATCTATTAAATTTAATACTATATTTTGTTTATAATTTTAGTGGATAAATAATTCAATAAAAAATAAAGTTTACGATGGTTAAAAGTATATTTTGATAGGTATTTGTAGTGTTCCACCAATAAGATAATGCAAGTTTACCATTATATTAACGATACATGTTAGTTTTATTTTTATTTTATGTTATGAAAAATAAAATCAATAATTTTACACATAATACAACTAAATTTATTTTGGGTGGAGTAAGGGGAAATTAAATAATTTTATGTATATTATAAAATCATAACAAGTATTAAGTTATTTGTGCATTAAACGCATAATTTTTTTAATTTTTTTTTTATAATTTTACACAACTTTTAAATTTACAAATAACACTCTATTTGGTTTGGAATTTTCAAAAACAGTTTTTTGAGTTTTCAATTCGTATTTTTATATTTTTAGATCCACTTAATTTTGATATACTTAAAAGGTATAAAATTGGTACAAAAATCTTTAAAAGATTTATTGAATACAACAAAATACGAAAATGTATTGAATTTTCTTATTTTTTATTTATTTATTTATTTATTTTGGTGAATATTTTTTTAAAAAAATTATATAAATATTATATTTTTTTAGTGTATCTAGATTAGGTATATCTAAAAAAAATTTAAAAACTATGTAAAATATTAAAAAAATTTCTAAAAAATAAAAACTTAATTTTCTAAAAAGTGAGTTAAATCAAAAGTTTTATATAAGAGAAACAAAATGATTAAAAAATATATATATAATATATATGTACAAAAAATATTTATCCCATGCATAACACGGGTGAATGCTAGGGTGCAATAATAAAAGGATGGTGGTGTAAGATGATTGGATAGTCCAACAGTTTGAGTTTGGTTTGGTTTGGCTGGTAGACTCTCTTCCTCACAATATCCTTCTGATCTGATTGGATTCGTATCAGTTTTTATTTTTATTTTTAAATTTTGCCTCCCATGCTTTTTTTTCTCAGTATGGGCAGCAGATTGTTCAAACCCCACACTATGTGACTTCACATGCCATTCTTGTATTATTTTCTCTCATGTGACGTCACATTGCGAAAAACAAGGAAAAGGCTAACTTACACTGATTTTTAATGAAATTTAGAAAAAAATATAATTAATTTTATAATTTTGATATAATTATATATATATATATTTTTTGTAAAAATAAATAGACTAAAACTAATACAAATGCTCTAAAGACGCACAGATCCACAAATAAAATATATATTTCAATGTAAAAGAGATGACAATATTATTTTTCATTTATACGACTGACTAATATTGATAAAAAAGGAGGCCAATTATTATATGAAATAAAATCTTAAAGGAGTTAAGTGTAATTTGACCAAATTTGTGGGACTTGTTATATTTTCTTCAAATATCAAGGGATGTTAATGCAATTTATCCAAAAAAAAAAAAAAATAGTAAATCCATTTATAAATAGAATTAACAATTTTTAAAGGTGCACTTACCAATATATATTTTTGTATACTTTTTCATCTATATTTATTTTTTATTCATATATACATAATTACCTTTTTATTTTAAAAATCATTTGACTCGTAATATTTTTTTATTTAAATTTCTTTTTAATTGTTCATATATAAATAGTTAACTTTTTTATTTTTATAATTAATTGACTCGTAATATTTTTTGTTTATTTATTTATTTTATCTTTTATTTGACTCTTTATATTATTTTGTAGTTGAAATTTGAATAGTTATCTTTTTATTTTATTTATTTTATATTTTTATCTCTACCTCTTTGTTGCTCATATTTAAATATTTATCATTTTATTTAAATATATATAATCCTTTTAGCTTTTGAGATTTAGATAATTGACAAATAATTAAAAATTAAGAAAAGTGAGAGGGGAGACTTGAAAAGTGACACATAGGAGAGAGAATTCATATTTTCAAGTCTCTCCTCCCACTTTTCTTAATTTTTAATCATTTGTCAATTATCTAAATCTCAAAAGCCAAAAGGATTATATATATTTAAATAAAATGATAAATATTTAAATATGAGCAACAAAGAGGTAGAGATAAAAATATAAAATAAAAAGATGACTATTCAAATTTCAACTACAAAATAATATAACGAGTCAAATAAAAGATAAAATAAATAAATAAATAAAAAATATTACGAGTCAATTAATTATAAAAATAAATTGTGTTATCTAAAAAAATATTTAAAAAAATCAAATAATATCTTTCATTGGAGTTGTGGATATACATATGTATATAGAACCCCTCATGGTTATCACCGTATCACATAAATTTAAATAATAATAATAATAAAAAGAACTCACAACTCTCACAACTCTTATTCCCACTTATTTTATATATATATATATATATATAAATAAAATAAAATGTTAGCATTTATCTGATTCACGTTTTCTTTTAAAAAATAAAATAATTTCATAGCCTATAGATAAGATCAATATTTCAAAGTTGAAATTTTATTTAATTTATTCTATTTTCTCATGTTTATATTATTTTATCTTTAAATTTGAACTTAAATTTTTACTTTTTTCAGAGGAGTTGTGGATATACATATGTATATAGAACCCCACATGTTTATCACCATATCACATAAATTTAAATAATAATAAAAAAAAGAACTCACAACTCTCACAACTCTTATTTCCACTTATTATATATATATAAATAAAATAAAATGTTAGCATTTATCGGATTCACGTTTGCTTTTAAAAAATAAAATAATTTCATAGCCTATAGATAAAATTAATCTTTCATATATTTCTTAACATTTTTATTTGGTTTGTGTATATAAATCTTACTTCACATTATTAAAAATATTTAATA
This sequence comes from Camellia sinensis, assembly GCF_055761805.1. NCBI lineage: Eukaryota > Viridiplantae > Streptophyta > Magnoliopsida > Ericales > Theaceae > Camellia > Camellia sinensis. The sequence goes on along the minus strand of NC_138972.1, from coordinate 72,678,950 downwards.
TTTCACATTATTGAAAATTTTAAAAAACTATCATACATTAGTAAATCATCACATATATAATAGCTAATTTATCTAAGAATTACTTCAGACAACCAAAAATAGAGTAATAAAGGCATATTATAATTAATCAAAATGACTAATATATTAAATTTAAGTAACACTAATTTTGCTTAATCAATAGTAGATATTACATTAATCATCTCATATAATATAATAAATTAAAATAAAATTAATTTTAATTCCCACTATATTTAGTTAGTAGTTAAAAATTTTTACATGCTATTTGTTTTTTTCGTTATATTGATTCATTTAACACAAATAGGTTTGGAATGATTATAAAAAATTTTTTTAAAAATGTTTGAAAATGCATTATACTTGAATTGACAAACATAAAGAATATAAACATTTAAATTATTCAAAAAAAAATTAACATTTTAAATATGAGATATCTTCCACTGTCAAATTTCCTTTAGATGATCACTGGAAACTCGTCAAAATGTTCAACATCACCGGGAAGTCACCGAAGTATCATCGAAAGTTCACTATAATGTTCTAAATGTCACTAGAAGTCGCCAAAATGTCTAGAATATTCGCTGAACGTCAAGAATATCGTCAGAGACTTACAAAAATATCCAGAATATTACCTGAAAAAAAAATAAATGTAGAAATTAGAGTGAAAAAACATAACAAAATGTGTTAAATATTGATAAATTGAAAGAAAAAAAAAACAACAAACAACAACAACGAAAAAAAAAACATATATTATTTTTCAATTATTGTAGGATTTAAGCAAATAATCTCCAATATTTGATCAAACTAAAAAGCAAGTTTTGAAATAGTAAAATGTTATAGTTTCAAAGTATGATTCTATTAAGCATTTATCTTTTTTAATCAAACTAGAAAACATGTTAGGAAACTACAAAATTTAAAGTATGATTCATTTCAGCACCAAAAAAATTAAAATTGTAAAATTTTACAGTTTTTACCCCTTGTAATTAAAACTCGAAAATAATTGTTTAGAAATTGAAAATTTTCTCCATTAAAACATAAAAATAGAAGTGTGTAGTAGAGAAAAGGTAGAAAAATTAAGAGATCGAATGAGAGAAACAAAAATATGGAGAAAATTGTACTCTAGCAACTATTTTTGGTGTAGATCTACTTGGACCTGAGGTATTCACCAAAAACTTTTCTCCTTCGTCGTCAATGAGGGTGAAGTAAGGAGTTGGGGATCGGTGGTTGCCGGTGAACCCCAATCAATGGTGGTTGTCGATTGCCGGTGACTATATATCAGAAAGAGAAAGAGAAGAAATAAGGCGTGGTCGCTAGTCGCCAGTCGCCAGAAATCAAGAAGAGAAAGATTCGGAGAAGAACGAATGCGTGGAGAAGTACAAAGAAGAAAAATACATAGTGGACTTTTGAGAGTATTCAAATAGGACTTCCAAGTAATTTGTCCATTTTTAAAACAAATTATTTTGTAATTGCAAAATAAATTCTTGAATCAAAATAAGTGCCTACTGATTTGTTTGATTAAGGGGTTGTTTGGAAAGACCTACCGTAATAAACTTTTTTATCTTTTTATTTTTTTTGGGTCACATCACCTCTCTATTTTTCTGTACATCTTTTTCATAAAAAATAAAAAAGTATACTTATTTAATACTTACCAAACGACCTCTAAGTTTTTAGAAACAGTTTTTGAAAAAAAATTCAAAAATTAGTTGGGTGAAAAAATAAATTAAAAAAACTCATTATTTTCATATAGTTTTTTCTTTTTTGGGATGAAAATAATTATGAAAAATTCACAAATAAATTTTTTAGTATTTATATTTGTTAAACTAGTGTAAAATTTTTAAAATAGTTTCAGAAGAAAATTTTTAAAACTCAACAAAACATTTAAATTTGGATTGCTTTTTAGAGAATTTTCGTTTGTATCAATTGTCTTGCCATTGAAAATAAGAAACAATTGGAAATACTTGCATGTGGCACCTGAAAACTGAACCTTTTTTTTTATTTATTTTATTTATTTTTTTATTTTTTTATGGAGGAAAAGAAACTTAAACTTGAAAGTTGGAAAATTTGGAGGAAAAATAAAGCAAAATTTCACTTTATTTTTTTATGATTTATTTTATATGCGGTTTGTCTATAACTTTTTATGATTCGTATACTAAAATGTATTGTTAGATATTCTGTTAAGTTAATTGTAAGTGTGAATTATGTGTTTGAATATGAAGGGAGTTATGTGAAAAAAAAGGGTAAAATATATTTGAATCTCAAGAAAATGATAAAAATGGTTATAAATTAGGCAATAAGATTATTTATACACAAAATTATTTTAATCTTGTTGTTTAAGTGGTTAAAGATATTAGGCTGTTTAAAAATCCGTTCAAACCGGTAATCCAGACCGAATCTGATCGAATCGTACGGTTTGGTTTGGTTCGGTTCTATTAAGAACTGGTTCGGTTTCGGTTTAAGAAATATGAAAACCGTAAAAACGGTTCAGTTAATGGATTTTATGAAAAAATCATGGTTCGAACCGAAGCGAACCGAACCGAATTTTAAAAGATATATATAATATCAAGTTTTATTTTTATTAATTGATTTTTTGTAATTTTAATGATATTAGGATGATATAGATATTTAATGTTGAGTAATGTCTTAACATTATTAGTTTTTATCATGAGTTAAATGTAATTAGTTTGAGTAATTATTTTGCTAATATTAACAATTTATTCTTGTAAATAGAAATGTTTGAAACCGTGAACCAAATCGAAACCAAACCGTTATTTCGGTTTGGTTCTGGTCCGCTTTTACAAGTGGAATGGTCTGGTCTGATTTTCAAAATCACAGAACCGTTAGGATCAGTTCGGTTATTGAATTTTCTTAGAATCGAACCAATCCGGACCCTAAAAGATATAGATGGTGCACCTTACACTACAATATATAAGAGTTTTAGAGACCAAATATTTTGGACTCTAAAACTGAAAATTTTGTTGCGAAAGACATTTAGGGACCAATTTCAATTGTCATGAGAATAATCGCTAAAAGGTCATTCCAAAAAGTCAAAAACAAGGTTTTTAGCGACAAAATTTTGAAAATGTCACTAATAAATAGGTTTTTAGGAGCAAAATAATTTAGTTTCAAAATGGTTTATTTTTTGAGACAAAAAATTTGGTCCCAAAAGGACAATAATTCATCACTAATGTCTAATTTTCATTACTAAAAATATAATAACGATACTTTTCACAACAAAAATATTTGGTTCTTAAAAAATAACTTTGTCCCTAAATTTTGGTCTCTAAAACCTTAATTTTTTGTAGTGTTAATTCACATGAAATTATGAGATTATTTTCAAATTTTAAAAATAAACCACACAAAGTAAGCGACATGGATGTGAAGTAAAATTTACCCAAAAAAGTATAATTTTAAAAAGTGTAGATGAAATTTTTTATTTTGGAGATTACCCAACTTATTAAAGGTTATAAATATGTTTATCTATAATATTTGTGAATCTTAATAATATTGCCATGAATATTTTATAATTTTATTTATGGCAAGCAACATTTTAAAGGCAAGGTCACTTTCTTTTGTAGGAAAAATCTAAAATATACAACTAGTCAAACACGAAATGGTCAGACCTTGAATAGTTGGGCTACCCTAATCAATTAATACTTTCTAATTTCAGCTAATTCACGTGCATATTCTTTTCTTGAAAACATTTGAGAAATGACAATTAATGTATTGGTATAACAAAACTGTTCAAGTGTTGCATCTCTAGATTTTTGAACGGAGGTTTTGTGTTCGAATTTATTCAGAAATATCGAACTTTGGATTGTGTTAGTTTAATGTATTAACTTGCTAATATCATATATTGTGTAAAAAATAAAAAGAGTTAATTATTGCTAGTACCATATATTTGTAATTTTATTATTTATAATTTATATAATTACAGGACATGTGGCACTTTCCTACTCATTTGGAGGTTATGAGAAGTTATGAAATGTAAAAAGATGATGAAGAACAAAGTGAAGAACATGAAGCATGAAGTAGATGTTGAAGGAAGTTATGGAAGATCATAGAGTATGAAATGGAGGAGGTGGAAGAGTGGATAGTTTTAGATTGTTTTTTCCTACAAATGTTTGTCTATAAATAGCCATTTATGGCTACATTGTAAAAGGCCTCATCAAATTCAAACCAAAGACAATTAATTTCTATTTTTCTTATCATTTATATTTTATGCACTTAATTTTCTATACTGTATTTTATGCACTTTATTTTCGAAACATAGGAGTAAAGGTAAATTTTATGTACTTTATTTTATGTAGTTCATTTTCGAACCTTACGAGTAAAGGTAAATCAACGGTTAGTTTGATTATTAACTCGATCATCTTTCTCTGTCTCCTTCTTTTTTAAAATTTTTTTTTTCTCTACGCTTGACAATTTTGAAGTCCTCTTCATTCAGGTAAAAAAACCGTCAACGCAATTGCTTGATAATTGACTTGAATTTAATCTATAAGAATTTTTCAATCCTTACTAACACGCTAGCATTTATGATATTTTTCTTTATAGAACATTGTCCTCTTTTGGATTAAAGTTGGATATGAATAAAGCCTACGATAGAGTGAGTTGGGCTTTCCTTGAAGCGGTTATGGCTAAAATGGGTTTCTCACCTAAGTGGATTCAATTAATATCTCAATGTGTATCTACTGTTCAATTTGTTGTCTTGGTTAATGGCACCCCGTCGGATTTTTTTGAACCTGCTGCGGGTCTGCGGCAAGGCGACCCCCTTTCGCCGTATTTGTTTTTATTGGTCATACATGTCTTTTCGGAAGGATTTGCGCATTTGGCGTCTCTTAACATCTGCCGTGGTATTGCTATTAGTCGGCAGTCGCCCCCCATTTCCCATTTGCTCTTTGCTGATGATTGTTTTATATTCCTCAACTATAAGATAGATGAAATTTGGTGCTTCCATTGGGTTTTAAATGCTTTTTGTCACTACTCCGGGCTGCGTATAAATTTTCATAAATCGGAGCTTTATCTTAGTCCCAATTTTTCACATTTGGCTAGGGACTGGCTGGTATCTCTTTTTGGAGTTAAAGTTGTCCCAAATCCCGGCATCTATTTGGGGGCTAACTTGGGTTTTTCCAGGCGCTCAAAGTCGGACATATTTACTTCAATTTTGAGTAAAGTTAGCCACAAGTTACAAGGCTGGAAGTGTGATTTTTTAAATTTTGCAGGCTGGGATATTTTGGTCAAACATGTCCTTCAATCCATTCCGGTGTACCTTATGACTGTGTTTCGCATGCCTGAATCAATTCAGCATAAGCTTACGTCTCTTATTCGTCAGTTTCTTTGGGCTTCTCCCCGGGGTAAAGGGATATCTTGGAAAAAATGGACATATCTGTGTCTCCCAAAAGACTGGGGCGGATTGGGTTTTCGAAATCTTATGTGTTTTAACCAAGCTTTGCTAGCTAAACAAGCATGGCGGATTCTTTCATGCCCCAATTTATTACTTTCGCGAGTGTTGCTTGGTAAATATTGTCAACGGCATTCTTTTCTTGACAATCGCCAATCTTCGTCCTCCTCATGGGAATGGCGGAGTATTTTATGGGGCCGTTCGTTACTCGCCTCGGGGCTTCAATGGGTAGTGGGGAACGGACAACGTATTAACCCATTTGAGGATCAATGGATTCCGATTGTTTCAAATCCTTGTAGAGGTCGAGGTTGGACTGCTATTTGTCCTGGGTTGAGGGTTGCACATTTCATAGATCCCTTGCTACGGTCTTGGCGTCTTGAATTATTGAAATTGTTTTTCCCTGCATATGTTCTCTCTTATATTGTATCCATGCACATTTCTCAAGTTGATGTCGAGGACAAAATGGTGTGGGGACCGACCAAAAGTGGCGAGTATTCAGTCAAATCAGGTTATAGGCAAGCATTGGCCCGACAGTTTCCCGACCATTCAAGGCCTGATCCGGATTGGCAAGTTTGGAAACGCTTATGGCAGATCAAGATCCCCCCTAAATGGATCTTGTTTGTGTGGAAATGTCTACATAATATTCTTCCGGTTAAAACTGAATTAAAGAAAAGGGGGATGCCAATTGATATTATTTGTTCCAGGTGTTTTCAGCTTGAGGAATCCCTTGAACATCTATTTTTTGATTGCCCCATTTCACAATGGATTTGGCGTGGGTCGACTTTGGGTTTAGATTTTGGGGTGGGACGACCTCTATCCTTTTTCTCATGGTTTCAAGGCTGGGTGCAACAAATACATGATTCGGAGATTGTAATACACTCCATTGCCTTATTATGGGCCATTTGGATGCAACGTAACTCTGTAGAATTTCATAGAGTTGAGGTGTCCATAGAACGATCGATCATGTTTGCTTCCGAGTTACTAACATTATTTCTTTCACCCCTGCACAATGTCCCCTATGAGATTTCTCACTCTAGTTCTTCTCCTCAACCCAGTTTTGTTAAGCAGGTTATTTTGCAGACTGCCAAGCTATGCATTGCTGATGGTCCGCGTATGCGTATTGTTGTGGATGGCTCTTGGGTTGCTGTAGGTGAGTGCACTGGTCTGGCGTGGGTTTGCTTTGATTCTGATGATCACCAAGTCTATGAGGAAGCTATTTTGGGACCTTCAATGTTATCTCCTCAACAAGTCAAAGCAGCTGCTGTTCTCCATGCTCTGCGTTGGGCAGTCCATTCCGGCATCAATCATCTGCTTCTTCAAACAGATTGCTTAGTCCTTCTTCTGCTGCTCCACCACCATGCTCAAGAATCCGATTGGAGTCTCCAATCCATTCTAGCTGACATTTTGTCTTTGTGTAAATCTTTTGATCATGTTGTCTTACAAAAAGTGGACCGTGATGTGGTTCACGCTGCTCACCAATTTGCTACTGATGTAAGACTTTTTGCTTAGTTAATGTTTATATTGCTGTGTTATCCTCAAAAAATAAAAAATAAATAAATAAACCAATAGTTTTTTTTTTTCCATTAAGGCCTTTTCGATGCCTACCTAAATTGACTTTTCTTTAGTTTTTAGTTCAATATGAACCTTATCCCATTGGGAGTGCCAAAAAACTGTTGAATAAATTAGCCAAAATAATCTTAAATCAAACGAGAGATAAGAAACAAAAAGCATGTCAAATTGTATTGTTCTTCTCTTCTACTCTAAAACCTGCATAGATAAATTAGTCAGTCAAACGATTGCCACCAATGTTTAACCTTACAATTCAATGATGTTTGTATTTTGTTCATAAATTTGGGAAGGAAAAGTAAAATATAAGTGAAATGTGAATGAAATATAAAATAAGTTTTACCTATGTTTCACACACATTTTTCTTTTTTTCCAAATCATTCCTTAAATATATGAACCAACCACAACCTAAGAAAATAAAACAAATAAAAGAAAATAAGCTTCTGAACAAAAAAATAAAAAGTAAAAAAAGTAAAAGAGCTAGTCAACAAATTTTTAAAGAAGAAAAAAAGTAGTCCAAAGTTTGATCTTAATGACAAACTAGATCTTAAAATTTTAATTTCTTTCGGTTTATAACAACTCTCCCTCTAAAAAGTGGTTGAATTCACAATTAAATTTTTTTTTTTGTTGATTTGGAAATTTTAAAAACAGTTTTTTTGAGTTTTCAATCAATATTTTTAAAAAAAATTTCGTGACTTTTTTTTAGTATTTTAATATATATATTTTTTGGTTTTAAATTAGGAAATTTATTAGAAAGTTCTATTTTGGGAATTTTTGTGCCATTTGGTTCCACGTTTTAAATGGTTGATTGAAGAGCCCTTATTAAGTGTGGTGTGTGACTAGCAAGTCATTTTCAAACGTGAATGAGTATTGGATAGACAGATATACTCTCACTAGTTAATTGGGGAATTTTTTTTTTTTTTCGAAATGTGTGACAAGTATGGTGTGATACTCCGATGTAGCAGGTATTAATGTGACACTTTAACGATGAGACACTCCAAAAAAATTAAAAACTTTTTAGTATACTTTTTTCAAATGTGACAACGTGACAAGTATGATGTAACACTTCAAAATTTTTACTCATCCTTAATGTAGTTTTTCCAAATGTGACAACGTGGTAGGTATGATGTGACACTCCAAAAAAAAAAAAAAACTCCTTAGTATATTTTTTTCAAACGTAACAACATGACGAGTATGTTGTGACACTCTAAAAAAAATTAAAAACTCCTTAATATACTTTTCCTAAACGTGACATATTGTAATGCCTTCAAAATATAACCATAGATATAATCTCGTAAGTACATATAAATGACAGCATAAATCAAAATATAAAGTTTTTTAATTACATGAAGTTAATAATACAAAGAGTTTAACATAAATAAATGCCCTTCGAGCTTACATCTTTCCAAGTCTTAGCTTGGTTACAATAAAAGGAGACTAACTCATACAAATTTAGCCCTAGACTAAACAAAAATAAAACAAAACAAGAAGCTCTTGCTTCCCAAAGATCCCTCCAATGCTATTGCCTTGGTGGATGCATATCATCATTACCTGAAAATGTTTTTTCTAAATAGGGTGAACCACAGCCTAATAGGAATAATCTTACACAATATATGAGATTTAACAAACGTATAAGTGCATGTGCATATACAATGCCCAAGATAAAACATCCACAATTTATATAGTCATAAGATACCAGATTCAATTCTTAATCCATTCCCATTCGATTCATTTCATTACATAAGCCAATTTCAGCACTCCTCAATAACCCAAATGAGACTACAACTCATTAGTTCTCTGATCACATCATCAACATATAAACACTTCAAACTTTCCTTTCACGAATATTTTGTCTGCGGGAAACCGTCAAACGAGACCCATGTAAACGTAGGTTATACAAGCACTACAATTGCCATTTGATGGATATTTTGTTCGCGGGATCGGCACCCATATATAATTTCGAGACTTTCACTCAAGACACTCCGGCCAACTTAATTATAATTGAGTCCATCCCATTTCTCCTCCCAAACAATCATTCATACATATGCAATGTATTTAAACACATAAATACATATGGAGTACATCACATTTCTTCTCCCAAATAATCATACATATGCAATGTATATAAACATAGTCATATTCAATGACAACTCACAAGAGATTAGTTTTAATTCACCTAATCCACATGTAATTTCTACAACAATCAAAACTATCCTTCACCGATAGCCCAATACAAATATTTCTAGACAGATATACAATCTCAAAACAGATAATTTAATCAACATTTCCAAGGATGTGACGCATTTCATATTCAATTCACCATCCATTCCAATATTCGCTCAATTCCATGTTTACAACATCAATTTCAACTATTTATACAAAATAGAAATGATAGTCATTTTTGAGTAAAAATCCCCCCTTTTCAAAATATCAACCCAAATACCAAAATCACCCATTTTGACACAACAAGGCTCCATTTTAAAACCCCATGTTCATTTATTTCATTTCCACTAAAAACCTCTCTTTTACATATTATACCCAAATCCTAAGTTTGTTCACATTATCCCCAAATTCCACCATTGTTACACAATCGAAAAAAAACTAAGTTAAAAACTATAACAAAATGTAGAAAATCCGTACTTCAAAGAGAAAAGACGAGCCAAGTAAGACTGAAACTCCGAGAATACTGAAACCCTGAGAATACTGAAACCCACTTCTAATCAGATCAAAATGAAGATCTTGACGCACTCTACCTTTTTCCCAAAGGCACTAGGGTGAAGAGATCAACAGATCTAGATAATATCTAAGAGAGAATGTGAGTTTTAGAGAGAGAATGTCAATATCTAGGGTTTTGGAGAGTTTTAGAGAAAGAGAGAGATATGAAAAAGTGATTTAAAATGTCACTTTCACGGACTGATATACACGTAGTCTGCTCGAGCGTGGAAAGCCTCGCTCGAGCGTCAGACACAAAGTTTCGCTCATGTGTGAAAAGTGGCACTCGAGCATGGGATACGCATTTCTAGAATTTTTGTAGACGAAGGGCCCCGCTCAAGCGTGAGACTGGACGCTCGAGCGTCCAATGCACTCTTCCAGTATTTGCAGGTTTGTAAAAATACTGAGAGTTAACAAATCTCGCTTGAGCACAAGAATGACCGCTCGAGCGAAGGAGCAAAATTTGTGAAGCCCACTCGAGCGCAAGAATTCTCGCTTGAGTGGAAGAGCCAAAATCTGGGCATCACAGGTTTTGAAAAACAAGTAACCAACCTGTTCCAAACACACAATTCTAACTTGATAACCAAAAATAGAGGGGAGATAAAGGAAACAAGATATGAAACACCAGTCAAAACCATACAACCCGAGTCCAGAATACAGCAAGAGACGGGTCAAAACCGGAATCGCTATACATGCGACACTCTAACATGGCGAACCTAATTTGATTGAATTAGTGCATGTCTTCACGTCACGCGCCAAAAAACAATTAGTAAGGAATTCACGTCTCACACTACGCGTATTAAAAACAACCAAACTTTAAAAAGCTACTAGTGCACTTTTTGAACAACATGTCCCCCACCACCTTCCCTGTACATAACTACGCTACTTGTCTCCCAACTGTACTAATAATGGCAAAACAGTCAACAAATAATTTAAGAAACCACTCAGTCACAAAAAAAACATTTAAGACCTTATGAATTACAAGTTTACAAAAAGGGATTTACTGGTCAATTTCCCTTTTAAATTTACTTAATCTAGATACACTTTAAAAGTAAAAAAATTTTACAAAAATATTTTAAAAATTCATTAAATATAACAAAATATGAAAATATATTGAATTTTGTATTTTTTGTATTCAATGAATTTTTCAAAGATGTTTGCACAAATTTCTTACTTTTTAAGTGGTATATAGATTAAGTGAATCTAAAAATTAAAAAAAAATTAAAATATTAAAAAAATAACTAAAAATTAAAAGAAAAATACAAATTCAAAATTCAAAAAAATATTTTTAAAAATTCCAAACTAAACAGAGTGTCATACTAAATTAGCCTCTTCTCTTAGTTTATTAAACAACATTGAACGGATGTTGGGGGGTATTAATTTGATTTTTTCAAATGTACGATTTATGTTAAAAAATTAAGGGTAATTACATCAACACCCCTTGAGGTTTATGAATAATACAAATTCCCCTCGTATTCTAAAAATTACACTGACCCCCTATCACAATTTGCCTTCTAAAAGACCCAACAGAAAAGGTAAAAGTACCTAATTATCCCTATAATACAAAATTAAAATTACGTGCATGCCCTCTTCTTTTTCCTTTTTCCAATCAACACTCCTTTACTGATGTAAATATCAAACATCTTGCTGCATCAGTACCCACCTTTGTTGAAGAAAGACAAAGAGCAACCCATCATTATATTGTCCTCCACCTTCACTTCCATACTAGTCCCCCCTTGCCATTTTGTGTATATAATTATTA